>NC_137770.1:177144043-177506543 GCF_963455305.1 Plecotus auritus | reverse complement strand
TGTTTCAGAAATTAAAAAGTAAATTAAATTTTAAAATCATTTGTAGCCTCTTAATTGGGAATATCTCAGTGGCTGTGCCAGCCTTCTGGATTCTGAACCCTCCTCTCCCCCCCACTTCTCCTATAACACTCCCTCCAGGGCTGAGACCTTTCCTGCCCCAGTCTAGGATTTTTTCACTCCCAATTCAATTAAACTCTGTTTGGTCCCTACTCTCAAATTCAGCTCCCTTCCTAAGTAGGACAGCAGGGATGGGGCAGAAGGGCTACCTCTATTTGTCTCATGTTGGTCTTCTAGTCCTCTCTGGCCTCCTGGGTGTAACAGATGCAAAAGAAAGGCTTTACACAGTGATAGCTAAGCCAGGAGAACCATTAACCTTCATTAGTTGCTAACTATCTTTTGCAGGTTGTTTCTAAATTAAGTTCTGTAGATTAGTGGCTTTCAGTCTTCCCATGCACAAAGCAGACTGTTCTTGCTCCTGTGAGTAATCCCCTAAGGAAGTCATCGCAGTGATGATCTATGTGGGGGCGAGAGCTAGACTCAAGACCGGAGGGGGTTTTAGGGTAATAGAATTCTGTGTGTGTGTATGTGTGTCATTTTCAGTCAAGAATATAACAGAATGAAGTAGAATGCTGGTCCATGAAAAATGCAGGTGTCTTTCCAACAAGAATCATTACAAAATGATTTACAAAGAGAAAGCAGGTGTGTCTGTTGTACCTGTAAGGAAATTATGATACTTGGCAACCAGCCATATAAGACCAGGGAGGCCAACTGAGAACCCCCTTCCCTGCTTCTCTCAGATTTCACTCTATCCGGAAAGATAAATGTCAGACCTCTTGTTCCAGGTGAAGTTTCCTTGATTCATAGCAGAACTTTATTTTGCTGTGAATCTTAGTTATATTGTCAAGGATGAAAAAGAATAAGTAGTCAGATGCTTTGCCAAATTTGTAAAAAGGCACCTCAGTTGGGAGTGCAGCCTTATTGGAAAGCAATCTAAAAATATGTACATATTCATAGCTTTAAAATAGGCCTGTTTGTTTTTTTTAACCAAGAAATTGCACTTCTAGGAATTTAACCTGAAGAAACTATTAAGGATTTGTTCCAAATATGTATCTCTAAGAATATTTGTGTGAGAACTACACTGAGTAGCCAGATTATTATGATCTCTGAACACATAATAATCTGGCCACTCAGTGTATATCCTATATAATAAAAGGCTAATATGCAAATTGTCCCCTCAACCAGGAGTTCAACCAGCAGGCAGGCTGGTCAACTGCCCATATCCCCTCCTCCTGGCCAGGCTGGCCGGACCCCACCCATGCACGAATTCATGCACCAGGCCTCTAACATACACACACACACACACACACACACACACACACACACACACACACACACACATACTAGGGGCCTGGTGCACGAAATTCGTGCACTGGGGAGGGGTCCCTCAGCCCAGCCTACCCCCTCTCACATACTGGGAGCCCTCAGGGGATGTCCTACTGATGGCTTAGGCCCACTACCCATTGGAGCAGTCTAGCCTCCCTTTGCGGGAGGTGACCTGGCTGATCAGGGGAAGGCGCCAGCCCCATCATCCTGCTACTGCAGCCACTGCCAGTCACTGCAGCCACCAAGGTATTTTCATCAATATGCACTCTAGTCCCTTCACCATGAAAAAATGACAACTTTCTTTGGGCATTTTCAAGATGTGCCTTTCATAAAATATGACATTTCTTTCTTTATTTTTCTTTTTATCCTCACCTGAGAATATGTTTCCATTGATTTTTTTTTCCCCTTCCCTCCGATCCCAGGCTTGGCTCCTTCCCAAGCCTACAGCCTCCACCCCAGGCTGTAGGCTTGGGAAGTGGGCACCCCCGCCCCTCCGATGGTAGTCTTGGCCCCTTCCCAAGCTATAGCCTCTGCTCCAGGCTGTAGGCTTGGGAAGCGGGCACTCCCCGCCCCTCCAATCCCAGGCTCGGCCCCTTCCCAAGCCTACAGCCTCTGCCCCAGGCTTTAGGCTTGGGAAGCGAGTACCCCTGTCCCCCAAGCCTAAAGCCTCCTCAGGATGGCTGGCTGGGAGTGACCTGGGTGCCAAGGAGGTTCCCGGGACCCAGGTATGTATGCAAATTAACCACCATCTTTATTGCGTTAATTTGCATACTCACTCTGATTGGCTGTGGGCGTAGCGGAGGTATGGTCAATTTACATGTTTCTCTATTATTAGGAAAGATATATATGTACTGAGTGGCCAGATTATTATGCGTTCAGAGATCATAATAATCTGGCCACTCAGTGTATTAGGAATAGTGAGAAGGCAGAAATAATGCCCAACAGCAGATGATTGGTTAAACCAATTAAGGCCCAGGCATGTGCTTGAGTGCTAGTCAACTCTTTAGAGAGATGTTTTAGAAAAAGATCCTATTGAAATAAGAAGGTATTCATTATACATGTTTACCTTTAAAAATATCTAGGTTACACTTCATTTAAAAAGAAATTAAAGAGCTAAGATGTGCTGAATATTAACTATGTGCCAACATTTATATGCAGCTTCATGTTTCATTCTAAAACAGTTCTATAATGTAGGTATTATTATTACCTTCATTTTTACAAATGATAAATGTTCTCAAGGTCATGTGTGTAGTAAATGTCAGTGCCATAGGAAAGAGGGAGGGAAAGAAAGAGAGAGAGAGAACATGAGATCTACCCTCTTGGCAAATTGTTCAGCAGATTTCTAGAACTTATTCACTTGCATAACTGAAACTTTATACTCATTGTACAGAAATGGCCCATTTTCCCCTCTCCCTAAGCCCTGGTTACCACTGTTCTTCTTTCTGCTTCCATGAGTTTGACTATTTTAGATAAGAGGTATGATCTCTTAAGCTCACCTCTGCTGGTACCACTCTACCATCTCTCTGAATCTTATTGGAAGTGCTCACAGTCTAGCTTCTCTTAGAGTGTGGCAGTCTTTCTCCAGCACACTCAGGCAAGTAGAATTCCTCCGGGTGGTTCTTCCCCCGGTCACCATCTGGAATCTCCTTCTTCCACCATAGTCCATTCCCATTAGAAAGAGAAAGGCTTTCCTCCTTTATTCTTTCTGTCAGGTCAGGTCTTTCCTTAAATAAATCTTTATGAACATGTACACCAGTCCTGGTCCTTAATAAGCTAAAGGTGAGGATAAAGGAATTTTATAATTTCCTCTCTCCAAAATGCCTCACTTTTGAAATTATCATTGCAAAATAATATTTTGCAGAAGAGGAATATTAACACCTTATTTCTTGCATTCCTGCTACAACAATTTGGAACCTTCATTAGTGAATCAATCAGAGGAATCCAAAGTATGCCTTTGAAAGACTTAAGGGAAGTCAGTTCAAGAAAAATTCAAAAATATAGTATTTATATTTCCCTAGTACATTGTTATAGAAAAGATTAAAACTTGTCATAATGATTGTGTTATTAGGGAACAGGACAAATTATAAGGGCCCTCAGAGTTATAGAAAATAACTAAATTAGTGAGGGCTTGAGAAAAATGATGAGATCTTTTGTCTTCTATAAAGCTCTGGGGAAAATATTCTGAGAATGCTAGCTAGTGTTGTACTCTAAATTTAAGTTGGAACAGAAGACAAATTTGGAAATAGCCACACAAAAGTACTAGTGAACCATGTAGGATATTTTGAAAGAAAAGTCAATGAAGCCAACTCAGAAGAGGAACTAAGAGACAAAAGTGGTGAACCACATGTGGCCACTTGCAACAAAAGTTGTCAAATAGAAAGAGCCTGAGGTCTGGGGTCAAACAGAACACAGTTAAATGCAGCATTGCCTGTTACTAACTATATGGCAACTGGAAGTGACCAAACCACTTTCTTACCATCAGTTTCTTCATCTAAAAGATGGAGATGATAATACCTAACTCAGTGAGTTGTACAGAGAAGAAACATCAGATAATGAGTAAATGAGCGTATATAAATAACATTTGTAAGTTCCGCACAGTCATGTGTGGCCTATAATAGATGTTCAGTAAAGAGTGGCTAAATGAAGCACACTGTTCGCTTCATCTTCATCTTCATCTTCATTAGAAAAGGCACAGAGTATTTGAAAAACAATTAGATAAGAGGTCACGATCCAGGCCTAGAGGAAGCCGTTAGTGGTCCAAGAATGGTAGGTGAGAGGCAGAAAAGAATAGGGGAGTTACACCAGACACTTAAGGAAGTCTGAGTGAAGGCTACAGGAAACTGGGGATATGTATGGGCTCCTTATAGATATGGAACCTAGTGTGGTAGTAAAATCAGACTCCATGCAACTGATTTGAGAAAGATCATCTTGCTTCCTCTGATGAACCACAGCTCTGACACAAGAGGGAAGGAGAGGGAAGTAGAAGGGGAGAAAAATGGCATTTGCAATATTTAGATTTTACCTTGATCGTGATGACAGCCATGAAATCCTGTACACATCCTCTACACACAACCTCAGTATCCAAGGCGACAGCCCTTTCTGAGCACAGGCTACACAGCAACTTGGGTGTTCTCGGGTAGCTTCTGAATACAGCCTCATTTGCCCCTTCTTTGTCTTCATTTTCCCTCTCATGGGCAAGACAGTGTTAACTACAGTAGTCCCCCCTTCTCCATGGTTTCTCTTTATGTAGCTTCAGTTACCCATGGGCAACCGCAGTCTGAAAATATTAAATGGAAAATTCCAGAAGTAAGCCGTTCATAAATTTTAAATTGTGTGCCATTCTGAGTAACGTGATGAAATCTCCTGCTATCCTGCTCCTTCCTGCCCGGAATGTGGATCATCCCCTTGTCCAGTGTATCCACACTGCACACACTCCCCACTGTTCGTCACTTAGTAGCCTTCTCAGTTACCAGATTGTTGGGGTATCACAGTGCTGTTGTTCAAGTAACTTTTATTTTACTTATAATGGCCCCAAAGGGCAAGACTAGTGATGGTGGCAATTCAGATGTGCCAAAGAGAAGTACTAAAGTGCTTCCTTTGAGTGATAGGTTGAATGTAGTATAATACAATATTTTGAGAGAGCGACCACACACACATAAATTTACTACAGCATCTATAATAATCAAAGGGTAATATGCTAGTTAGACCAGACATCTTCCAGACATCCTTCCTGACGAAGCTGGAGCTGGAGGGAAGCCAGGAGGCAGGAGGAGGGAAGCAGCCCACGTCCCGGGTGCCTGCGGGTGGCCCGAGGAGGGAAGCCCGGGTCCCGGGTGCCGGAGGGAAACTAGTGCCGGCAGCCGGGGAGAAAGAAGGCTTGCATTGGGCCTCTAGTATTATTATAATTGTTCTATTTTATTAATTATTGTTGTTAATCTTCTAGTGTGCCTAATTTATAAATTAAACTCTATCATACAGATGTATAGAAAAAACATAGCATACATAGGCTTTGCTACTATCCAGTTTCAAGCATCCATGGGATGGTGTCTTCTGTGGATAAGTGGGGAACCACCATATTGAAAACTTTTACTAATTGTTATGCCTGGTTCTGTGGTGGGGACAAGGCTTTTGACATGTGTGGGTAAGCATGATCGCCTAATGCTTTGGATTGGCATTTCAGAGAAAAGGGAAGATACCACAGTGAGGCTTTTTCTGTGAGAACCCTCCACTGGACACAGTATCTAGGAGTGGTGTTCAATGTGTGCCCCTATTTAAGCCTTCTATTTTGTTTGTTTGTTTGTTTGTTTGTTTCACTAAAGTTCCTCCAATTTGTGGAGTTATCACCTGGTTCTAGCCTACAGTGTGTCAGGCTCTGGCCCCTAGGACGAATCTGCTGATGAATCTCTGCCTTCCTCTTCGGGCGGTCTTCTCTAGGAGTCCCACACAGCCATGTGGCCAATTAGTAGAAGCTGTCTGCTGGCTGGTTTGTTGTCTATGTCTCCTCCAGGCAGGAGAGCTTTATTTGGAAACATTCCATCCCCGCATAAATAAAAGTTTGCTTACCTCCCCCCATGCCAACAGCCCAATATATATGTCTGTTCCCACACCACATATAGCTTCACAGCTGGCTTGCTATAATTAGGATGGAGAATCATCTTTTACCTAAGCTACTATTTGTCTGCAATCTCCTCAGTATGTTGTTTTTTAGGAGAGGGGTGCTGACATATGTCATCCTCATCTATGCAGATCTGTTTGTAAAGAGGAAAGTCAGGAGAAAGAAATTTTGCACATTCAGAGAACTTGGGAATGGAAGTTTGCATTATTTATACTATAAAAATGCTTTTCTCCTGCAATACAACTCCAGAAATCCTTTACTTGAATCATTATCCGTGATATAAATATTGTGGTGAAACATACTAACTTTGGCTTATTCTATCCTTTAATTTTCAAAGCTAATTGCTCATTTGATGAATGCTTTATGCTTCAAATCATATTTATTAACAGATGAAAACATTAGCCGGGATCAAAACTCCCAAAGACTCTGAACCACAAACATGATTATGAAATCCAGTCAGTTTAATTGACAAGTGATCACTATTTGCTAAGAACCTGCTAGTTTTGTTCCATTCCATTCAGTTCAATTAACAAACTGCACCAGGCCAGGCAGAGGGGAGTCAAAGAGGCCTCAGACCTTTGAAGGTGTACCGGGGACTGTACAGGTCACTTGGTAACTTCAGCCCAATACCTAAGTGCTCCAGCTGGCCTTGGTGGTGGTTGCTATGGAAACACAGAGAGGAAACATTTTAGCAGTTGGCAGTTTGGAGACATCTGGAAGAAATGTCCACCAGCATTACAACGGGCCAGATGTGTAGAAATGGATCAAGCCAATGAGAAGATGGGCACTATCCGTGAAGTGTGAGTGAGGGGATTGGCGGTAGAGGTCAGCCAGACAACGTTACTATGTTTAACCACTCTGACCTACAGAAAAAAATGGTTTTACCTAATCAGTGGGAGTCAGTTACAGACAACTTTATGTTAATTCCAGGTTGAAGCACTTGTGCTTTATCTTGCACAGGGTGAGAGACTAATCAAGGGTTTTAACCAGGTAAGTTTCTAGCTCAGATATCTATAGACAGAACATGCTCACAGGTGAAGAGTGGCCAATACTAGCTTATCCCTCATCTCCACTTTCTCTTTCACATTTTCTCTCATCTGGTAATGGCCCAGATGAGAGCTAGTGGAGGCCTAAACTAGGACAGAGGTACCAATGCAGAGGAGGGAACAACTGGCACCTGTAAGCACAAGAGAAAATCTGTTGGACCCTCTGACTGACTTTCAGTGGAGATGGAGAGAAGAGAAAGTCTCCAGTTTCCAGATTGTGTCACTAAAGGGAATTTGGAATTATTAACTCAAATGAAAAAAGGAGAACCAGGTTTGAGGGTAAAAACAATGACTTGCATTTTGGATATATGGATTATGAGGAGCCTATGGAACAGTCCAGCCAAGATAGTTATCCAGAGGAAACTGAATATAGGAGTCTCATCTAGGGAGGATTCTGAACTGGAAACAAAGACCTAGAAATCATCAGATCATCGGGGCAGGGGTGGAGTGGGCAGTTGGAGGGCAGAATGGGGAAGAGGCAGGTGGTCTAAAGCCTGAGAGTGGTTGATATTACTTATGAGCATACAATTTTCACAGGGACTTTAGAGACCCAGTGTTTTGGGTTTTTTTTACATGCTTTTTAACTGAGGAACCTTTAAAAATAATCTGAATTGGAAGTCCAAGATATAAAAATGAGCTGCTCTGGCTGAAATGAGGGTGAGAGCTGCAGAACCTGACCTGCTCAGGCTCCCTGCTCCTTCTTCTTCTCTTCAGGCAACCCAACATCTCTGAAGAACAGTTGGGAAATGAGTCGTTCTGTATCAGCGGTCAGAAAATTACGGCCCATGGGCCACATCTGGCCCGCCACCTGTTTTTGTAAGTAAAGTTACATTGGAACACATTCATTTTCCTGTTGTCTGTCTATGGTCATGCTGCAGCAGAGAGTTGAGTTGTGACAGGGTCTGTGTAGACTACAGAACCTAAAATGTTTACTCTCTGGGTCTTTACAGAAAAAGTGTGCTGACCCCTGATCTAGACTAAACCTTTTATTTTACAAATGGGCAAGCTGAGGTGCAAAGAAGTTAAATAACATCAGGGAAACTGCTCAGGCTAGAACCCAGTCTTGGGATAGAGCTCCCAATGTCCCTTTTTTAAAAAGAAAAATTAGCAATCAGTTTGCCAAAGAATGAACTAGATACATTGCCCACCCACATTAATCCTCATAAGAATAGCAAAGTAATAGCTCTGAATGAACTTCCTTTCACTGTTAAATAACATATAGATTTTAGTATTTTTTGCTGCTATTATCTCTGAAATAAACTCCCTTTGTCCTCTAGTATTAATTATTCTATTACAAATTATTCTTCCTTAATTCAACAACCAATTTTATGTTAGCTTGTGAGGTAGTGTGTATCCTCTTTCCTACAGCAAGTAGTGTGGATTGAAAAGTTCTCCAAGGTAGAGTCACTACGGTACCTCACAGATGTGTCAAATCTGCTGTTCCAGGTCACATAGTACACACTCTCATTGTACCGCCAGCCTGCAGCTCTCACCCCTTCCCTCATCGGGCTCCTTTCATACATGGCTCCTATTAGTAGACACTGTGTAAGAACTGGGGCCAGAACTGGGCTAGGGAAGATGAGGACAGAGCCTGCATAGCTGGAGAGATGGACGTGAGGAGTGAGGGCCAGAGAGGGACGCACAGGGACCTGCCATTCCAACAGGTGTGGGCGCAGTAGTCCTGCCTCTATGTCTCCCCCTCCGTTCAATCCAGCTTTTCCACATTTGGGCAGAGAAAAGAAACACAAGGCAAGAGGCACACATGGCAGAGTTCTAAATGTAGTTCAGACAGCACCAACTGGGAGGGGAGAAATTTCCCACAGTTCACCAGAAGGATTATAATGTAGTAAATTAGAGATGTGGAGTGGAGGAGACAAGAATTTGGTCTGGTCCATCTGCTGACAAAACAATAATAATAAATACACTCTATTTTCTTCAATCCAAATCTGCCCCCCTCTCCCAGAGCAATAAAATGTGTAAAGAAACAAGGGTGATAAACACTTATTTGACACATTTCTTTTAAGAATGACGTAGGGTTTGTAATAAGTCACAAATGAAAAGGGAAAGGTTATTTTTCTAGGCAAAAAGGAGCTAAGTTGTTCAAACATGTCAGAATAAAATTCCCATTGTGTTTAGTTAAGACTTTTTAGATCACACTAAGCGAGGAAGAGAAGTGTGAGGGAGGAGCATGGAATAAAGATCTTTATAAGAAAACTGGAGTCCTGATGCATGAAGATTCGTGCAAGAATGAGTCTTCCTTCCCCTGGCTGCCGGCACTGTCTTTGCTCCAGCCAGAGCCACCTTTCCACCTTCCCACGCTGCCCAGAGGCCCAGAGCTGCTGGGGCGGTGCAGAACGCCCTGCCCCTGGCCACTTGACACATGCTTATGCAAATTAACCCACCATCTTTGTTGGGTTAATTTCCATACTCACTTCTGATTGACTGGTGGGCATCATGAAGGTACGGTCAATTTGCATCTTTCTCTTTTATTAGTGTAGATGGGATATTTAATCTTTTTTTAAAATAAATCTTTATTGTTCAGATTATTACAATTGTTCCTCTTTTTCCCCCCATAGTTCCCCTCCACTCGGTTCCAACCCCACCCTCTGCCCTTACTCCCCCCCACTGTCCTCATCCATAGGTGTACGATTTTTGTCCAGTCTCTTCCTGCATCCCCACACCCCTTTCCCCCCAAGAATTGTCAGTCCACTTTCTTTCTATGCCCCTGGTTCTATTATATTCACCAGTTTATTCTGTTCATCAGATTTTTTATTCACTTGATTTTTAGATTCACTTGTTGATAGGCATGTAGTTATTGTTCATAATTTTTATCTTTACCTTTTTCTTCTTCTTCCTCTTCTTAAAGAATACCATTCAACATTTCATATAATACTGGTTTGGCGGTGAACTCCTTTAGCTTTTTCTTGTCTGTGAAGCTCTTTATCTGCCTTTCAATTCTGAATGATAGCTTTGCTGGGTAGAGTCATATTGGTTGTAGGTTCTTGCTATTCATCACTTTGAATATTTCTTGCCACTCCCATCTGGCCTGCATAGTTTCTGCTGAGAAATCAGCTTATAGTTGTATGGGTGCTCCCATGTAGGTAACTAACTGTTTTTCTCTTGCTGCTTTTAATATTCTCTCTTTGTCTTTTGCTCTTGTCATTTTAATTATGATGTGTCTTGGTGTGGTCCTCTTTGGATTCCTCTTGTTTGGGGCTCTGTGCGCTTCCTGGACTTGTAAGTCTATTTCTTTCACCAGGTGGGGGAAGTTTTCGGTCATTATTTCTTCAAATAGGTTTTCAGTATCTTGCTTTCTCTCTTCTTCTGGCACCCCCATAATTCTGATGTTGGTACGCTTAAAGTTGTCCCAGAGGCTCCTTACACTATCTTCATATTTTTGGATTCTTTTTTGCTTTTCCGGTAGGGTGCTTTTTGCTTCTTTGTATTTCAAGTCTTTGACTTGATTCTTGCAATCCTCTAGTCTGCTGTTGGATCTCTGTATATTATTTTTTATTTCAGTCAGTGTATGCTTAATTTCTATTTGGTCCTTTTCCATATTCTCGAGGGTCTCGCTAAATTTATCAGCCTTTTCTAGAAAATTCTTGAAAAACCTTATAACCATGATTTGAACTCTATATCCAGTCATTTGCTTTCCTCCATTTCTTTCATTTGTGACCTGTTTCTTTTTCTCCACATTTTGACTGCTTCCCTGAGTTGATAGAGTGGCTTTGTGTGCTAGGTGTCCTATAGGGCCCAGTGGCTCAGCCTCCCCAATTACCTCAGGTGGACACTCTTGGTGCACCCCTTTGTGGGCTGTGTGCACAGTCTTGTTGTAGTTAAGCCTTGATTGTTGTTGGTATCACTGGGAGGAATTGACCTCCAGGCCAGTTGGCTGTGAGGATCAGCTGTGTCTACGATGGGAGAACTTCTGTGCTGGAGACACCCTTATGGGGCAAGACTTGCTTCAGTGGGGCTTTGGTGCTCACTGAGTCTGCCCCCTGAGTGTGTCCCTTATGGATCTGAAGAGTTGTAATCTGGATGGTCCCACTCTGACCCCTGGATACATTGGCTCTTGGATCTCCAAGGAGGCACTAATTTAGCCTCTGCCTGAGGTCACCCAGCAGGAGCTGCAGAGAGATCTGCAGATTCCTCTTCTTTGTTTGGGTTTTGGAGGTGCCCAGATGAGGCCCAGCTGTGAAGCAATGCAAGCTGCTGTGGGGCCTTGGGCCTTCTTTTGGATTTTCTGGGTATCACTAACTCAGCTGCAGTTTGTTAGGTAAGTTTAGAATTTAAAGGACCAGGCCATTCATATGCAAAAGCCTCTGTGCTCAGCTTGGATGGGGCGGAGTCTCAGGGTGGAGCAAACCACAATGGCTTCCCGTCAGCCCTGCCCTAAGAGGCCCCTGGGTCTCAGTGTCCCGCGGTAATTGCTGCAAGCACCTCTGAGAGAAAGCTGCCCTCGAGTTTCGCCCGCTGCCAGACAGTCCAGTTTCTCCCCATATGTGTCTGGGTCCCCAGAGTCTCGCCCGGAACTGGAGTTTAGAGCAGTCGGGAGCTTGTGTCTCCCTCCTGACTGAGAAAGCCAGTGGCACACTCAGTTGCCAGCCCTCTTTGCACACGCGCCTCTGCACCTCTGCCTTCCGCAGCTCCTGTGAATCTCAGTGTGCCCTTCTCTTTCCTTCTAGTTGTAGAATTTCCACTCAGCCAGCCTTCATGTGGTTCTGGATGATGTCCGTTTTGTCTTTTAGTTGTAGTTTCAAAATTTTTGTGTGAGGCAGCAGTTCAGGTGTTTACCTATGCTGCCATCTTGGTTTCTCCCTAATCATTTTTTAATAAGCATACTAACTCACTTACCATACCCATCTCCAATGGCTTTGTAAATCATTAGTTCCATTTCATATCATTAACCATGTTGATTTCAAGTATAATAAAGAAAAGCATGTGCAAGGTTAAATTCAGATCTTGAGAGTGGACGTTTTAGTATCATGCATTGATTTATCAAATATTTGTATAGTTGCTTACTATATTCCAGGAACTGTTTTTAGAGCCTCATAAATATAAATTCTTTTCTGAGTAGTTATGTAGCACAACGGAGAAAGAACTCAACGCTAGATTATGAAAGTTGGTACAGGAAAAAAATAGCAAAATATTACTGGAAGCAAGATTTGTGTGTGGCGGGGGGTGGGAGGGAGTGCAAGCGATATGCTTGACAACTGGAACTTTCTTTTGCTTTCTCAGAGCTGCTCCTCTCCTGAGCATTTCATTGCTGTCCTTAGTGCTGTGCTGCCAAGGGCACTTCATCTGCACCAAAGGGATGCAGAATGAATGATCCATTTTCCTCCCTGCTGGGATTTTTTTCAATTGCTAACATTGATAAAACATTTTTCAAGTTATTCTGTGCACATCATTTCATAGATTTCTATTAAAATAGGTATTTAGTGTAAACTTTAATATCCCAAATTTTATTTCATTACAATATTTGTGCATTTTCTAATTACCAACAGCTTTCCATAGCTGTATGATAGCCATTTCCTGTGACTGTAATATCCTCAAGTTTTCATTCTTTTCCTTTCATATATTAGCATCTTCTCTTTTTTTAAATATATTCTTATTGATTTCAGAGAGGGAAATGGAGAGAGAGATAGAAACATCAATGATGAGAGAGAATCATTGATTGGCTGCCTCCTGCATGCCCCACACTGGGGATCACGCCCGAAACCCAGGCATATAGCCTGACCGGGAATGGAACTGTGACCTCCTGGTTCATAGGTCAGTGCTCATCCACTGAGCTACACTGGCTGGTCAGCATCTTCTCTTTTCAAGAATGTGTCCTGTCCTTCCATTGAATCTTCTTCTGGATGTTTTACATGTCTCCAACATGCATCTCTACTAAATCAATAACTTCATCTGCGCAATGTGACTCTGTGTTTCCTTTCTTCTTTCAATTTGTCCATACCTAGCCAATATTTTTATTTCTTTATTGATTAAGGTATTATATATGTGTCCACCCACACCCCCACTCATGCCTTCACCCCCCTGGTGTCTGTGTCCATTGGTTAGGCTTATATGCATGCATACAAGTCCTTTGGTTGATCTGTCCCCCTTACCCCCACCATCCCCTACCTTCCCTCTGAGGTTTGACAGTCTGATTGATGCTTCTCTATCTCTGGATCTGTTTTTGTTCATTCGTTTATGTTGTTCATTATATTCCATAAATGAGTGAGATCATGCCTAGCCAATTTTTATTCAAAGGGTTTAGAAACCCAGCCTTTTGGTCAGAGGTGTGCTATTGGCCCTGACTGCCAGCAGTGGGAGTTTTCCGTGTATTACTGTTATCTAAGCCCATCTGCTCCCTCAGGTCCACTCCTTTCTAATTAATGCCAGGCACAGATGTGTTACCTCTGTGTCACCAATGATGAACAGAATAGTGTCCCAGTTCTCATGGAGCAATAAGGAAGTAGCCAAACATTGTTTCAATTGTTCTAAGTGCCAGGAATGAAACAACCAAGTTCTCTGAGGAAACTAAAAGAGCAGACCAACTTAGAGTGGTTGAGAAAGGCTTCTTCAGTGAAGTGTGATTATTGCTGTGATCCTAAATATTTTTTATGGTACATCTCTCTGATTTTTTCTTTGGGGACTTTTACCCTTGTCCTTCAGCCATCTCTGAGCATCCTTTACAGAGGTGACTTTCTCCATTAGCATAACTCCCAGATTAACACACCCTTCCCTGCACCTTTATTCAGAACTGGAAAAACCTGCTTTCTTTATTGTCATCTCCTGCAGTAGAAATAAAAGAGCTCTATCTCCTGGTATGCTGTACATGGGGACATGAGTCACTAACTGTGCTTTATTACAAGGTCAAAATAAGATCCCCTCAATATGTGGCTATCCCCACCACCCAGGCAAACTTGGCCATAGGGAGAGAGATTTGGCACCAGGGGCCATGTGACCAATTTTATCTTGAAAACTTTTCTGATCCAGTCTCTTCCCATTCCAACATATTTTTCCATATTTTACTTTTTATTTCTGGATTTCTTCTCTTGCCGTCATCCCCTGTGAGTGGTATATCAAAGTTCTTTAAACCATCCTCCACTCTTACATTTTTTTTAATTTTATTTTATTGTTTAAAGTATTACACATAGTAGTACATATATCTCCTTTTTTTCCCCATTGACCTTCCCCCAGGCTCCCCTATTTCCCGTCACATGTCCTCATCCCACCCCCCCCCAAGTCTCTTGTGTCCATTGGTTGTGCTTATATGCATGCATACAAGTCCTTCGGTATCTCTTTCCCCCCCTCGCCAACACTCCCCAACCATCCCGCTGTAATTTGACAGTCTGTTCGATGCTTTACTGCCTCTGTATCTATCATTTTGTTCATCAGGTAATAATGTTCTTTATTTTCCATAAATGAGTGAGATCATGTGATATTTTTCTTTCATTGTGGGGCTTATTTCACTTAACATAATGCTCTCCAGGTCCATCCATGCTGCTGCAAATGGTAGGAATTCCTTCTTTTTTATAGCAGCGTAGTATTCCATTGTGTAGATGTACCATAGTTTTCTAATCCACTCATCTGCTGATGGGCATTTAGGGTGTTTCCAAATCTTAGCTATGGTGAATTGTGCTGCTATGAGCATAGGGGTGCATATATCCTTTCTGATTGGTATTTCGAATTTCTTGGGATATATTCCTAGAAGTGGAATCACTGGGTCAAATGGGAGTTCCATTTTTAGTTTTATGAGGAAACTCCATACTGTTCTCCACAGTGGCTGCACCAGTCTGCATTCCCACCAGCAGTGCACGTGGGTTCCTTTTTCTCTGCATCCTCACCAGCACTTGTTGTTTGTTGATTTGTTGATGATTGCCATTCTGACAGGTGTGAGATAGTACGGCATTGTCGTCTTGATTTGCATCTCTCGGATAATTAGTGACTTTGAGCATGTTTTCATATGTCTCTTGGCCTTCCTTCTGTCTTCTTTTGAGAAGATTCTATTTAGGTCCGTTGCCCATTTTCTTATTGGATCATTTATCTTCCTTTTATTAAGTTGTATAAGTTCCCTGTAAATGTTGGAGATTAAAACTTTATCAGTGATAACATTTGCAAATATGTTCTCCCATAAAATGGGTTTTCTTATTGTTTTGTTGATGGTTTCTTTTGCTATGCAAAAGCTTTTTATTTTGATGTAGTCCAATTTGTTTATTTTCTCTTTAGTTTCCATTGCCCTAGGAGCAGTATCGGTGAAGAAATTGCTTCGGCGTATGTCTGAGATTTCTCTGCCTGTGGATTCCTCTAGCATTTTTATGGTTTCCCATCTTATGTTTAAGTCCTGTATCCATTTTGATTTTATTTTTGTGTATGGGGTAAGTTGGTGGTCTAGATTCATTTTTTTTTTGCATGTATCTGTCCAATTTTCCCAACACTATTTATTGAAGAGACTGTCTTGACTCCATTGTATGTTCATGCCTCCTTTGTCAAATATTAATTGAGCATAGTGGTTTGGGTCGACATCTGAGTTCTCTATTCTATTCCATATGTCTGTTCTTGCACCAGAACCAGGCTGTTTTGAGAACAGTGGCTTTGTAATACAGCTTGAAATCTGGTATTGAGATCCCACCTACTTTGTTCTTCTTTCTCAGGATTGCTGTGGCTATTCGGGATCTTTTTTTATTCCAGATGAATTTTTGGAGAGTTCTTTCTCAGTCTGTGAAATATGCCATTGGTATTTTAATGGGGAGTGCATTGAATCTATAGATTGCTTTGGGTAGTATGGACATTTTAATAATGTTGATTCTACCAATCTATGAACATGGTATGTTCTTCCATCTGTTTACATCTTCCTCTATCTCTTTTTTCAGTGTCCTGTAGTTTTCCACGTATAGGTCTTTTACCCCCTTAGTTAAGTTTATTCCTAGATATCTTGATTTTTTTGGTGCGATGGTAAATGGGATTGCTTTTTTAGTCTCTCTTTCTGTACATTCACTATTGGTGTATAGAAATGCCATAGATTTCTTGGCGTTAATTTTGTATCCTGTTAAATTGCTGAATTCATTTATTAAGTCTAATAGTTTTTTGATGGAATCTTTAGGGTTTTTTATGTACAGTATCATGTCATCTGCAAATAAGGACAGTTTTACTTCTTCTTTTCCAATTTGGATGCCTTTTATTTCTTCTTCTTGTCTAATCGCAATGGCTAATATTTCCAGTACTATGTCGAACAGGAGTGGTGAGAGTGGGCATCCCTGTCTTGTTCCTGTTCTTAGGGAAAATGGTTTTAGTTTTTTCCCATTGAGTATAATGTTGGCTGTGGGTTTGTCATATATGGCTTTTATTATGTTGAGGTATGATCCTTCTAGTCCCTCTTTGCTGAGAGTTTTTATAAAAAACGGGTGTTGGATTTTGTCAAATGCTTTTTCTGCATCAATTGGTATGACTATGTGATTTTTATCTCTCAATTTGTTTATGTGATGTATCACGGTTATTGATTTGCGGATATTGTACCATCCTTGCATTCCTGGGATAAATCCTACTTAGTCATGGTGTATGATTTTTCTGATGTACTGTTGGATCCGATTTGCTAGAATTTTGTTGAGGATTTTGGCATCTATGTTCCTGAGGGATATTGGCCTGTAATTCTCTTTCATTGTGTTGTCTTTATCTGGTTTTGGTATTAGGCTGACGCTGGCTTCATAGAATGAGCTTGGAAGTGTTCCTTCCTCTTGAATTTTTTGGAATAGTCTGAAGAGGATAAGATTTAGTTCTTCCTTGAATGTTTGGTAAAACTCTCCTGTGAAGCCGTCTGGCCCCGGGCTTTTGTTTGCTGGAAGCTCTTTGATGACTGCTTCAATTTTTTCCATAGTTACTGGCATGTTGAGCTGTTTAGATTTTTCCTGATTGAGTTTTGGAAGGTTGCATTTTTCTAGGAATATGTCCATTTTCTCCAGGTTGTCCAGTTTGTTGGAATAGAGTTGTTCATAGTATTTTTTAACAATCCTTTGTATTTCTGATTTTGTTTATTTGTGTCCTCTCTCTTTGCTTCTTGGTGAGTCTGGCTAGAGGTGCATCAATCTTGTTTTCCTTTCAAAGAACCAGCTCTTGGTTTTGTTGATCTTTTGTATTATGTTGGGGTTTTTTTGTGGTTTTTTGTTGTTGTTGTTGTTGTTTGTTTGTTTGTTTTTTGTTTTTGGTCTCTATGTTGTTTATCTCCGCTCTGATCTTTATTATCTTTATTGTTTCCTTCCTTCTACTTACACTGGACTTTTCTTGTTGCTCTCTTTCTAACTCTTTGAGTTGTAGGGTTAGGTAATTTATTACCATTGTTTCTTGATTTTTGCAGTAGGCTTGTAGAGCTATGAACTTCCCTCTAAAGACTGCTTTTGCTGTGTCCCATAGGTTTTGGATTGTTGTGTTTTCATTGTCATTTGTTGCCATGATGTTTTTTTATTTCTTCTTTGATCTCTCTGGTAACCCAGTCATTGTTTAATAGCATGCTATTTAGTCTCCAGGTGTTTGATTTTTTATTTTTTTGGATTGTTTTTATTGTAGTTGATTTCCAGTTTTATGCGATTGTGATCTGAGAAGATGCTTGATATGATTTCTATCTTGTTGAATTTGAAGAAACTTTGCCTGTGCCCCAATATATGGTCTATCTTTGAAAATGACCCATGTGCACTTGAGAAGAATGTATATTCTGTGGCTTTGGGGTGAAATGTTCTGAAGATGTCAATTAATTCCATCTGGTCTAGTGAGTCATTTAGGATTGATGTTTCTTTGCTGATTTTTTTTTTTAGAGGATTTGTCCAATGGTGATATTGGGGTATTAAAGTCCCCTAATATGATTGTATTGCTGTCAATCTCTCCCTTAATATCCTCCAGGAGTTGTTTTTTTTTTGTTTTTTTTTTATGTATTTGGGTGCTCCTCTTATGGGTGCACGTATGTTTACCAGAGTTATTTCTTCTTGTTGGATTGCTCACTTTAGTATTATGAAGTGGCCTTCCTTATCTCTTTTTATGTCCTTTACTTTGAGATCTAATTTGTCATATATAAGTATTGCTACCCCAGCTTTTTTTTCATTTCCATTCGCCTGAAAGACCTTTTTCCATCCCGTCACCATCAGTCTGTGTGTGTCTTTTTTCCTGAGGTGGGTTTCTTGTAGACAGCAGATATATGGGTCATGTTTTCTTATCCACTCAGCTACCCTATGTCTTTTGATTGGGGCATTTTATCCATTTACATTTAAAGTTATTATTGATAGGTACTTGATTGTCGTCATTTTTATTCTTTACCCCTGTGTTCCTTCTTCGCTTCCTATTTCTTCTTTTTACAGCAGACCCTTTAGCATGTCTTGCATTGCTGGTTTGGTGGTAATAAATTCCTGTAGTCCTTTTTTGTCTGTAAAGCTCCTGATTTCACCCTCAATTTTGATTAATAGCCTTGTTGGGTACCGTATTCTTGGATTCAGCCCCTTGCTTTCCATGACTTTGTATATTTCATTCCATTCCCTTCTGGCCTGATGTGTTTCTGTTGAAAAATCAGTCGCTAGTCTGATGGGGGATCCTTTGTAGGTTACTTTCTGTCTCTCTCTGGCCACTTTCAAGATTCTTACTTTGTTGTTGGTGTTTGCCAATTTAATTATAATGTGCCTTGGTGTTGGTCTTTTGGGGTTCATTTTGTTTGAGACTCTGTGAGCTTCTTGATTTGTGTGAGTTTTTTCTTCCCTATATCAGGGAAGTTTTCTGTCATTATTTCTTCAAACAAGTTTTCTATTCCTTGCTTAGTTTCCTCTCCTTTTGGCACCCTTATTATGTGGATGTTGTTTCATTTCGTGTTGTCTCAAAGTTCTCTTAGGCTCTCCTCCTGCTTTTTAATTTTTTTTTTCTAGAAGCTGCTCTGCTTGGGTATTTTTTCCTACCTTGTCTTCTAGCTCACTGATGTGGTCCTCTGCTTCTTCTAGTCTACTGTTGATGATGCTTTCTATTGCGTTCTTTATAGCAGCAATGTCATTTTTCATTTCCTCTTGGTTCTTCTTCATTTCTTCTTGATTCTTACACATATTGTTGAATTTGTCTTCTGTTCTTTTCATCCACCTTATAACCATTTCTCTGAATTCTTTCTCTGACAGGTTGCTTGCCTCCATTTCATTTACTCCTTTTTCTGGTGATGCCTGCTTTTCTTTCATATGTGAGCTGTTTCTTTCTTTTTTTTATATATATATTTTATTGATTTTTTACAGAGAGGAAGGAAGAGGGACAGACAGTCAGAAACATCGATGAGAGAGAAACATCGATCAGCTGCCTCCTGCACACCCCCCACTGGGGATGTGCCCGCAACCAGGCTACATGCCCTTGACCAGAATCGAACCCGGGACCCCTCAGTCCGCAGGCCGATGCTCTATCCACTGAGCCAAACTGGTTTTGGCTGTGGGCTGTTTCTTTATGTCCCCATGGTCTCTCTTCTTCAGGTGTCTGGTTATGTAGTTCTCTTTCTCCTGTGTTGATTTAAAGGCACAAAATACAACACAACAAGGCACAACGCACAAGGCACTGAACTCAAATGTATTTACTATACTAATAACCCCAAAAAAAGGTGAACATCAGAGAAAAGAGAATTAGGGGATAAGAAAGAAAGAAGAAGGGGAAAAAAAGAGAGAGAGGAAAAGAAAAAAAGAAAAAAAAGGAGTTCAAAAATGAAATTGGGAAAAGGAAAAAAAGTAAGAGAGAAAAGAAAGAGAATAAAAAAGAAGAGGGGAAAAAACTATATGGGGAGAAAACTCCAATAGAACAGCCACTAATCCCAACAAATTCCATCAACAAATACCTAGAGATGAATGCAAACTACAAACAACAATATCAAGCAAGGCGAGAGAAAACAGAAGCAAAAAACAAACAAAAACAAAACAAAAAAACAAAAAGAAAAAGTGAAACAATCTCACAAACAAGCATAAAAAAACCAATATAATCAACAATCAAGCAAACAACAAAAGGACACAGACAAAAAATTGTATAGTGAAGAAAGAGAAGAGAGGTGTGTATGGACTTGGAGCAGGGGATTGGAAATTAGATATATAAGTTGGGTGAAATTTTAACAGGGGGTGAAAAGAAGGAATAGGGAAAATCTAAAGCAGGAATAGGGTAAGAGAAACAGGACAACAAAAGGGGAAAAGTGAGGAAAAGAGTGTTGGCATAAAGGTAAAGTTGAGATAGAGTAAAATGATGCTAAAGGAAAGATGAAAATAGAATGTAGCACACTGATCCCAAAATAAAATAAAGAGAAAATAAAATGACACTTTTTAAAAAATGGTAAAATAGTAGTAGTAGTAATAATACTGATTAAAAATTTAAGCCGAAGCCGGTTTGGCTCAGTGGATAGAACGTCGGCCTGCAGACTGAAGGGTTCCGGGTTCGATTCCGGTCAAGGGCATGTACCTTGGTTGCGGGCACATCCCCAGTGGGAGGTGTGCAGGAGGCAGCTGATCGATGTTTCTCTCTCATCAATGTTTCTAGCTCTCTATCCCTCTCCCTTCCTCTCTGTAAAATATCAATAAAATATATTTTTAAAAAATTTTTTAAACGTAATAATTAAAAAGGTAAAATCAAGTGAGGAAGAAAATAGTTTCTTAAGTAAAAGATGAAAAAAAATTAAAATTAAAATGTGCAGGAGTGAAGGTCATTCACTTCCTCTACTGTTCTGTTTGGCACGCCTGTTTCCTATTCAGGACAGTATTGAAGATACCTGCATTCCACTGCTCCTCAGTGTTGTAGGCCACAGTCCTGATTTTCAAGCAGGCAGTACTTCTTTCTTTCTTATACTCCTTTATTTGTGTTTACACAAGAGTCAATTTGTGATTCAACCCCTGGGTGGCAGTGTTTCTAGATTGACCTCCAGATCTATAGGTCCTCTCTAGCTAGTGTTTAGATTTTGCTTTCCCTGTGGCACTTAATACCGGTTTGGGGAATGGGCTGCCCCAGAGCTGGTTCTCTGTTCGTTATTCCCCACTCTAACCCCCAGGTTCCACAAAAACAACTTTCCCCTGCAAGGATTTAAAGAGGAAAAAAAAAAGAGATAGAGAGAAAAGAGCCAGAGTAAGTGCGTGAACTCCGGCGCTGCAATGCAAGTCTGTGCAATCTTTTTTCCCCTTGGGTCTTAGCAGCCAGAACACTCTTAAAATTTTTAGGCTGAAAAAAAAAAAAAAAAAAAAAAAAAAAAAAAAAAAAATTTTTAGGCTGTCCTTTTGTGCCCAGTTCAGCTACGGGTTGCTTTTTAGAGTTCCCTTCTGTTAGCAGCCCTGTGGATCCCCTTCCACATTCGGGGATCATGCCAGCCTCAAGGGCCACGGACTTTTCTGAGCGGAGACTTCCCTGGATCCTCCAGCTCCCGCAGTGCACATTTCTCTCTCCTGCCCAGACCACAGACCTCACCTTATCCCAGGCAAAATCTGACCTTTCTGTGAGAAGGTGCAGAGCTCCTCCGAATCCGTGTGCTCGTGCCGCTTGGGGACCCGTGTTTCCAGGTCCGCAGCTGTTCACTGGGTGCCATTGTTGTAAATTCCTGGGATTTTCAGGCTTCCGACATCTACTCTCCCCTTCAAGGTGGTGCCGTCTCCGCCATCAGAGTCGGTCACTCCGGCAATATTGGTTACTTCTTAATGTCATATTTTTTCAAGTAACTTAATGTGTTTTCATTTTTAAAGACGCTGCTCCACCAGTGGTGAGGAGAGGAGGAAGAAGGACCTCTTTTATACTTGATTTCTTGATCCAAAGGGAAGAGATACTCAGGGTTGACGGTAATGTTCCTTGGAACTGGGATAGTATTAGAAAGCTCTGTTTGAAGTTCCACGTGGTGGAGGCCTCTTGTCACCGACTGGTGGATGGGCAGACGGGAGCCACTCTTACATTTTTAATGGATTCTCTCCATTGGTCTTGCCTCTTATAATAGCTTACACTTACATAGCACTCATGATGTCCCAGGCACAGTTCTAGACACTGTACCTATATTATGCCAACTAATTTACTATACACAGCCATCTAATGAGATAGCTACTTTCATTATAACCATTTTAAGGATGGAAAAGAGGAAAGAGAAAGCTGAGACACAGACAGCTTAAGTAACTCATCTAAGGCCACACAGCTAATAAGAGATGGAGCTGGAATTGAAACTCCAGAATCCATACTCTTAAGTATTTTGTTATATTGCCATTTTTTGTATTTTTATATCTTCTTGTTTAAACATTTTTATGTGTTTATGATTTTTTAATCTCTCATCCCCTCTGCTTAAATGACCATTTTTGAGAAACTAATTTCTTCTATTAGAATAGCAGGGTCAGAAAAGAAAGTATAATCTCTATTCTTCTATGCTGTAAATTCCATTGGTAGTTACTCTTTCTCCCCACTCCCCCGCTGCAAGAATATACCTACTTCCTTTTCTCGATGCCACACTGGGATCTTGGCTCCAACTTCTGTTAGAAATCTGTTATTCTTACATTCTTTACTCGTTCTCATCATGAGTTTCTCTAAAGTGGAGTAAATTCAAATGCCTACCCAGGACCCAAGCAAGTAATAAAAGGGAGAGAAAAAGGCCATGTGTCAGAAGCACAATGGTATGAGCTAAATGGAAGCAGCAGCTGATCCCAGACTTCAGTACCCCAAGGACAGAACTGATTGTGAGTCTGTGTCCATGCACATATAACGGTTAAGAAACCCAGCATTCCATAACCCATGGCACAGACAATAGGGTGGTGAAGGCCTGGGCGGGGCATGAAGGCAGGCTAGGAAACATCAGTGGGGGAGAAAGGGGGCATATGTAATCCTTTCAACAGCAAAGATTACAAAAAAAGAAACCCAGCATTTGAGAGGGACTGAGAGGGGTGGTATGAGGGCCGGAGGCAGTGGAGCCCCAGTGCATTTCTATGAGGGAACACCCTCCCGTGACCCAGGTCTTCAGATTTGTCCAGATAGGCAGGAAAGTGTACTCTTAAATGACAGTTGCTAATGTTTCCATAATGACTATTAATGCAGCTCTTTGCTCTTGGGCCTCCGGGTGGGGACCTCAGCTCTAAGTGCTCTCCCGTTCCATCTTATTCTCTTTACCTTTACATCCCCTTCTTCCCATAATTTCATGGAATTGCTTTTTCTTGCTTTCTATTATCACTTTTAAAGAAATATTTCATGTCTAACTTTTTAAAACTATTTTTATTGATTTCAGAGAGAAAGGGAGGAGGAAAGAGAGACAGAAACATCAATGATGGGAGAGAATCATTGATCGGTTGCCTGCACGCCCCCTACTGGGGATGGAGCCCACAACCCCAGGCATGTGCCCTTGACCAGAATCCAACCCAGGACCCTACAGTCCGCAGGCTGACTGAGCCAAACCAGCTAGGGCTCATGTCTAAATTTGAATACTACCTTCATTACACAGGGAGAAGATAGTCATCTATAAGCCAAGGGGAAAAGCTTCAAACTGATCCTTTCATTACAGCCCGCAGAAGGAACCAACCATGCCATCCGTCACCTTAATTTCAGACTTCCGACCTCCGGAACTGAGAAATCCAATTTCTGTTCTTTAGAGCATCCAGTCTTTGGCACCTTGTTGTGGCAGCCTGAGGGGACTAATACACCCTCCATTCTCTGTTTGCCAGCAGCCAGAGTGAGCCTGATGAAACCCGAGTCAAATCCTACCTGTCCTCTGTTAAAACCCCCAAAGCAAAGTCCTTCCGCAGGCCCTCAATGATCCGTCCTCCCCTCTGTCTTCTCTGCGCCTCACCTGCAGCTCTACCCTCATTCCTGCCCTAGCCACTCCAGGCTGTCTACGGTCCTCCACCAGCGGCACTGACCCCTGCCTCCCCGTCCCTGTCCTTCCGTGCCTCCTGCCAAGATACTCACCTGCTTTTCTCCCTGCCCACCCTTCAGGCCTTGGCTCAGGCACAGCCTTTCCAGTGGGCCTTTCCTGGTCATTTTACCTAAAATTAGAATGTCCAACCCCCCACTTTCTATTTGTCTTGCCTGCATTCTTATTCTCCTTAGCCTATACTACTATCTAATATAGAGTATATTTTATGCATCACTTAATATTTTCTGTCACCCTGCTAGGATATAAATTCCAGTGGGGACAATGTTCTATGACTGTCTTATCCACCTGACACATAGCTGATGCTCAATAAATCGTTCTTGAATGAATAAGTAAATGGCTGAATGGAGAAATTCTCTATACCAATCAGAACTCTTTCTTCTTCCTAAATGAAAAGCCTTGGTAATATTATTAATTTCATCTGTCCCTTTCCACAAGCTTGCAACACACTGTAATGTAAAATCCTTCCTGGTAGTTTTTCTGGTGTCGTTAACTTATAACACCATGTTTAATCACGACATGATATTATTTAAAATCCCTAATTCATTTTGAAAGAGTGAGAAGTCTTCTTTCTTCATAACTGTCAATGGCTCTTTTTATATGGTAAAATAAATCTAATTTCCTTGCAGTCCCATAGATGCCCTCACACCCATTCACAAGGTTTCTTCTGTTTCATACATCTATTTTTTTTTTTTTTTGCTTTACAGTATCTGAGTTGCTACCCCTACATCCCTTAGTTTTATCTCTATGGAATGAGCTGAAGGTCTCAGAGCCTCGCTGTCACAAATGTACAATGTCTGCTCACCTCCTAAAGCTATAGATTCATGCTTTTTCCATGAATAAAAAATTCCAAATGTTACTTAAACCACTGTAGCTTTAATAGGATGTTGAAGATAAATAATAATACATTATTAATTTCCAAAGGCTAAATGAATCATATTCTAAATTTTAGAAAGAATGGGAATTAGAAACCCTGTGGTTTTTAAAATATGGCCTAGAAAAGTCTCACTGATTGATTATAAGTACCCATTTGGGCAAATTGCAGCTTCCCAGCTTCCCATCTCTCCTGTTTTAATATGTCAGCCCTTCAGCTAATCCTGGCCTTTTCGGAGGACTTCTCTGACTGCTGCTTTTCTCTCCACCGCGTGACTCTCTAGATTAAAAACTGTGCCTTCCCTAAATTCCCTTCCATTGAGACTCTATGAACCTTCTTCATGCTGGGGAAGGGACCACTCACAAATTATTTAAGCTGTCATCAGTGTAAGATTCCTTGTTGGAATAGTTTTGGTCTTTAAGGAAGTATGTGTTTAAGCGACCATTCAGTCTGCTTTCTAGCTTCCAAAGGATTTCTGGGAACCAGGTTATCAAAAGAGTGCTCTCAGAGTTGAAACTTCAATTGCATTATATTCTTCAACTTGATTGCAATGGCTTCCAAAATGTATTTATCAAGCGAGGCCGTGGCGGGAAGCAAAAGAGATGCGTAATCTCGGCCCTAAAAATGCTTGCCTTCTGGCAGGAAGGGTGAAATCAGTATCTTTAAAGCAGTGAGAAGCCAAGAAAATGCAAATTGGGTGGAAGGGATCAGAAGTGCGGGAGCAATTCAGAGGAAGGACTGAAATGTGGTCCGCATACACAGGTAAGGTCGCAAGGCAGGAGGGGAGTGTCCTACCTAAAACCCCAGGGGGAAGATTTGGGTGATAGGGCCAGCAGAAAGATACTGCCGTCCAGAGAAAGAGCATAGGCGAAAGCATGGCCATCTTTCCTGAGGAATACTAAATGGAGGATTAAAATCTTCCACCTCCAGCCTTTCCTCCCTTCCTCCAAAATGCATGGTGGCCTGACCCCGTGGGGCTCTGAAAGCACCCCCAGAATGGAGCCCCTGTGTATCAGGTGAGAAACGTGCACGTCTACCCAGAATACTAGTGAGCAGCCTCTTGGTTTCTCCACTATACTTTGAAGAAAATAAATAAGCAAATGTCAGATTCAAATAGATCCCTCAAGAAGGATAATTTTAGTTGACTGCGACTGGAAGCCTGTCTGGGCACGTACCAGCACACAGATATCAGTTACCTTCGGTTACTGAGGAGCAGCAGGTGTCCTAACAAAGCTGCTGCTCGCCAAACCAATTTCAAATGACACTGCGCTCCCCCACAGCCCGGGGATTAGTGAGCGTGCAGCGGGCCCAAGATCACCTTCTTTACAAGTGGCTTCTGAGGACACCTGTGCTTAATTAACCATCATAGTCAGTGGCTACGTCTGAACCTGACATTTTGCCCGCAGAGGATCATGAATAATATAATATTGTTGAATTTAGAACCTGGAGGAAGTGACTCCCAGCTATCTGTCCTAGGTTCGGTGACGTCTGGAACATGGCTGGGTCTCTCCGAGCTACTATTTAACTCTAAGTCATGCTGTTCTTTCCTACCTGTGCTGTTTACTTTTTCCATTTGTCAAAGCCTGTTTGCTGAGCATTTACTCTGTGCCAAGCTCTCTGTCAAATGTTTGAGGGACGAAGAGAAGCACAATGATGAATGAGTCCATTTATGCCTTCAGATAGTGTAAAATTTTCTCTGATAACTAAATAGGGTCGAGCCCTAACTGGTTTGGCTCAGTGGAGAGAGCATCGGCCTGCGGACTGAAGGGTCCCAGGTTCGATTCTGGTCAAGGGCATGTACCTTGGTTTCGGGCACATCCCCAGTAGGGGGTGTGCAGGAGGCAGCTGATCGATGTTTCTCTCTCATCAATGTTTCTAATTCTCTATCCCTCTCCCTTCCTCCCTGTAAAATAATCAATAAAATATATTTAATAAATAAATAAATAGAGTCGAGTAAGACTAAGGCTATAAGAGGTCCAGAATAGGTCAAAAGGATGCTGGGGTAGAGTGATTAATTTTGAGAGAAGGTTTCCGTGGTGACTCTGACAGGTATCTTCTGAGTCATATTTTGAAGAACAGATACTATTACGATTGGGAAGGGAAACCTTCCTTGATAACAGAAGAACATAAACAAAGGCACATAATATGAAAATGCATGATGTATGTGGAAAACGATCAGGATCCCAGTGTGGTTGGAAGGGATATAATAAAAAATATGTTTCAAAGGTAGATGATGGGGAAGTTGGCCAGGCTGAGCAGATATAATTTTTCTTCTATAGGTTGGGGCAAAAGTAGGTTTATAGTTGTTTGTATGGAAAATAATACAATAATTAATAAATAGTAATACAAGAATAAACCGCGTTTTAGCCCTGACCAAGGGCTCTGTAAAAAATCAATAAAAAATATATTAAGAATAAACTGCATTTTATATATGACTTTAAACTCACTTTTGCCCCACCCTGTATTTAAGGGAGGGGGAAAATTATTTTCCATCTACCCAGTTTAGATTTATTGGCTGGGACTCTGTATATTAGACTGATAAAAGACAGATTAACAGGAGAAAAACAGAGATTTATTGACCTGTGTATCATGCATATATGTGGGAGTACTCAGCAATGAGTAGCTCAGAGAGTTGCTTAGAACTTGGGCTTATAGAGCATTTTAGAAAAAAAGTAATAAACTTTTAGAGAAGTGACAAGACAAAGGAAAGGGACCTTGAGCTTCCAGGGAGCAAATTGTGGAAAAGAAAATAAATGGAGAAACTAATGATAAATAAGGGTAAGTTTTAGCAAAATTTGTTATGTAGATTCCTTTGATGCCATCTCTGAGCCGAGAAAGGACCAAACTTCAGTGATAAACTTCTGTCCTTCCTGTAGAGAGGGGAAGGGAGACACCTTATGCCTTGTTTTTAGGCAAACAGGGGGAAGACAAAGAGCTTTTCTTGTATCTGCTGTTTCTCAATTGCCTTCAGATCAAAATAATCCATATGCCAAAGTGGCATATTTCAGAGTGGCATATTGCCACCCTTCATATATTAATATTCACATATGATCATGCTATATCTTCCTGCTCAAAACTTTGCATAACTATTATTTGTATATACAGGGTAGGGCAAAAGTAGATTTACAATTGCTCCTATGGAAAATAATACAATAATGAATAAGTAATAGTACAAGAATAAACTCTGTGTTACATGTACTCACGATTGTAAACCTACTTTTGTCACATCTGGTCTGCAACCAGAAATGTGAATGATGAACTGGAGATATTTTTAAAAGGCCAGTTAGGACCAGCAATCACCATATTTCTAGAGTGAGAAGGCCTGAGCTGGTTCAGAGAAAGTGAAAATAACAAAAATATGTAAATTTAAAATGTGGGCCAAGATGGCTCCAAAATTTCTATTTGAGTTGCTTGTCTTCCATCTTCCACCATGCTTTTCATGAGCATCCCATCTCAAGGAATAGAACCTCAACCTATTTCTAGATGTTCTGGATCTTCCCAGACCACAGTTAGCTATTAATAGACTAAAACTGACAAAGGATCTGACTTCAAATCAGTTGGAGGGTAGAGATACTTTCAAATGAGAAAGAGGAAACAGTAAGAAACAGTTCCTGAAGGAAGACACTGGGGTAGATTTGATCTTAAGCTGCCTAGTGGCCATCTGTGTAGGGCCATTCAATGGTAGTTAGCAATGCACACCTATGTTCTCTCATAGGATAGAGGTGATGACTACTGTGTCAGATGTAGGCAATCATTTGTTTGTTTTTGTTCATTTGTTTGTTTGGAAAGTTATCTACTGGGGAAATATAAGCTTCAGTTCTGGTGAATCTTCCAAAATGAAAACAAGAAGATGGAAAATATTCTCAGAAATCAAACCTCTTCTAAGAAAAACTCCAGCAGAGAGTTGAGGAAAGCATTATAGGAAATCCTGCTATGAAGACCACAGTGGTTTCTCTTTTTTAAAATGTTTTTTTAACTGATTTTTAGAGAGAGAAGAAAGGAGAGGGATAGAGAGAAAGAAACATCAACGAGAGAACATCATTGATTGGCTGCCTCCTGCAGGATGGGGATTGAGCCCGCAACCCAGGCACATCGGGAATCAAACTGGTGACCTCTTGGTTCCTGGGTTGACACTCAACTGCTGAGTCACACCAGCTGGGCATTGTTTGTCTTTTTTAGGGGGAGACCAGGCCTTCAGCCTGATGGCACAGGATGAAGTTCATTCATTTTCACTTAATCTACTAAGTCCCTATTTGCATAAATAATTGCCTTTGGCCCACTAAATGGGTTATGCCTTCCTTGAATCTAATCTAGAACTTCTTCTTTCCCAAAGATTCTGAGGTGGGGAACTTCACTTGTGATTTTGGGGAGCAAACAAGGGGTGGCACCCCAAGATCACACCTCTGTGCAGCTTGTACACCTCGCCTCAGGAACAACAGGGCAGCCAACCCTTGACCAAACAGGCAACTGGAAGTAACAGTTAGATGGAAAATGTGCTGAAGAGTTTTAAATTCCTCTGAAAGTAAAGCTGATGTCCTCATGTGCTTCCAGAGTAGTTATTACAGACTTTATTGGTTGAAAACTTTAAAAGATTAAGATCATTGGAATGAATACCTTGAAGCGATCTTGCCTAGCATCTAGATAATCATCTGGAACAATTTAGATAATAACATCTGCTTTTACTGCTTCTAAAACACTTTTGTAAAACATGATTTTTAAAAATACATTTTTGAATGGCAAAAACAAAACTATAAAGCAAAATTGGCACCCCAGATATGGGGATTTTTGGTAAGTTAATTCATAGTTATAGTTGAGCAGTATATTGACCCAACTGACATTTTATGATATGCATTATCTACAAAAAAGTATTCCCATTGTAGGATTCCTGAGCAATTATGAGCATGGGGTGTACACATTTTGTATACATGTGTGTGTGTGTGTGTGTGTGTGTGTGTGTTTGAAGTTTGCCTTTACTTACCACAGAAAACACATAAATTTGCTATGTAGGAGACAATCATTATCTCAAAAGAGTTCTGTCACCCCAATAAAATTTAATTAAAAAAAAAGAGTTCTGGATTCCTGTACTATATCCTCTGCCTTACAGTTTAAGGAAGACGAAAATATCATCTAAAAGAAAAAATATTCTTAGGAAATTTGCTATGCTCTTGAATTTTTAGGTGGTTTCCACAAAGCTGACATGGTGTTTTGTATGTGTATATGTGTGTGGGGGGCGGGGGAGGGCACGCGTGCGCGCGTTTCTCTTACAAAAGAAATGAACAAAGATAGGGTGTCCCCATAAATGTATACATACACTTTGAATAATTATATAGGCAGTGTTTATTAAACTACATTTCATTTTCAAAATTGGGCTATCAGCTGTCAAAATGTGTAAACATCTTTTGGGACACCCTGTACATAACAAGGAAGATATTTTAACAAAACTACGTTTTATCCCTGTGTTTTGTCCTAAAATCAAACATTTTCAAGATAAAAATTTCCCAAACAAGGGGAAATGAACAATAGCATTTTTTGTAAGAATGCCTTCTTGCCACTAATGAGAATGATGTTAGGTCATGACAGCTCTCTGTGATGCAAATTCTCATGGTGCCAAGTCAGTGTAGCATCAGGAATGGGCAGCATAGACCCTTCCTCAGGGCCTCGGACACCGTCTCGAATTAAGTTCTCTCAGTCTAGGCCTCCTTCTAGCTCACCCCCAACCTTGGCCTCTCATGCTAAACCTTGTCTAAATCTGACACCTCCACCAGGTCCTGCACTCGGTGGAAAAATACCATCGGCACATGTTATTTCCCATCCTCCACAGCTGTAAGACACTGATGACACGTAGTTCTCCAGGCTTCCAGAGACCTTTCCAGTAATTAACTATTTTTCATGGCAGGTGTCCATGAACCACTCCACCCCATAGATGGTCATGCTGAGTCCCCAGGATTGATGCCCTGCCCTCTGAAATTCCCTCACTGGGTGATGGCAGAGCCAAGTTCAGAAAGTGAGGCCCCTGAAGAAATGGGTCACCCCAATGTGAACTCAGGAAATGAAAATATGGCCTCAGGCTCAACTGCAGGGAGAATTCTTTTAGTCGACTAAATATAGTGCCCCAGACTGGAAGACAGCCAGAGCTCGGGGTGCCAGCTCCAGGGGCCTGCAGAGCACTCGAGGATCCCTCATTGCCACAGGTGGATCCCAGAGTCCTTTAAAGCTCTCCAAAAATAAACCTTCAATGAGACTGACTCTAAGTGTTGATTGTCTTGTCATTTTGCGATTCAGGATGAAAAGAGGTAGTGGTGAGGAGGAGGAAGAGGTGGTTATTCTTGTGAAATCAGACATACATTCTATGAGTTGCTGGGGAGTGATTTTGAAAGTTGATTTTTGTTGTTGTTGTTATTTTTATTGATTTCAGAAAAATAGGAGAGGGAGAGAGAGATAGAAACATCAATGATGAGAGAATCATTGATTGGCTGCCTCCTGCATGCCCCACACTGGGGATGGAGCCTGCAACGTGGGCATGTGCCCTGACCAGGAAATGAACCATACCTCCTGGTTAGACATTGATGCTCATCTACTGAACCACACCAGCCAGGCTGAAAGTTGATTTTCTTTCTTCTTCTTAAAATTTCCAACAGAGTCCTATGTAATTTGATCTCTACACTATCCTGTTTGTTTTGTAAAAGTTTGAGATGTGCATTTGGCAATCCATGATTCCTCACTGTCCCGAGTCTTCCGAGCTGTATGTGTGTGCAGCCCGGAGGCACCAGCTGTACACAGAGTGAAGGGAGCCCACAGAAGGCCAGCAAGGCCCCTTCCCCACTCCCCAGGGAGCCCAACCTCCTTGGGTGCAGGGGGAGGGGTGATAAAACACAGTGGGGATGAGCAAGGGCTTTGAAGCCTGATAGACCCACAGTTTGAATCAGGATTTCCCTCTTTCCTGCCATTTCCATGTGCATACCTCAGGTCATTTGTTTCTACCTCAGAAATAATAATAATAGCAAGCCCTCTTTATACAGAGGCTGTGAGATCAGATTGTCATCTATGGGATGCTCTCTGCATTTCCACCTGTTGCCAGTGAAAATGGGTTTCTTGGGGTGCTGCAGGAATAAGAATGTCCTGAGAGCTCTGCAGGAGGGTGAGGTTCCATGGAAATCTTTATTTCTGTGGAACTAAATCCCTGGGTTTCCAGGGTCCCATCTCTTTCCATGCTGCCATGGAAAATGTCCCATTTTGTCTTCATCAGGGCTAGGATCAAAGCCACTGCCCAGAGTTTCTGTTCCATATTGAAGCACAGTACAGCCCAGCATCAGGCTAGCTTAGCTCGTGTTCCCAGCGGCAGTCCATTGTGCATGGGGTCCGCTTGGCCATGGGCCATGTAACTTCTAGGGCCCCATGACTATGGAGGGAGCACGGCAAGTACAGCGAAGCAGGAGTGAAGCACGAGGAACCAGAGAGAATTCCTTTGTCTGGGGAGTATGTATTCCCAAATTTTCATGGGCATGCATTGGGGTCCTAGCCAATGATCTTGTTCCCTCAACTAGATTGACAGGCAAGCACCTTCCCTGTGTCACCTGACTTCACTGCCCATGTGCCCATCTTCCTCTTTGTTGGGCCCCTTCCCCCCTGATCTGTGGGAAAAGTTGCGGCTGCCCAGGTGACTGTGGTTATAATGTCTGGCCTCCCCTTTGCTCTTTTTGTATTATTAATGTTAGCAATATAATTGTGACAGTAACAAGATGAAGAAATAGTGCAGAGGGGTTATCAAAGGGCCTAACACATGATACTATCAGTACACCTTAGGATCTGACTTAGCAACTCAATAATTATCTTGAACAATTTAGGTAATTGTAGTTGCTTATACTGCATCTAAATCACTTTTGTAAAACATGATTTGGCATTAGCCACAGAGTATTAGAGACAGCGGTTAGTTGTACAAATGGTAGTAGTTCCATGGGATAATTCACAGAGAATGACTGATTTTATGACTACCAGAAATACAGAGGGAACACTCTCTTCTTCATTGGCATTTAGAATGTCCCCGGTTTTTCCATTTGACTCCTGAGTTAAAGTCCCTAGAAAGTGAGCACATTAAGGTGGCATTCCTTAACCAGAGCCCAGCTGTGACAAATGGGGTCCTTATGTTCGCCATTACCATTCCTCCATATTTTCGTGTGCATGTTCCCTTCCCCAAACGTATAACAGCACCCCTCATTCTCTGCTTCCCCATCTAGTAACTATCTAGTGTTCAGTGAACTTGGAGTCAATTAACCGTTGGATGCACGTGGAACCATCTACTGCTAAAAGATTCCTCCAGAGACACAGCCTATGAGCTGAGTTTCCCATCTCATTAAAGCCACTCTCTCCTCCCAAATTCCTGCATTGAAATACAGTCCTCAATAAACAGCTTTTTTTTCTTTCTTTTTTTTTTTTTTTGCACAGTTTGCCCTGTTTTGTATGACTGCTTTTGTTTTAATCCAATTCTACTCCTTTGTATTTGCTTCTGACAAACTCTTTTTTTTTTTTAATGTGGGGTTTCTTTCCCTGAGACTTTTGACTTTCCTGAGGCTTGTGTGGCTTGAATTTTGTTTATGTGCTTTTAAAATTCTAATTATAACTCTTTGGGGAACTGCTCTGCAAAAGGCAGAGCAAAAAAAGAGCTGGATGGGTGGACTGGCACACCGGCAGGGATTAAACATACATGTCACTTTGGGGCTGGGCGCAGCTGCCACAGCTAATGCCACAATGGACACCCTGCAGCAGAGGTTTGCTGTGATCCTGGGTTATATTTTCCTGGGTGCTTAGAAGGAGACCTACTTAATGGAGGAGAATGTAGTACTATCTCTTCAAACTGACTTACAAGTACTAAGGCATCCCCCCAAATCACCCCCCTCCCTCATTCTCTGCAAACAGTCCAAAGCCTGTCTAATTAAAAGGTCAAGTGTGGAACCTAAAAATCCCTGCTAAAGTCATGGTGAGCCACTTAAAAATATATTATATATATATATGTGTGTGTGTGTGTGTATATATATATATATTAGAGGCCCGATGCACAAAATATGTGCATGGGGGGGGGGGCAGTCCCCTCAGCCCAGCCTGCACCCTCTCCAATCTGGGACCCCTCAGAGGATGTCCGACTGCCGGTTTAGGCCCGATTCTGGGTATCGGGCCTAAACCGGCAGTCAGACATCCCTCTCACAATCAGGGACCACTGGCTCCTAACTGCTCACCTGCCTGCCTGCCTGATCGCCCCCAACTGCTCCCCCTGCTGGCCTGGTTGCATCCAACTGCTCCACTCCGCCAGCCTGGTCGCCCCTTACTGCCCCCTGCTGGCCTGGTAGCCCCTTACTGTCCCCCCCCCACCCCCCCGCCAGCCTGGTTGCCACTTACTGCCCCCCCGCCAGCCTGGTTACCCCCAACTGCCCCCCCTGCAGGCCTGGTCACCCTACTCAGCCTACTGCTCAGTCGTTTGGTCACCCCTCACTAGCCCCCTGCTGGCCTGGTGGCCCCACACAGCCTGCTGCTCAGTCGTTTGGTCACCCCTCACAAACCCCCCTACTGGCCTAGTGGCCCCACACAGCCTGTTCGGTCATCCATTCGGTTGTGATGGTCACTTACACTTTTATTATTATAGATATATTATATATATATTTAAATATATACATGTATACATAAACATATATACATATATATATATGTATATATATATGTGTGTGTGTGTGTGTGTGTGTATTTCAGAGAAGAAGGGATAGGGAGAGAGAGATAGAAACATCAATGATGACAGAGAATCATTGATTGGCTGCCTCCTGCACGCCCCCTACTGGGGATCAAGCCCGAAACCTGGGCATGTGCCCTGACCAGGAATGGAACCATGACCTCCTGGTTCGTAGGTCCATGTTTAACCACTGAGCAATGCTGTCCAGGCCGTGGTGAGCCATTTTATAAAAGATAGTCACTGACTGGTGAGGGGACTGCAGCGAGGAGACAGCATGGAGTCACCTCCTGAGAAGGGAAAGCTTTGGTGTAGGAAATGCATTTACATGCTTTGTCCCTAGCCCAGTCCAGTGAGGACAAAATAGATTTTCTTGTTAAGGATGCCCATTGAGGAGCCTCAGGATTGCCACTCCTACACACCACCCCACCACCCCTACCACTCTACCGTAGAGCCTACCTTCTACCACGAACAAGCAGCCTTTGGGGCTAAGAACTGTCTTTTTCCCTGAGTGACTGTTTTTATTTTTGTCATTGTTTGTAAATGCAGGGAGGGGGGTAGGCAAGGAGAATATCAGGTGCTTACACCCTTGCTTCCCAAAGTGCAGCCAGGATCAGCAACATCACCACCTGGGGACTTGCTCTGGATGAAGTCTCCCAGGCCCCACTCAGACCTACTGAATCAGAATCTGTTATATTTTAACAAGGTCCCCAGCTGGTGTGGGTGAACACTGAAGTTTAAGAGGCAGGAACCACACTTCATGCAGGTTGATTTATTTGGGGTTTGTATGATGGAAAGACAAGGCATTGTTTCAGGGTGTAGGAAGAGGATATGTGGACACCAGAGTCTGAACCCATTATATTCCTTGGTAGATTTATTTGAATGTCCCTGTCCCCGCAATGCCCATCAGTTTGTCAGTTCCTATGCTTGCTGGGTCAATGCCCTTCCCCTGCCAGAGGCCCTGCCTCAGTCATTTCCCATTCTTGCATCTGTCAGAGGTTCCCAGAGGGGAGGGGAGGGGAGTGTCTCACATACCTGGTACACTCAGGCCTCTGCCTGGAACTCTGCCCTCCTTCTGCTCCAGCTGGGGCCGCCTCTGCCTTGGTCTCTGAAGCTTGACTGCTGTTGCAGACATGGTCTCCAACTGCCCACAGAGAAAGGGGACACGTTCCAGACCTCCAAGGCCCAGACCAGCTGCACTAGGCTGCCGTCCCCTGGAGCTCTTTGCCATCTGCTCCCCAATGCTCCTTAATGGTCTCCAATGCTCACTGCTCTTCCAGGTAAGACCATTTCCCTTTAAGGGGCCACCACTTTTCTAGAGAGAGAGCCAGGGAGTGAGAAGGTTGGGAGAAGGGGCCCATGCCAGGTGGCTGGAATTAGTGGTCAGAGAGCAAAGCTGGAAGTGATGAAAAACTCAGCATAGAGAGTTTACTATTCAATGTGAAGCTTTTTTTGTTTTCAGGTGAGTGTGGGGGGGGGGGAGGCGGGGGAGGCGGGGAGGGAGGGTTCTGAGCTATTCGAGAGTGCAAGCCTTCTTCCATTTCTCCAAGCAACTCTTTAATAAAGTCTGTTGTCTCCAACTCTTTGGCAAGACGGCCAAGGTCAGAAGGACTGTGTCTAGCCTGAAGTCAGGTGGTCTGGTGAGAGGCGCTATCACCTCACCTTAGAAGGCACACCAGCTGGCTAAGTGACCTAGATTTCAGTGGAAGCAAGAAGTTGGGGAGAACAGTATCTATGAGAGTGTAAGTCCCTAGAATTCATCGAAATCTTGGGGCAATCACTGGATTTGCCATAGAAGGTGGGATGAGGGAGCCTGAAGTGATTTTTAAAAAATATATTTTATTGATTTTTTACAGAGAGGAAGGGAGAGGGATAGAGAGATAGAAACATCGATGAGAGAGAAACATGGATCAGCTGCCTCCTGCACACCTCCCACTGGGGATGTCCCCGCAACCAAGGCACATGCCCCTGACCGGAATCGAACCTGGGACCCTTCAGTCCGCAGGCCAACACTCTATCCACTGAGCCAAACCGGTCAGGGCCTGAAGTGATTTTTTAAGTAAAGGAATGGATGCCCCAGAAGGCTGAAGAGACGTGGATCCCTAGGAAACAATCCCACAGCTGAGTATAATTGTGCCCTTTCCTTCTGAACACAAAGCCCTGGAAGGGGAGAGAGATTGGCCGAGTTGAGGGTAAGAACAGCTACTGCCACCAGACTGTCCTTGGCCCCGAGGACCCCTTTGTCATTCCCTGAAGTCCAGCTTCCATCCCTTTCTCCTCTGCCCCTGTTATCAGATGTATGTCTGAATCCTAAGTCTGGATAACCTTCACGTTCCCTCCCAAGGGACCCCAGGGCCTCAAAAGCATCCGTGATGTTGAGTGACTTAAGAAGGCTGTGTCTGCTCAGTGCACTTGGAGGGTCTCCATGGGAAGCCACCAAGTCACAACAGCAGCTTAGATACGCTCCACAGAGCCACAGCCAGGAGACACGAGGACAAGAGAACTGGAGTTTACTTAGCTGCAGCTGTGCATGAAAAGGTCCTGGCCTTTCTTATTCCTGGGAACTTTTCTTTCTCTCCCTTCCCAGCCCACTGCCTGTCAGACACACACCGATAGTTAAAGGAAAAGTTTAAACCTTGTTTTGTGCAGAAGTGTTGACTGGTGCAAACCTATATAGTTGGTCAGCAGATGCTCGGTTTTCTTGGCTCAGGCGTATAGCCCTCATCATTTACCCCAAGCCCAAGAATCCATCACCATCCAGTCTTGGTCTGCAGGCTCTTTCATAGTCTCCAATGGCCCTCAACCTTTGCAGGCATGAGAGTCACTTGGGGTGATGATGGGGCTGGCCTGGCTGATTTGAGGCTGGTTGGTCTGTAGACCACGCTACAGGGAGAAACCTGTGCCAGCCCTCGACCTCAGGTTTCCCAGTGTGCTGACTCCAAGCTCCCACCCTCCTGGACACTTTGCTCCTACATGGCCTGCAGATCCCTAAATCCCTCTCAGGGGCAGGTGCGTCCTTTTTGCTCCTGCATATTCTTGTTTGAAGAGTTGCGTATTTCACAAGCTTAGCCAGAGCCCTCTTTTTTTAGTTTCCTTGGTCCCTTCACATCCCCTCCCAACCCCATCCCCCCACCCCCGCTAATGCCCTCTTCTAGTTCTTCACAATTCTGCCCTCCGTCCTGCTTCCTCTCTCCACTTAACATTCTGGAGGGGAAAATCACCTTTGTAATAGACCTTTCCACAGACCAAAACAAAACAAGACACATTTACATTTTAAGGGAAACTTCTCTTTACTATCATTAAAATATTTTAAATACCAAAGACTTCATATTTATAGGATTAACAGAGAAACCTCAGACCCCAGGGTCAGGAAGGAGCAGTGGCAGACTTCATCCACTTCAAAATCGTTGCTGTGGCGGAACCTCAATCTGCTTTCATTGTGAGACTGACGACCCTGAGGAAGCTGTTGGCACTATTCCCAGTCACCACTGCAAGGAAGGATTCTACCTTAGCACCGCATCGTCACCCACATTCCTTACTTTTTCTTTATTTATTTTTATTTTTTTGTTAATTCTCACCCGAGGATATTTTTCCATTGATTTTTTTAAAGAGAGTGAAAGGGAGGGGGAGAAACAGACAGAAAACAACAGTGTGAGAGAAACATACCAATTAGTTGCCTGCAACCGAGGTACATGCCCTTGGCCAGAATCAAACCCGGGACTCTTCAGTCAGCGGCCGATGCTCTATCCACTGAGCCAAACTGGCTAGGGCCACATTTCTTACTTTCAATGAAAAATAAAATGCCTTGAAGATTTATATTTACTAAATGAGGAGGGGAAGTGAGTGCTTAAAGTATATTGTTACTGCAGGAACAAAAAATTCTTTTTTAAGTATAAAGTTGAAATTTTAGCCTGGCCGGCATGGCTCAGTGGTTGAGCATTGACCTACAAACCAGGTGGTCACAGTTCAATTCCCAGTCAGGGCACATGCCTGGGTTGCAGGCTCGATCCCCGGTGTGGGGCGTGCAGGAGGCAGCCAATCGATGATTTTCTCATCGTTGATGTTTCTATCTCTCTCTCCCTCTCCCTTTCTCTCTGAAATCAGTAAAAATAATATTTTTAAAAAAAGTTGAAGTTTTAGACTCAACTCACTTTTTAAAAAAATTCTTTGATAAATGTTTGCATACTTATTTATTTATTTTTAATGTTTTTAAAATTGATTTTTAGAGGGGAGAGGGAGAGATAGAAACATCAATGATGAGAGAGAATCATTGATTGGCTGCCTCCTGCATGCCCCCTACTGGGGATGGAGTATCAATCTCAGGCATGTGCCCTTGACTAGAATCAAACCCAGGACCCTTCAGTCCGCAGGTTGATGCTCTATCCACTGAGCCAAACCAGCTAGGGCTCAACTCACTTTTTGTTCATTCAAATTTTTTTGGTGATGGTCCTAAAGCTTTGAAGGGAAAGGAGAGAGAAATGAAAAACTGAAGTTTTTAAAACTTGGTGAGACAGGTCATGATGATGCCGGAATCATCTTAATAGTTTGTTTTTTAATGTATCTTTCGTAAATGTGGTGTTGGGTGACACTGTTGAAATTCGGCTCCTTTAATAAAGAGCTATACTTTTATAGGTAGGAAGAAAAAAAGCAGTGGATCTCATTTCCACTCCGAATAAAACAGTTGGGACCCTAAAACCAATGCTGCCTGACTGCCACCTGGTGGCAGCATATCCTCATCACAGAAGTCCCACCTAGTGGCCGTGGAGGGGAACACGGGGTACAGCGGCCACTGGACTGCAAGACTAATCAGCAAACTAAAAGCACCGCTGACTAAGTATTTTCTATAAGGTCCACTCTCATAGCTTCTAGGGGTATTTTACCGTATGGGTTTGTTGATGCAGTTCCAAAGAAAGTTACATAAGGGCTTGTAAACCATGGTTTTCACTCTTAAGGAGTTCATCTTTATTTCACGCAGGCTCTAAAAGGACAAATGATCTACAGCCAATGTTCAAGTTTCCTAGTAATTTAATCTAGTTCAGAAAACACTTTGTGATTTTATTTTATATTTTGTTGTTTTTATTGAATTTATTGGGGTAACATTGGTTAATAAAATTATATAGGTTTCAGGTGTACAATTCTGTAATACATCATATTTATATTGAATTGTGTGTTCACCACCTCTTCTTCCATCACCATTGATCTACCCTTTACCCTCTTCTACCTCCCCCCAACTCCTTTCCCTCTGCCCCTGCCCCCTGCCCCCTGCCCACACACAGGATTATGGGCACTTACTTTCAAGGCCGACCTATGTTCATAACCTGATTCTACCCTGGCACCTCCTGGGAAGCTAAAGTATCTCAGAGATATATTAGCTGGCCCATTGGCCAAGTCATTTTTGCACTTTGTCATTTGCACATATTGGTTAGGACAGCAATCTTTTCAAATGAAGTCACACCAAGAAGACAAGCAGGATTTGAACAAGCCCACAGGATCCAAAAGTATGAAACCATAGTTTCTCTTTGTTGAATTAGCAGCTACTCTTGGAAACTTAAAAACAAAAGCTGGTGTGTTCCATTTCATTTCAGTCCATGCTTTTGTTATTTAGAAATCAGTGCCAAGCCAATTAAGCATGACCTTTCCATACAGATGGCGTCCCTCCTCATCAGCAAGCCCCTGTCACACTAAACCGTCAAATGCAGATGTTTGCATATTTTTGAGGCACGGTCCCTTAAAATGGCAAATTGAGTGCTAAAGTAAAGGCTTTGCAGAAAGGAACACAATATCACTTATTCTGTTTTCAATATGTGATAAGAAAGCCAATACTGCAGTTCTGGGAAAGTAGAGATGTCAAACAAAGCACTCTTCTTAAACCACATGGTTAATAAAATTATATAGCTTTCTTAAAATTATTAAGAAAGCACATATGCTTTCTTAAAATAATTGGAATAATGTACCAACATTGCTCTGTCTGAAGGCATATTGATGCACTGTAAAAGGAATGTTTTGTTAAATGCAAGTAGTCCCCAACACAAAACATAATGTACACCATGCCTGTGTATACAACACTGCATGATGGTTTCTAAAAGGTAACAACATCTCAAAGTTAAAAGGAAATCTTCAAAGTGATTTCCCCCAAATACAAGAATATTTTTCCAGTAGCTACAAAGGCAGGTAAAGAAGGATTGGGGGCCATTGAACACCAAGAATAACCAGTAAGAATTGAGAAACAGTAATAAACCCTATGAGAATGAGAAGTCAGTCTGCTTTTATCATCACCAGATACCAACTATTCGGAACAATGTCAATGTTGCTACTTTTCCAGTAGGGGCAGATCACCCTCATTCACTCCCCTCCCCCAGCCCATCCACAACCCATTTCCTGCACTATTAGGCCTCTGGTTTAATATAAAATTATATGACTAAGAGCATACTCCTTCCTGTAATAGGTTTTTTTGCCGCATCCTAGCCAGCACTTGTCGTTTGTTGATGATAGCCATTCTGACAGGGTTAGATGGTACCTCATTGTCATTTTGATTTGCATCTCTGGGATGACCAGTGACTTTGAGCATGTTTTCATATGTCTCTTGGCCTTCTGCATGTCCTCTTTCGAAAAGTGTCTATTTAAGTCCTTTGCCCATTTTTTCATTGAATTGTTTATCTCCCGTTTGTTAAGTTGTATGCGTTCCCTGTAAATTTTGGAGATTAAACCCTTATTGGAGATAACATTGGCAAATATGTTCTCCCATACAGTGGGCTTTCTTGTTGTTTTGTTGATGGTTTCTTTTGCTGTGCAAAAAGTTTTTTATTTTAATGTAGTCCCATTTGTTTATTTTCTCTTTAGTTTCCATTGCCCTAGGTAAAGATATTGCTACAACATATGTCTGATATTTTGCTGCCTATGGATTCTTCTAAGATTTTTATGGTTTCCCGTCTTATGTTTAAGTCCTTTATCCATTTTGAGTTTATTTTTGTGTATGGTGTAAGTTGGTGATCTAGTTTCATTTTTTTGCATGTATCTGTCCAATTTTCCCAACACCATTTATTGAAGATACTGTCTTGACTCCATTGTATGCTCTTGCCTCCTTTGTCAAATATTAATTGAGCATAGTGGTTTGGGTCAATATCTGGGTTCTCTGTTTGGTTCCATTGGTCTATATGTCTGTTCTTGTGCCAGTACCAGGCTGTTCTGAAAACAGTGGCTTTGTAATACAGCTTCATATCTGGTATTATGATCCCTCCAACTTTGTTCTTTTTTTCTCAGGATTGTTGCAGCTATTTGGGGTCTTTTTTTATTCCAGATGAATTTTGGGAGAGTTTGTTCTAGGTCTGTGAAATATTCCGTTGATATCTTAATTGGGAGTGCACTGAATCTATAGATTGCTTTGGGTAGTATGGACATTTTAATAATGTTGATTCTACCAATCCATGAACATGGTATATTCTTCCATTTGTTTATGTCTTCCTCTATCTCTTTTTTCAATGTCCTGTAGTTTTCTGAGTACAGGTCTTTTACCTCCTTAGTTAAGTTTATTCCTAGGTATCTTAATTTTTTTGTTATTGTAATGGTAAATGTGATTGTTTGTTTAGTTTCTCTTTCTGTGAGTTCATTATTGGTGTATTAAAAAAGCCATAGATTTCTGGGTGTTAATTTTGTATCCTGCTACATTGCCAAATTCATTTATTAAGGCTAGTAGTTTTTTATGGAGTCTTCGGGGTTTTCTATGTACAATAGCATGTCATCTGCGAATAATGACAGTTTTACTTCTTCTTTTCCAATTTGGATGCCTCTTATTTCTTCTTCTTGTCTGATTGCTATGGCTAGCACTTCTAGCACTATGTTGAACAGGAATGGTGAAAGTGAGCATCCCTGTCTTGTTCCTGTTATTAGGTAAAATGGTTTTAGTATTTGCCCATTGAGTATGATGTTGACTGTAGGTTTGTCATACATGGCCTTTATCATGTTGAAATATGCTCCCTCTATTCCAACTTTGCTGAGAGTTTTTTATCAAAAATGGGTGTGGGATTTTTGTCGAATGCTTTTTCTGCATCTATTGATATGATCATGTGATATTTGTCTTTCAATTTGTTTATGTGAGGTATCACGTTTATTGATTCGTGAATATTGTACCAGTCTGGCATCCCTGGAATAAATCCCACTTGATCATGGTGTATGATCTTTTTAATATATTGTTGGATGCAATTTGCTAATATTTTGTTGAAGATTTTAGCATCTATATTCATCAGGGATATTGGCCTATAATTCTCTTTCTTTGTAGTGTCTTTATCTGGTTTTGGAATTAGGATAATGCTGGCCTTATAAAAATAGCTTGGAAGTGTTCCTTCCTCTTGGATTTTCTGAAATAGTTTGAGGAGTATAGGTGTTAGTTCTTCTCTGAATGTTTGGAAAAACTCCCCTGTGAAGCCATCCAGACCTGGGCTTTTGTTTGGGGGGAGTGTTTTTATTACTGCTTCTATTTCATCAGTGGTTATCTCCTAATTATCCAAAGTGATATTTTGTAACTTAGAAGATATAGAAACAATACAAAGAAGCATTTTAAAAAGTTGTTCATGGGTGGGGGGGCAGGGAGGCGGGTTTCAATTGGGAAAAAATGAGACATATGTAAAACTTTAGACAATTAAAAAAAAAGTTGTTCATAATTTCACTTTTCAGAAGTGCTTCCAGCTACCTATTGGCATGTTTCTGGCATTTCCTTCTCCTACCAATTTTTTCTTTCTATGATTGAGATTATTTATATATTTATACTACAGACACTTAACAAATCACACTTTTAAAGGCTACGTAATAATCTAGTCTATGTCTGTGCCATGCATTTCTTAATTCTGTTAATGTTATACATTTAGGTTGCTTCCAACCTGCCACTTTTATAAGCTAATGTAACAATGAAGATTTCTATATTAATATTGAATTTGCCTAATTGTTTTGATTAAAATTTCTAGAATTTTAACTGGGTCAAAGATTAAGTACTTCTTACAAAGACCTTAGAAATTATACTGCTAAATGGCCAGTTTTCACACCCAGAGCAGTGTATGCAAATGCTGATCATAGCAGATCTCACTGACACTAAGCATTATCAGGGGGTGGAGGAGAGAGAGGGTGTTTGTTTGTTTTCATTTTTGCAATTTGATAAACAAAAAAAATAGTATTCCATTGCTGATATGGTGTATATTTCTTGAACTACCAGTGAGATTTTGCATTTGCATTTTCTCATTCATGAATTGCTCTTCAAGTCCCTTGCCCATAGAGTCACCCTTTTGAACTTAGTTTATACTGAAAACCACATGAAGAAGCACTGGTTTTTATAGGTTGTATGCCTGGGTGACTCTCATGTGGAAAAACCTTCTCTGCTGCCACATAACCTGACCCCGCTGACTGAGTCCTGCCTCCTGGAGCCACACACACTACTAGTAAGTGTTCTTTTTTGTTCCACAGACTTTAAAAAAAATCATTGCAGTCCCTCTGCAGTTTCTCTTCCCAGATGTGTCAGCTGTTCACCATCCTACTTGGACACATTTTAGTTTGTTGGAGTCCGTTAGAGTGATGAACCGAAAAAAATACAGAAAACAAGTTATGGTCTCAGTAGGAGGATGGGGCAGAACCTGGACCTCTCTTGGTATTGGTGCTATTTGTTTCTGTTAATGTTGCCTAAAGTGACCCTAATCATTTTATTTATTTATTTATTTATTTATTTATTTATTTATTTATTGCTTTTTGTTGTTGTTTTGGGTTTGTGGGGTGTTTTGTGGCTGTACTATCTCAAGGATGTCTCACAGTAAGCAACAAAGCTACCCAAACCCTCAACTCTTTTTCAGATGACCTTCTCACATATCATATCATTCTGTGCCTAACAGATTTCTATGAAGGTTCAAAAAGCTGGTCTTTACATTGATGGGAGGTGTACCTGGCACCACTAGCAATACGAAAAAGCCCATCCACTCTCTTTCTGGCACACAGTTTGATTACATTTCCAGGCTCTGTTGCAGTTGGTAGAGTCACCAAAACATTGTCTTCAGCAGAATGTGGGTGATTATGTGTATCTTTTATTGGCCCAGCCCATAAACATCTGCTCCTCCAGGCTGACTGGAACAATAAACCTGAGAGTAACTTTGAAATCTATGTGTTAACGATAGCAAGACCACCATCAGCTTGGTTTGTAAATGACTAAGGTGGAGGGTTGCCCCCACTGACGGTTATCTATGCTGGAGAGTTATGTGAATAAGAATTAAACTTCTTCTGTGTTGGTGTATCAAATGTTGGGTCTGAAGGAGCCAATTTAGCAGACCCTGACAACACAGGAGAAAATGAGGCCTAGTGGAAAAAACCTAGAAGGGAAACATTATGTGCCAGTTAGTCATCATTGACTCTCATTTCCACGCCCAACCTTCTCTGCTCTCCTTAAGTCACAGGGAGCTGGAAGCTTACAAACCACATTTCATTGATTCTCTTGCCAGCTATCTCCCAGAAAGAATTTGCCAGTTGGGAGAATAGAGGAAAGGAAGCAATGCTACTTCTTTTTAAAATTTCTGCTTTCGGCATTGCATCCGGCAGCAATAGTGGCAGCTGCAAGTTTCAGAAGCATTCGTGCCAGTTTTTAGCTGTCCCGACAGAGGGGTGTCCTCCTGGGCGCCCCAGAGGAACAGTGGCAGTGTCTCCCTCAGATCATCAACAGGTGTGACCTAGACCAGTGGAAGTTCCTACCACATGATCTCCTTCTTCCTCCTCTTGTTTTCCCAACATCTTTGTAGCCAGTTTTCTGCATTAGATCCCTGTCTGGATAAAATATCTAGAATAGATTTTCTGTTCTAATCTGGACACTGACATGCACAAATTCTCTGCCCAGTGCTGCTAATTACTAACAAGTTTCTTAACATTTCTAAGCTCCACTTTTCTCATTTATTAAAAAATAACAAGAATCATGAAACTTGCTCTGCCTAATTAACATAACATTCATACTATCCCAGTGAAGTGATTATGGAAATTCATAATTTATAGGTATGTTATTACATCACATATAGTTTCTGGTTAAGTTTCCTCTTGTTGGTCACATCTTTCTCTTTCTAGAATTTCAGGAGCCTGTTGGATATTTCTAAATCTTAATTCAGTTAACTATATAAGTTATTTCTTCTTATGAAAAAAGACTAATATAACCTGCTACAGGAAGAGCTGTTTCTTTATAACCACTGAGTGTGATTCTATTTCTCATTTAAGCACAAAGCTTCAGTCGTTTCAATGCTGCCTGTTGGCAAATGTCACCAATGACCCAATCAGCCTGGCTTCCTGTATCTGTGGGGAGCTAATTGAATGCCAGGGCTGGGCTTGGGCACAATATACATGGTAGACACAAAGGAAGACTGACCTCAATATCCCAGGTTAATGTTCCTTGACTTACACTCCCCAACTCAGGCCCCTCTTAGAAGAAGCAAGACCTTTATCCCCTGGCCTTTATCCCTCACATCTTCCCGTCATTCCTGGGAGTTCCCAGAAACACCTCCTCATGGGTGCTGAAGGCCAAGTTCCCTCCTGTTCTCTTGCTCTACCCTTTGTGCCACGGGTCCTATAGCCACCTTCTCCATGAGGTTGCTCTCTGCAGTGCACAGGACTCTACCCACTCCCCTGGCATGCCCCATCCCCTGGGCCACACTGGCTCTTTGGGTGCAGTCGGGTGAAGTAGACAGAAGTAGATGAGAGAAGGCTGGATTTTAAGTCCGTTTTAGCTTTCTCCTTAGATGACGTTGCACAGCTCCTTTTAGAGATTTATGGTGTTACCATTTTAGGATGTTCTTAGAGTGAGAAAAAATAAAAGACCAGACTGCCCCTCCTGATGTCTCTGGCTAGGCAATACTTTGTTGTAAGGAGCATCCTGTGTGCTATAGGATGTTCACTGCACTGTACACTAGATGTCAGTAGGTTCCCCAAGTTGTGAAACCAAAATTGTCTCCAGATTCTGCCAAATGTCCCCTGGGGGGAAAATTGTCCCCTATTGAGAACCACTGCTTTAGGGCCTGTGGATACATTAGGACTCTCCAGGGAAACAGAACCAATAAGACGTGTAGACGTGTATACAGGAGGTCCTCAAATAACATCATTTTATTCAACATTATTTCCTTCATTGTCATCTATATATATACAAAGAGCCAGGATCTATAATGTCCAAAACGACCAAAGGCTCAACCGAACACCAGAAGTCAGTCTTGCAGTCAGTGCTGCGGGTGCCTCAGCGACCCAGCACTGACTGCCAAGGGGGCTGCAGTCAGGCCCGGACAGAGGCTGGGAGAGAAAAGCAGGGTCTGATTGCAGCCCCCATGGCAGTCAGTGCTGGGTCAGCACGGCAGAAGTCAGTCCTGCAGTCAGTGAACATAGGGTCAATTAATATCTCTTTGAGAGGAGTTGAGAAAATAAAGTACAGTGTAGAGCAGGGGTGGGCAAACTTTTTGACTCGAGGGCCACAATGGGTTCTTAAACTGGACCGGAGGGCCGGAACAAAAGCATGGATGGAGTGTTTGTGTGAACTAATATAAATTCAAAGTAAAGGAGCGGAGGGGAGAGCAAGAGAACCGGATAGAACAGCCGGATCCAGCCCGCGGGCCGTAGTTTGCCCACGGCTGGCAATTACTTATATTATTTCACATAAAACTCTTTTCAACTAAGATATTTTCCTTTATTTAAAATGTATCTTTATTGTTGAACGTATTACTGATGTCCCTTTGTTTTAGTGTTGTTGTTTTTTTCCCATTGATCTCCTCCACCCTGCATCTGCCCCTTCGAGGCCTTCATCAGACTATTGTCTGTGTCCATGGGCTATTCCTATATAATACATAAAAATCTAGAAAGATTTAAATAAAATAAAATAAAATAAAATAAAATAAAATAAAATAAAATAAAATAAAATATATGCCAGGTAAATATTGAACAGAAGAGCTGAAGTTGCTGCATGAATACTGGATACAGGCTTGAAGCCAAAACACAACTCATGAGATAAAGTTAGTCATTGTAACATAACAAAAGGTTCCTTTCACTAAAGAGATAAGATAGTTCCCAATACTTATACACATAATAGAACAGTGTAGGGGTTCAGAATGTGCTTCACCAAGATGTGTCTCAGTGGTATGCAGATTTTTGAGCTAAGGGCAATTTTAGCTTCAGGCTCAAGTGAAAATTCTGTTGGGACAACACAAAACGAAACAATATTAGAATAATAGGGATACCAGAAGGAGAGGAAGAGAAGCAAGGAATAGAAAACCTGTTTGAAGAAATAATGACAGAAAACTTCCCTGATATTGGCAAGAAAAAAACTATGCAAGTCCAAGAAGTACATAGAGTCCCAAACAGGTTGAACCCCAAAAGACCGACACCAAGACACATCATAATTAAACTGGCGAACACTAACGACAAAGTAAGAATCTTAAAGGCTGCCAGAGAGAGACAGAAAGTTACCTACAAGGGCTCTCCTATTAGAATATCAACTGATTTCTCAACAGAAACACACCAGGCCAGAAGGGAATGGTTTTGGCGCCGATCAGCCAAAAGCCGGGCTCATGGCTGGCTAGCGCAGCAGTGGTGTTAGGCACCTCTCCCGCCTCTGTGGCAGCACTACGGATGTCCGACTGATGGGGAGTGGGCCTAAGCCATCAGTTGGACATCCCCTGAGGGCTCCCGGACTGCGAGAGGGTGCAGTCCGGGCTGAGGGATCCCCGCCCCCCGAGTGCACAAATTTCGTGCACTGGGCCTCTAGTTATATAATGTTGATGACATACCATAGGAACTTAACTCTTGTTTATATCAGTCTATGGCAAAATTGGTGTCTTTATATGTTGTTTTTGCCAGGGTTTCAAGAACTTGTTGACAAAACTAAGTGAGGACTTACTCTATATATAGAAAGAGATTTCTTATAAGGAACTGGCTCACGTAATTATGGCTGGCAAGTACAAAATCTGCAGATTGGGCCAGCAGGCTGAAGACCCAAGGAGAGCTGAGGTTCTGGTTTGAATATTCAGGCTGTCTGCTGTGGAACTAGGGAGAGCAATGTTACAGATGAAGTCCAAAAACAGTCTTCTGGAGAACTCTCTTGCTCAGGGGAGGCTGGTCTTTTTGTTCTATTCACACCTTCAATTATTGGATGAAGACCACCCAATTATGAAGAGCAATTTGCTTTACTCAAAATCTATCAATTTAATCTCATTCAAAAACACTGTCACTGAAACACCCAGATTAATGTTTGACCAACTATGTGGGCAGCCTATGGCCCAGTCAATATGACACATAAAATTAACCATCACTCATCACAGATACATAGTATCAGGACACTTAAAGTCCCTGCTCCTGGAGCTCACATTCTAGGCAGTGACCCAGATGACAAGTGTTTCAGTTATCTGTCACAGAGTAACAAACCACCCAAACCTTGTGACATAACACAGCACCAGTCTATTATGTGCTTGTATTCTTTATCCTAATATATATAAAGAGCTAGGTGGTGTCACGACCAAATGGGCAACTGGTCACCATGAAGTGCATGGAGCTTCTCTCAGTCCCCCCTCTCCCCCAGCCCCCGAGCCGCTCACCATGAGGGGGGGCTGGTGGCAGGGCGGGACTGGGGACTGTTGAGCAGCGGTGGTGGGCTGCTTCGCGGGGTGGCCGTGAGCTTAGTGGAGCAGTCACCCAGGCAGCAGAGAGTTGTGCAAAGCAGTTGCGGGGTCGGGGGAGCCTCGCAGAGCAGTGGCCGGGGGCGGGAAGGGGGGGCGGGGTGGTTCACGGAGCATTGCAGGGTTGCAGAGGCCATGCGACAGAGGCCAGGCTAGGCCTAGGGACCCTAACCCTGCACGGTTTTGTGCACGCTGGGCCTCTAATATATATATTGATTTCAGAGAGGAAGGGAGAGGGAGAGAGAGATAGAAACATCAATGATAAGAGAGAATCATTGATTGGCTGCTTCCTGTACTCACCCTAATGGAGATGGAGCCCACAACCTGGGCATGTGCCCTTGACCAAAATCAAACCCTTCAGTCCGCAGGCTGATGCTCTATCCACTTAGCCAAACTGGTTAGGGCTGTGCCTGTATTCTTTAGACCCAAAATTCAAACAGGACATAGAGGGATGTCTCGTTTCTGGTCTTCAATGTCTGGGACCACAGCTGGCAAAACTCAAACCACTCCGAGTGACTTTAATGGCTGGAGTCTGGAACCATCTGGAGGCTCCTTGTCAGTTGTGTCTAGAACCTGGACTGAAATGATTCGAGCTGGGCTCCTTTGGGACTGCCAACCAGAGCACATACATGAGACACTCCATGTGATGTGGGCTTCCCTCAGCATCACAACTGGATTGTAAAGAGAACACTTTGGAGAGAATGTCTGAAGTATGAATGGTCCAAGAGACATGGCAGAAAGGTCATTCATGTCACCTGCACCATATTCTATCGGCCACAAATGTGTCACCAAAGTCAGGCCAGATTCAAAGAGGGGAATTGGGTACTACCTCTACTTTTTCTTTTCTTTTTTAATGTAAATTTATTTGTTAACCCAACAATACATTTGTTTATTATAAGAAAAAATTAATACATATACAACTGTTTTGATAAACACAAACATGTGAGATCAAAAGTTATGATGCAGTTATATCAGTCCACCTCTGTAATTTGTTTTTGGTTGCACATTAGTGAGATATTCTCACCCTTGAGATAAGTATTTGCAAATGGTAATAGCTTTTATTCCCTCATCCAAGAGCACACTGTGTATCTGCCACCTCTTGATGAGAGAGTTACAAGGTCATATTGCAGATTATGTCAGATGGGAGATATATAAATGGATAGATAGATTGATCGATAGATTATAGATAGCTAATATATAAGTGTATGTAATATAATTTATTTGCCACCACAAGTAAGCAAATGTCCTATATAATTAATTCAGGTAGTGCTAAGCAGAAGTGGTATTCAAAATATTTAGATTGCAAATGAGTACAAAGGATCTTTTGGGGATGATGAAAATGTCCTAAAATTAGATTGTGGTGATGGTGGCACAACTCTGTAAATTTACTAAAAATAATTAAATTGTACACTTAAAGAAAATGAACATATGGTATGTAAATTACACCTCTGTACACCTGTTAAATACACAATTAGCACGTCATGGGCACTGAAGAATTAGAACAGACACGGATGCTGGCCCTCATGCTGGGACAGGGCCCCAGAGGCTCCTTCAGTTAGTGGGGATGGAAAGGTCTCATGTGTCTGGGGGACACAGGTGGCCAAATGATAGGGAGAAACTTAGGGGTTCAGGACAGTGGCTACTTCCAAACCTGTATGGAAATATTTTTGCATTTTAATAAGCAACACTGAGTGTTTTGAAGCAATAAGGCAGAGTAAGGAAATGGGAATGACAGGCCTGGGGCAGTAGGAGAAGCATTTATTTTATTTATCTTCACCTGAGGATATGTTTTTACTGATCTGAGAGAGAGAGGAAAGGAGAGAGAGAGAGAGAGAGAGAGAGAGAGAGAGAGAGAGAGAGAGAGAAAGAAAGAGAGAGAGAAGAGATGGATTGGTTGCTTCCTATATGCGCCCTGACTAGGCATCAAACCCATCACCTAGGATATGTGGATATGTGCCCTGACTGAGAATTGAACCCACAACCTCTTGGGGTACAGGACAATGCTCCAACCAGCTGAGCCACCCAGCCAGGGCTGGAGAAGCATTTTAGATTTGTAGTAGTTAGAGAAGCACTTTCTGAGAAGGTGACCTTTGAACAAAACACCTGAAGGAAGTGAAAGAGGAAACCAGATAAGATCTGGAGGGAGAGCGAGCCAGGAAAAGCGAAAAGCAACTACAAAGTCCTGAGGCAAAAGTGAGTCAAGTTCAAGGAGGAGCAGGGAGGAGGGAAGAGCTAGTTTGAAGAGAGGGGGTAGAGGGCGAAACATGTATTTGTTTCATATCACCGAGGGAGATACCCTGTCGCTACTTCAATAACAAAGCAACTGAACATACTGGTAGGAACTGAGATAAAGTCCATGGAAGCCATGAATTTGATCCTTGACATTCCATTCCCATGGCCCTGAAGGAGCTCTCCTATGAATGCACAGTGGATGAGGGGACATATGGCCCTCGGGAAATATTGAGAGAACGGAGCTTTTCCTGGGTGATACACCAAAGGGAGATTCCCAGGGAACCTCACTGCCAGGCAAGGATTTCCCTACTGCTGACGAGGACTCTTGGTTTTCTGCCTTTCCTGGAGTGGGCTTTGTGACCCACACAGCTGCATAACCTTCAAATACTTGAAGATGATATGGAAGAATTAATCAAGGCACTGGTTTTGTGAATGGAGCAAATATTTCACATTAAATAAAGGAGGCTGAGATTGGAGTCCAAGACTGAATATTGAACATGAAAAGTGGGAAGACAACAGAGAAGAGGAGAAATCAGAAAGAGGCAAGGGGAGAGGTTGGGAAGACTTCTGCGGGGTGTATGCTTCTGGCAGATGTCTGGTTTTGTTGTGGAGCGAACGCAAGTGAACGACCACTGGAGTCCAGACCAGATTAAAATTTAGGGAGCCTTTAATAGCCAGCCGGCGACTGCTCTCTCTCCACGCAGGGAGTCCAGAGAGCAGCCCCGACCCTTTGTGCAGGACCACTTTTAAACACATTAACCACATCTTGTTTTTGCAGAACAAGTAACCCAAGACAAAACAGTTTTTCCTAAGCAATGTCAGGATCATGCTATTGACGACCATGTTATTTACAGGGTCATCCTGTTCTTCAGAAAGCTGACAGTGATCTATGAAAGAAGGTCTACATGCTGGGAAGGGGCCATGAGACCGTATCTCAAGGCCTGGCCTGGTGTCAGCACTGACAACTCTATCTGGGGCATAGTCCACGGTCTCTCTGGAATGGGCAAAAATTCCCACCCTCCAACATTCCCCACTGGTTTTATGTGAATGAGTCAAATCATTGACTCTTTTGGGTCATTGTTGGCGAGGGAGTTATATTGACCTATGAGGACTATAAGCTTGATAGAATTAATTCTCTGCTGAATAAAGTCAGTGGGCCTGTTTATAAGGTAAGGGCCAGGAATGAGGGCCAGGACTAATCTTTAGAGGGTCCAAAGAGTCCTGGACTCTCTATTTTGCCTGGGCCGTCTTAAGCCAGGTGTGATGAAGCCATGTCGGGATCCTGTCGACCTTGACTGCTGTGGGGGTGGTCCTTTCCAGGTAGGAGTCAGTCCTTGTGTGGCAAATTTCTTTCCCCAAACAGAGTCACCAGGGTGGAAGGATGGACCAGATCAGAAGTTGGTATACATGCTTCTGGACTGCTTTCTGGGTAGGCTGTAAAGCCTGTAAGAACTTGAGTAAAGATTGGTTATGGATTTCAGCTTTTCTAGATTGGGTTTCTATGTAAGCTGGTGAGGTGGTTAGGTCAGGGTTTGGAAGAGTCACTAGAATCTGTAGAGGCCCCACTGGTTTTAGGGCAGCCTCCCGGGCTGCTTCATCTGCAGCCTCCTTCCCTCTTGCTTCTGGGGAGTCCCCTTGTCTCACATGGTTAGATATGGAAAGGCTTAATTACATCTGGTAGTGCTAGTTGGCCCATCGTCCTTGCTCTGCTCATATCTGTCTAACTGCCTAATATATTACCTCAAGGATCCTGGCTCTGAATTCTTTTAGGGAAAATGGACGTTGAATTTCTTCTGTAGCTGCTTCGTGCTGAGGAGGGGCGGAGTTTTCTCTCAGAGCCAAGAGATCCTTGCTGTCTGTCAGAGTGACAATGAGGCCTGGGCACAGAAGGAGGTGGGCTTGTGACCTGGTGGAGACAAACTGTAACAAATGGTCCGGTGGAAGAGAAAGAAAACCTTTCAGTTTTAATAACTTCTATTGAAATAGAATTTTTCTCCTCAAAATTACCCCCATGTTTATCAAAAGAGCCAAATCAAGACTAATTTATCTATTGTATTTAATTTGGCCTGATTGTTTGCATAAACATAACAAGAATGGTAACTGACTACCTTTGCCGAATTTCATGATTGAATCTTAATATGCCCCGTATGGCCAGGAAGCCAAGCCATCCAGCTGCCGTCAGGCCTGCCTCTAGTATCTGCTGAGTTAGGTGAATCCTCACCTGTAGTGGCTCTAACCGGGCCCATGCCCTAGGCTTTAAGGCTCATCTTAGCCCTCCTACTCATCGCGGCTCAGAGTGCGTTGGGGTCCCGCAGGGACGCAGAGGCACCCTTATTGCTCCCCTTCTACTTTGACCAACCGCCAGTAATGGTAGGGTATGGGCCTGATGCTCCAGCACCAGCTATTTTCAGGGCTACCAAGCAGGATACCAGACTTTCTCCATGGCACTCTATTGGCTTCAAGTCTTCAGAGTTCAGGCAGGGCTCTTTAAAACATGATACGCCAGTCAAAGTTTCTGGTTAACAAAACCACTATTGGAAACCGGTCTTATTGAATTTATGCAAAGAAATGTATTGCCATGATTTATTTATTAAGTATTGCCAAATTTCAGAGGAATTGTATAAGGAGAAAAATATACTGACTGCTTTAAGATCTGATTTTCCTTGGCAGTCCTTTCTATGGATTCTTCAGAGTAATGTAACTGTCTTCAAATGACAAGGAGAAATTCAAAATGTGTCTATATTCAAGTAGACAATTATAGCTGTCCTTGTAATAGGATTCCCCCTACTTGACTTGTCCTTAAAATTTCATATGGTCTCTGGGAGGGGTGACATGCCCTCTGAGAAAGGACTAAGGGAGCTTTATTGCTTTACAGAGTCTCACATGTCACAGGACCTCACGGGGTCTGTAATTCCTGTAACAAAGGGCTGGCACTCACCACTTCCCTCTGTTCCAAACAGGCTTCCCGGTTTCCTAAAGTTGAGGTTTGTGCCACAGCTGACATGGGCATGATCACACAGGCCTGCAAGACAGTATACAGGCTGCCAACTATCTTTTAATAGAGACCAAAACCAGATGGGTATTTTCCTTGCCCATTTGGGTATCTGCCCTTTTGGCAACTGCATTCAAATCTGTAAGGTTAATGCAATATTATTAACACAATGAAGTACAATATTGGCACTGTGGCCACCTTAGGTAGCCAAATCTTCTGCTACCATATATGACACATGGTAGGGCTATACACATATCTTACGTAGGTGACTAAGGTCTATTCTTGACCTTCCCACACAAAGCAAAATTGTCCTTGTCTTTCTGGAGTCATGTCCATGAAGATGCAGGCATCATCTAAGTCTATTATACAGCTTTCTGCAGGCCACTGTCAGGGCTGTGCATGGTGGCCAGTTCTTTCTAGCCACAAACACAGCCTGTCTAATTTCCCTAAAATTTATTCTGGCACGGGAGAAAGTTGCTTTGCTGTAAATAGTCAGCTTAACCCCTACATAACTGGGCTTGGACATCTGCCTAGAAAGCTGTAATTTATAAGTTTAACATGTGGCCTTAGGTCCTTCCAACCCAACAGGGTCTCTGCCACCCCTCAGTCAGACTCCTCCTCTGTTGGAGAATCTCAAAGTCCTGAAGGCTCCCCGGTCCAGGGAGAGTGCCTTTCCTTTGCTCTTTGACTTTAAGCTGCCAGTCCAAAACAGCCAGAGTTGCAGTTAGAAACAGCTTTGCATATTGCAAAGTGCTTCTGTGCCAGTGGCTTGGGTATTAGGCCCCTTGTCTTCCCGCCAGACCCCTTTGTGGCAGAGCAGCGACCAGGCCTCTCCCAAGGGAGTGCACTGGAAGGGGATCTCAGCCCCTCCTCTTCCAGCAGCAACAGGTACTGAACCCTTTCAGTACATTTGCAAACAGGGAGCTTTCACTAGCTCTCTCTGCTGCTTTTACAGATCCCGGGCTCACTGCTCTATTCCTGGGGCTGCAGGAAGGCTAGTAGCAGTCACTGGCTTCTGGTTTAACTGCTGCAGCCAGCAAGCCAAAGGCCTAAGTCTTGTATTACTTGTTGTAAAACACTCATTACTCACTGGGCAGCAGCGGGGCAGCTCTAGTGTCAGGTAAATGCCTGCTGTCCCCGCTTTTCTCGCTTTTCTCGCTGCTGCTGCTTCTTCCAGGGCCACTGTAAGCAGCTCGGGCATCCAGCCTCCCTCACCCCCTTCTTTCACCTGGCTCTCGGGGGTTGAGTCTGCCTAGCACCCAGTTTTAAATCACCAGGGCGCCTGCAGACTTCAGCTCCATTTTTCCTCCGCTTGGCTCCTAGGAGACTAGTTGTGTGTTTTTTTCTTAGAAACCTCAATCCTTTAAAGATTATTAAAAGTGAACAGTTAGCATTTTTAGATGACTTTTTATGAACACATTTAAAATGTACTTTTTCAAGAAAATATAACTAGACCTTCAGTGATAAAACCAAGAGAAGGTAAAAATATTTCTTTTTGAGAGACAGAGATTTTTAAAACTTAAACTAGTTGTCAGCCTTAAAGATATTATATCTTAAAGTTCCTTTGCTGAATATTCCACCACCACCCAAGAAGTAATAAAATGGGGCAGAGGAAGATCCACTGTGTTTTGCAAAAAACCTTATATAGCATAGTTCAGATAAGTAAGAAACAAAGGACACCAGCAGAGCGGGTTGTAACCTATATCTCCCTGATCTCCCTGCAACGCCGCCCCCCCCCCCCCCACCTTTTCTGCATTAACCATTTACTCTGTCCTTAGCAGGGGAAATAAGGCAAGCGGTCTGAGATCCTGTATAACCAGGCTTTTTACACTTAAGGATACTTTTTTCTTTCTATAACCGTTGTTTTCCCTCATAGATTTTTTACTCTAAGCCCCTAGACTCCTAGATGATCTTAAATCCTCCTCCTTACTATTCTTGATTTCTCCAACCACCCAAAAGAGATAAGAAAGCCATAAATAAAAGTTCTTTGCTCTTTGAAATGTCACAAATTTATACCTTCAAATTAACCCTAGGACTTTAAAATTTCAATTTAATACAGCAAATTCACAAATCAGAGCAAACTGAAACCCTTACTTATACATAGACAGAAAATTTTATTAGCTAAGTGGGCTGATTCCCTCTCTGACGGAGAGCAAAAGACTCTGAGAAAAAGGCATCTCAGCAGCTGCTAAAGACTTCTGAATTCCGTCATAGCAGGTCCGCCCTATCTTTAAACAAATTAAACAATAGAAAGAGATAACAAATACTCTCATGTGTATAGCCAGACAGCACAAAGTAGCTTTCACTTCACACAGACTCTCACACTTACATTTATACACCAGACAGTCTGAGTTTTTGACTTCTGGGGAGGTGATCAAGCTCCCCCTTCCACTCACTGGGATATGGGAAAGTTGGCCATTCCTGCTCACAAAATTTCTGTAAATCAAAAGCATTAACGGAGGCTCCGTAATCATCCGCTCGCCACTTGAATTCCTGAAAATTTTTCAAAAAACATTGCAAGGGAGTACAGACAGAAGCAGACTGACCCATTCTAATGATAGAGACAATTAGACCACAATAACACAGAATAACAAAAGACAAAGAAAACCGACTGAGGATCACCAGGCACCGTCGTGCGCCGGGATCTGGTCTCGGAAGTAGCGCTGCGCCCAGCCTTCCAGAAACTCCAGATGGACGCCCACAGAACAGAACCAGAAATAAGTTTCTTTCCGGTAAGAACCAGATCCAGGCGGCTCAGATCAGAGTCAATCAGGAAATTTAGCAGGCGGGTTTCCGACCTCTACCAGTCCCGGGGCAGAGGAACGTCTCTCAGAGATCTCCCCCTGGGTCGGAGAGTCCGGGGACCCTGGTGGGCTCCGGTCACAGGACCAGGCAAAGGCTGGTTATCTCACGGGGGCCTCCAAATGTTGTGGAGCAAACACAAGTGAACGACCACTGGAGTCCAGACCAAATTAAAATTTAGGGAGCCTTTAATAGCCAGCCGGTGACTGCTCTCTCTCCATGCAGGGAGTCCAGAGAGCAGCCCCGAACGTTTATGCAGGACCACTTTTAAACACATTAACCACATCTTGTTTTTGCAGAACAAGTAACCCAAGACAAAACAGTTTTTCCTAAGCAATGTCAGGATCATGCCATTGACGACCATGTTATTTACAGGGTCATCCTGTTCTTCAGAAAGCTGACAGTGCTCTATGAAAGAAGGCCTACGTGCTGGGAAGGGGCCATGAGACCGTATCTCAAGGCCTGGCCTGGTGTCAGCACTGACAACTCTATCTGGGGCATAGCCCACGGTCTCTCTGGAATGGGCAAAAATTCCCACTCTCCAACAGTTTGTCTGGAATGCCTGGACCTTGGGAGCCCAGACTCTGGAAAGCCACGTTTGACTGTTACACAGATTTCCCTCCAGAGGAGATCAGTGGCCTGGGACACTGGGAGGTGCTCACCGCAGTCTCCCAGCTGCTCCAGAGCTAGCACTTCCATCAAAATTACCTGATAAAAAGGAGGAGAAAAAAAAAAGGAGAGGTGTGGATGAAAAGAGAGGTTCTATGGAAAGGAACCTCACAGGGTGATCTGATCGTAAATTACTAACTGGCAGGTCATGGTGGGTACTCATGCCACAGGCTATAATTTTTTATTTATTTATTTATTTTATTTATTTATTTATTTTTTAAAAGCACCCCTGGTCCTTTTTTTTGTAAATCAGTAGCAATACTGTCTTCCAAATTGTCTTTCTTTCTTTCTTTCTTTTTTTTTTTTTTTTATAAATTTTATTGATTTTTTACAGAGAGGAAGGAAGAGTGATAGATAGTCAGAAACATCGATGAGAGAGAAACATCGTTCAGCTGCCTCCTGCACACCTCCCACTGGGAATGTGCCCGCAACCAAGTCACATGCCCTTGACCGGAATCGAACCTGGGACCCTTCAGTCCGCAGGCTGACGCTCTATCCACTGAGCCAAACCGGTTTTGGCCTATAATTTTTTAATAAAAGGTTCTTTGCCTTAAGCAAGCCCTGCCCATTGTTTCCGTGCATATAATTTAATACACCTTTGAAATAAGCCATAACCATCCTCAAGAGAGCATCATACTAAAGAACCATACTAAAATCCAATCCCCACCTTGCTTTCTCCAGTCTTCCTTATGTCCCTTCTTTAATCTCAAAGGCATAAAAAAATAGCTGCAAAACAACTCATCTTCAGAGGATCTAAGATCTTGCTCCCTGGCATATGCTGTCAGTTCGGCTCAAATAAACTCTTACAAAAATTCTCTACAGGTTTGGATGTTTCTTATGTCAACAGAGGGAATATAACATTTTTTAAAAAGAATAGTTTATTGATTTTTAGAGAGAGAAGAAGGGAGAAGAGTGAGACATCAATGTGAGAGCTTAACATGGATCAGCTGCTTCCTATACACCACCTACCTGGGATCAAGCATAACTTTTGCCACTGTATTGAGATGGAAATGTTTTTCTTCTTGATGAATTCCTCAAGACAAAACTCTATCCATTAGTGTGAGAGATCACTTAGAGGAGAGCTTATGTCTTGTTCATTTTTGTACCCCTTCCACTCAGCACAGTACCTTGGGAGTCAATAGTAGCAGCTTGACAATTCTTGTTTAATCGATGGTAAAGACCCTTGTCTGAAGATTCTGGTAGAAAGATGAACATTGAGCTAACTTTTTATTTTGGTCATTGTGTCGGTTTGAGTTTCTGAATAGAAACTAGATGCCAAGACAGAACTAGACATGCAGGTCATGTCTTAGGTGGGAATGCCTGAGAAGGCTGAAGAGGAGGAGGAGAGTAGAAGACCTGGAGAGCCTCAGACCACAATGTGGAGCCATGTGCTAGGTTCTAGAGCTGCCATAGCAAAGTGCTGTGCCCTGGGTAGCCACAAACAATCGAAATCTATTCTCCCTCCATTTGGGAGGTTGGAAATCTGAAATCGAGGTGTTTGCAGCATTGGTTTCTTCTGGAGGCTCTGTGGGAGAAGCTGTCCCCTCTCCTGGCTCCTGGTGGTTGCTGGCAGCTTTTTGTTTTCCTTGGTGGGTAGATACGTCACTTCAATCTTTGCCACTGTCTTCACACCACCGTCTTCCCTGTTTTCTAAAGACTTTCTTGTGAGGACACTAGTCATTGGTATTAAGGACCACCCTAATCCAGTATGACCTCATCTTAACTAATTACATTTGTAAAGAATCTATTTCCAAGTAAAATAACATTCTAGGTTTTAGGTGGACATGAATTGGGGGGGGGGGTGTGGGAAGAGCACTGATCAACCCAGTACACACTGACACCTGTGAAGGGAGAGAAAGAGGAAGAAGGGGGATGGGGTGCAAAGAGCCTCAGTTCTAAGAAAATCTCCATCAGGCCAACAGGCAGTCGCAGAACAAAAACTGCCCATGAGAGAAGTTGACATTGGGCAAGAACAGTCCAGCTTTAGTACCCTTATTGCCACACCCTCACACCAGGTTCTTTCCAGAAGAGAGTTTGTGTGGCTGGCTGCCATGGCTGCCACAGAGGGGCTTGAACATAAAGGTTATGTTCTGACCCTGGCCGTTGTAGCTCAGTTGGTTGGGCATCATTTCGTGCACCGAAAGGTTGCTGGTTCGATTCCCAGTCAGAGCACAAGCAGTACAGGTGAAGGCCACAACCCAGGCTTGGGGAGAGCCAGAAAAACATCACAAGAAGTGGTATAAAACCATGCTGAGGCTTGAAGATGCAAAGGAGTTAGCCGGAGGAAGTACAGGGGAGGGCACACCAAACAGAAGGAGAGTGTGTGCAAAACAAGTGTATTCTTTATGGGACTACATTTAAGTGGTGCTTGAGTCTCCTCCACCTCGGGGAAGAAGAAAGGAGAAAACATGGCCAGATAGTTTCTCAGGAGTGGGTTTTGAGTTGTGCTGGTGCTGAGTATAGAATGTGGAACTTTCCTAAATTTACCCCTCCTCCTCACTCCTTATCCAGACTCGTTTCTTGTTTGGCATGAGATTTTGGAGACCCTGTCTGGAGTTGGGATTTAGACAGACACAGATATGACTGAAGGTCTGAGGAATCCAGTAAAAATCTGTTTGCCTTTGCCTGAATTTATCAATGAGAGAAAAATTTCTAAGGAAGAAGGGAGTGTAATATGATCAATATTACTTAACAATGAGGCCTGAAGAATGGTTCTGGATAGAATATGAGAGAATTCTCTTTTTTTTTTTTTTTTTTTAAATAAATCTTTATTCAGATTATTACAATTATTTCTCCTTTTTTCCCCCATAGTTCCCCTCCAGCCATTTCCCACCCCACCTTCTGCCCTTACCTCCCCCCCACTGTCCTCATCCATAGGTGTATGATTTTTGTCCAGTCTCTTCATGAACTCCCCATACCCCTTTCCCCCTGAGAATTATCAGTCCACTCCCTTTCTATGCCCCTGATTCTATTGTATTCACCAGATTATTCTGTTCCTCAGGTTTTTAATTCACTTGATTTTTAGGTTCACTTGTTGATAGATATGTATTTGTTGTTCATAATTTTTATCTTTCCTTTTTTCTTCTTCCTCTTCTTTAAGAATACCTTTCAGCATTTCATATAATACTGGTTTGGTGGTGATGAACTCCTTTAGCTTTTTCTTGTCTGTGAAACTCTTTATCTGCCCTTCAATTCTGAATGATAGCTTTGCTGGGTAGAGTAATCTTGGTTGTAGGTTCTTGCTATTCATCACATTGAAAATTTCTTGCCACTCCCGTCTGGCCTGCATAGTTTCCGTTGAAAAGTCAGCTGACAGTCGTATGGGTGCTCCCCTGTAGGTAACTAACTGTTTTTCTCTTGCTGCTTTTAATATTCTCTCTTTGTCTTTTGCTCTTGGCATTTTAATTATGATGTGTCTTGGTGTAGTCCTCTTTGGATTCCTTTTGTTTGGGGTTCTGTGGGCTTCCTGGACTTGTAAGTCTATTTCTTTCACCAGGTGGGGGAAGTTTTCGGTCATTATTTCTTCAAATAGGTTTTCAGTATTTTGCTCTCTCTCTTCTTCTGGCACCCCCATAATTCTGATGTTGGTACGCTTGAAGTTGTCCCAGAGTCTTCTTACATTATCTTCAACTTTTTGGATTTTTTTTTTTGCTTTTTGCTTTTTCGGTTGAGTGTTTTTTGCTTCTTTGTATTTCAATTCTTTGACTTGATTTTTGTGTTCCTCTTGTCTGTTTTTGGGTCTCTGTATAATATTTTTTATTTCAGTCAGTGTATGTTTAATTTCTAGTTGGTCCTTTTTCATCTCTTCGAGGGTCTCGTTATATTTATCGGCCTTTTCTAGGATATTCTTAAAAAGCCTTATAACCGTGGTTTTGAATTCTATATCCAGTTGTTTGTTTTCCTCCATTTCTTTCGTTTGTGATCTGATTCTTAGACGCCGCATTTTCACTGCTTCCCTGAGTTGGTAGATTTGTGTGCTAGGTTTCCAATTTGGCCCAGTGGGTCTGCCTCCCCAGTTAACCTGGGGTGGACACTCTTGGTGCACCCCTTTGTGGACTGTGTGTACAGCCTTGTTGTAATTAAGTCTTTATTGTTGTTGGTATCACTGGGAAGAATTGACCTCCAGGCCAGTTGGCTGTAAGGATCAGCTGTGTCTATGCTGGGAGAAGTCCGGTGCTGGAGACAGCCTTATAGGATTAGACTTGCCAAATTGCAATAGCCTCTGTGCTCTGCTTGGATGGGGTGGAGTCTCAGTCTTGGCTTCCCATCAGCCTTGCCCTTGCTAGCACGTGTGTGCCTTCAGTCCTCTGCCTTCCCGGCTCCCGATTCTCCGCCTGAGAGTCCAGACTCCCCCCACAAGAGCGTGGGTCTCCGGGGGCTCGCCTGGAACTGGGGTTCACTGCAGTCAGAACTGTGGCTCACTTCAGTCAGAACTGGTGTTCGGTGCCGTCAGGAGCCTCTCACTCCCTTCCGCTAGGGAAAGCCTGTGGCAGCCTCCCGCAGCCTTTGTGCGCACTGGCGCGAGCGGACTTTCAGTCTTCCGCCTTCCCCGGCTCCCGAGTCTCCTCCCGAGAGTCCAGACTCCCCCCACAAGAGCGTGGGTCCCCGGGGGCTCGCCTGGAACTGGGGTTCACTGCAGTCAGAACTGGGGCTCACTTCAGTCAGAACTGGGGTTTTGTGCCGTCAGGAGCCTCTCACTCCCTTCCGCTAGGGAAAGCCTGTGGCAGCCTCCCGCAGCCTTTGTGCGCACTGGCGCGAGCGGACTTCAGTCTTCCGCCTTCCCCGGCTCCCGAGTCTCCGCCCGAGAGTCCAGACTCCCCCCACAAGAGCGTGGGTCCCCGGGGGTTCGCCTGGAACTGGGGTTCACTGCAGTCAGAACTGGGGCTCACTTCAGTCAGAACTGGGGTTTTGTGCCGTCAGGAGCCTCTCACTCCCTTCCGCTAGGGAAAGCCTGTGGCAGCCTCCCGCAGCCTTTGTGCGCACTGGCGCGAGCGGACTTTCAGTCTTCCGCCTTCCCCGGCTCCCGAGTCTCCGCCCGAGAGTCCAGACTCCCCCCACAAGAGCGTGGGTCCCCAGGGGCTCGCCCGGAATAGGTGTTCAGTGCAGTCAGAACTGGGGTTCAATGCGGTCGGGGGCTCCCTTCCCCCTTCCGCCAGAGAAAGCCAGCCAGGCACTCCGCCGCCCTTCCTCTCTGCGCGCACAAAGACCCTTTGCAGTACCTCCAATTCTCTGTGAGCTTTTCTCCTTCCTTCTAGTTGTAGAATTTTCACTCAGTCAGCTTTCCTGCGGTTCTGGATGGTGTCCGTTCTGTCTTTTAGTTGTAGTTTTGAAATTGTTGTGCGAGGCAGCAGTTTAGGTGTTTACCTATGCCGCCATCTTCTGTGTCAGTCAATATGAGAGAATTCTCAAACCTAGCTTAATCCAGTTCCATGGAGGAAGCTATGCTAAGGCTGTCTGGATATGGCCAAAACTCACCAACTTTGAGAAATGGGTCACCTCCAACCAATGCAACGCTGGAACAGCTTCCCTGCCCCCACCGCACATTCTCAGAAAAGAGTGAGTCATGTAGAAACAGAGATCTGAAGATATCTCTGTAGAGATAGAGATGAGGACTGTAGCTTGTGTAGCTACCCCAAGGAACTTTGGAGATCAGGAAAGAGCAATGACACCCACATAGATAGAATATGGACCACAATGGCCTGGTACAGGCCCATTATATAGTGAGGGGTCTGGAAGTAGCCAATGCTGGGGTTCCACATAGCAGCCAAGAAGGGAGTGGAAACCAAAATACAAGTCAGAATTCTAAGTCAGGTCTGTACACATGGTCTAAATGGGTCGGTGGAAGAAAAGCTGACCAACGGCAAGTAGAATGATTCCCAGGAGGCATGGTGAGAAGAGAAGCCAGGGTGGGGTGGCAGTGTTCAGTAGAAGGTGAAGTGTGTGACCAGTCTCAACCCACAGGCTCAAAGGGGAAGAGTCGGGCTGCCTTCTTACCACCACTTGGATAGTATCTGCCTAGTTGAGATATCCACTTGCTTGTCATTGTCATTTCTCAATGACCAAAATTTACCTTTATAAAATATTTCCTGAGCACCTGGGAGCTCATACCATGGCTCTACTGGGCTTAATTTTTCAGAATTTTAAATCATCCAGGAAACTGTTTTGTTTTGTTTTTTATTTTAAAGAATGTATCATAAAGGTAAAATGCAAAGTGTTTAGATCTTTTCTTTCGCTTTCTGTGGAAACGACTTCTATTTCTCTGTTTCCAGTTTCCCACTCTCCCAAAAGAGGCAGGGGTTAGAGGGAACTTGATGAGTTAAAGCCATATCCAGACACCCTTAGTCAACACAGAAACTAGGACTACTTGTATGGACAGGTGAGGAAAATAAAATGGGGTCCCAATTAATTCAAAAAGACCAATCACCGTAGCCTTTGATACTGTATTAAGTGATCACATAACTGGGGCAGAGAACACGGAGGTGGTGGTTTGAAGTAAAACTCCATTATTTTTGCCCTGGTTGGTGTTGCTCAGTGGTTAGAGTGTTCGCCTGCACACCAAAGGGTCACCGGTTCAATTCCCGGTCAAGGGCATGTACCTGGGTTGCAGGTTCAATCCCAGTCCCCATTCAGGGCATATGCAGGAGGCAACCAATCTATGTGTCTCTCTCATATTGATGTTTCTCTCTCTCTCTCTCTCTCTCTCTCTCTCTCTCTCTCTCTCTCTCTCCCCTCCTTCCCTTCCACTCTCTAAAAATCAAAGGAAAAAATTTTCTCAGGTGAGACTTAACAAAAACAAAACAAAACAAATATCTCCAATATTTTTAAAAGCAATATGGCATCCCTGAGCTTGCCACAGAATTAGGAGGAGAGACGGAAGCTCTCCTTTTGGAGAGATGACCTGCAGCTAAAAAATAATGGTCAGTTCTTTCTTTTTCTGCTGTTCCTCTGTTCCAATTGAACTTGAAATTTCTTCTTTTTCATGGGTGGGAAGAACAGTCAGTGAGAAACAGTAAGGGTCCCTCAACCCCAAGCTATGGTAACCCCAGTTTATGATAATTCCAAGCCATGGTTTTCCTTTCAAGAATGTATCTTTTGCCCTAACCGGTTTGGCTCAGTGGATAGAGCATTGGCCTGCAGACTGAAGGGTCCCAGGTTCGATTCTGGTCAAGGGCATGTACCTTGGTTGTGGACACAACCCCAGTAGGGAGTGTGCAAGAGGCAGCTGAATCAATGTTTCTCTCTCATCGATGTTTCTAACTCTCTATCCCTCTCCTTTCCTCTCTGTAAAAAAATCAATAAAATATATTTTTTTAAAAAAAGGATGTATCTTTTATTTTCCACCATCATGAATGATGGGGAAGAAGAAAGAGTGCTTAGTTAACAGTAAATAGGTAACAAGGGCACTCATAGAACCATTCCCACTATGGAGGGTGTGAGTAGAATTGCCATTGCCGGTGACCAGGTGAAAATCAGACATTGTGATCTGTAAGATAAATAAATTAGAAAAAGATCAAAAAGGGTCTTCCAGCATTATGCTAAGCAAAATAAGCCAGTTGGAGAAAGATAAATATCACATGATCTCACTCATATGTGGGATATAATGATCAACATAAACTGATGAACGAAAATAGATCCAGAGACCAGGTAGCACTGAACAGACCTTCCAACCTCAGAGAGAAGGCAGGGGAGGGGGGTGATTAGAGATCAACAAAGGACTTGTATGCATGCATATTAGCATAACCAATGGACACGGACACTGGGGCGGTGGGGGCTTAACCCCCGGGGGTAGGAGTGGCTGGGGGGGGGGTCAATGGGGGGAGGAGGAGACATGTAATACTTTAAACAATTAAAAATTAATTGTTTAAAGTATTACAAAAAAGTTCTCCTTAGAGGAGTCTCAAGTGTTAGAAGCTCATTCTTCTAATAAAGAAATTCAAATCTGGATGAAATAGCTCTCCCCACATTCTTTTATGAGATAATTGATGATTTGAGTGTGATTGCCATTCCAAAAAAGGCCTAATATTTTTGATAAATAAGATATTTTCCAACAAAGAATAAGATTTTCCAAAATCGTTAAAACAAGGTAGATTGTTCGTGTCTGTTTCTGTGTCCAACATCGGTATGGGAAGAATTAGGCACTATGAACCAGCACCACTGAGGTGATTATAAAAATAAATAAGAAGTGAATTATGTGGTTTTTTAAAATATGCTTGAGCTTGTTAGAAGCAACTAGTCTAATGTAAAATGTAATACCAGATGGTTTTATGAACATTCAGTAATTCTGTTGAAACCACCTAGTAATGGTGCACCAACTGGTTCCACCACAATGCTGAACATGTATTTCGTGGAGCAGGGGGTCGATGGGGAAGAGAGGGATCCTGGGAAAATGTAATAAATGACACAGTGAAACAATGCAGTCACAGAGGAGGACAACAGATGGGATAGCAAAACGAGAAAGGGAGAGTGGCAGGAAGATTGAAAAAAAGAAGAGACTCATCTTAGTCTCTTCTACTCTGCTACTTTTCTGAAAAGAAAAGAAAAGGCTAAAAAAAACAACACAGAATTTGCTAAAACAGGAACAAAATAGATACTAAAACACTAAACAAAGGGCTATAGAAAGAGAACAGGAAATCTGCTGCCTGCTGGTCCCCTGTCTCTGCCGCAGGCACATTCTGCACCTTCCTGGCCAGGACTGGCCGCTGCTACACGTGGATCCTACACTTCTCTCTGAACAAACTGTAGCTGAGAGAATTTTAAGTGCGCATATACAATCAGCGTGTGTTATCAGAGCCTCATCTCCCCCAGGCTGTCTCCAGACACTCAGGAATTTCTGGCAATCAGAGGAATCCAGGGTCTCACAAATCTCAGACACCCAGAAGTAATAAGCTTTAGAGGCACCTCTCGCCAACAGCAGAGAGGTGTTACCAGACAGCACCCGGAGTCTGTGGGAGAGGGCTGTCCCCAACCTCGATCCTTGTCTTCTCATATAAGGGAATTATACGAGAGACCTTGACTGCTTTGTGAAAAGCCAATTCATTAAAGCATATACCTTATTGAAAAGCAAAGCAAGCAAACCTATCCATCTGGCTTATGAAGTGCAGACGGGTTCTCAGCTACTCTGAAGAGAGAGTTGGGTGGGGTCCGACACTTTATATACCCTCTTGGCTATAGATTTCAAGATTCTTTTGCTGAATATTTTGGTGCAGATGAATCCTCAAGGCCCCCCCCCCCCTTTTTTTTTTTTTTTTACTTTGTTGTGGCCTTCCCAGAATTCTTGAGAAGCAACTGGCAACTTTATCTTGTCAAGCCTTGAGACTGCTGGCTTCTCTGCTTAGGGAGTAAAACTGTCCTTTTTTCCCTTTCTGCTTTCCCCGTCCCTCTCTGCATTCTCGCCTTGGGGAAGTTTTTTACCATTTGCTCTCAAGTGTCCTTGGCTGGGGAAATAATGGCTGGTTAGTTACAAGCTGGCTGCAAATTGCCCACACGGTCTGGCATTATTGTAACTTTCCTACCTCAGTTTCCTTATTCCTCCTGCCCTGGAATCCTGTAACACAGGGAAGGACATTAAGGGAAGGTAGAATGATAGCAGGCCCCAATGAACCTCTCCTTTAGAATGCTCTGCGGCCTTGGTATCCTAGAGAGTGGTCTCCTCACACGTTAATGTGCAGGGAGTCACTATGGGGATCTGGTTCCAATGCAAATGCTGGTTCAGAAGGGCTGGGATGAACCCGAAATTCTGCATTCCGATAAGCTGCCAATGGTCCTGGTCCTCGGACAGCTGGATGGCCACTGGGAGAAGCAAGTTACAGAGCCCTCTGCTGAACCCTGAGTGATTCAGGGCATGACTAGACAGAGAGAGAGAGAGAGAGGGAGAGAGAGAGAGAGAGAGAGGGAGAGAGAGAGAATGAGACCAGAAGCACGTTCTCTCCGGCAGCACATACACAGAGAAGGCAGGAAGCACACACGTTCTTTATCCATGCATCACTGCACTTTGCCCGGCTCTCCAGGATTCAGAGTTACTGCGGTTTCCCTTTAGGACTCTCAGGCAGGTGGAATTCTCTACTCATGAGTCTAGACACAAAGCAACACAAGCAACACCAGCTGTACGCCCCGTGACGGAAGTGACGGGGTGGGGGTGGGGGGGTTCCAACATGCCCCAGTAGTTGGCAGCAGGCTGGCCCCATCCTACTTTTCCTGCATACCTTCTTCTCCCCTTATCGCTCTTCCATGGAGAAAACAATAAATGTCTCTGAATCATGCCTACCTGAAAGTCAAGCATATGTTGGAAACTTGGATAAATGAAGCAGAAATACTGAGAAAGTGCTAAAAACCAGACTTCAGGATCGCAGTCAGTGATTTGACTCTGATTTGTTTACCCATGCTAATGATGTTCCTGAAATAGAAGCTTCCTCGGTGTTCTGGGTGTTCATGTGTGAGGCAGAAGGTGGGGTGAATGAGTGCACGCACCGCCCTCTACAAACCCGAGGCTGACAGCACTGGGGAGAAACTGTGGTCTGGTCTCAGGAGAGGCGTTTGAGTTAATTGTGCAGTCCTGGTTGGAGTGCTGTCATGTTTATTTCCTGTGACAGAAACTACAGGTTGCGTGATCAGTGTGGGTGTCCTCAGAGGTGGGAGCTAAGTTTGCATGCTTCCTGACTGATAAAACACTCCCGCCAGTGCCTGGGGGCCAGGGTGGTGAGTGTCGGTGGGAGGAGTAAGCAAGTTTCATTTCCTTGCTGGTGGAGACTCACAGCTGGCTTCTCTCAAAGAGGAGGAGAGTGTGAGGAGCAGCAGAGCTCCCTTCTCTGCCTCTTCCCTCATAGCACCTGCCAGGGGCTGCACTGACGTGAGGAGCGTGAATGGGCAGAGCAGAGTCTCTAGAAGGAAAGATGAGCACCCAGGATCCTTCCGATCTGTGGAGCACACCCGATGGAGAAGCTGAGCTGCTGCAGGACTTGGGGTAAGAGAGCAGATCCGCTTTTCAAAGCGCTTCTTGGGTGAACATTGACTCTCCGCTCCCACCCTAATGCTCCCTTGGATGAATGATGATCTTTAGCACTCTGCCACTCACTCTTCTATCCCCTCCACCTCACTCATGTGTCTGTTAGGTGTCTTCCTGCGTGGGGCCAATGGCATTGTAAAAGCACGTATTATTTTTCCCTGATGTGAAAGCAGGTAGATGCAGAAATTGAGGCAAAAGTTAAATGCTGGGCATTCTTGGAGAGTAGGGATAGAACTGGGATGTGTGAGTTGATGTTGCTTGGCTTCCTTGATATCGATCTGGTTTATAAATAAATGTGCTGTTAAACTTGTTGAGCTCTAAGCTGTTGCGGGTAAAACAGAAAGCCTACAATCCTACTGTAACAGGAGAGGGACTTTTCCAAGAGAAAGAAGGAAGTGTCTACAGCGATGTCCGCATGCCTTTCTTTCTCCTGACACTGCATTTGTGAGCTCTTGTCTGTATGCATATCTGCAGGGGCAACCGTGAGCCTTTTAAATACTAGCAACTCAGAAAGAGGATACAATTTCTGCCTCAAGCAGGTAGTGAGTTCCAGTGGGTGGAGTGGTAATAGTCCTGTCTTTAAGAAGGGACCAGATGAGACAACTCATCAGGATATTTAATTAGAGAAACAAACATTACACCAGAGAGGAATAGGGGATTTCCTAGAGACACTGAACCTTTATCCTAAAGTATCGGGAAGAGCCTGATGAGGCTGGTTTCGACACCAGTGCTTCATGAGAGGCACGACCTGCACCTTATGTCTGAACAAGCAGCTCAAATCTTCACAGCAAGCCAATGACATAGGAACTGTTATCATCTCCATCTTACAAAGGAAGAAAATGAGCACCAATGGGTTGAATAACTTGCCTTTATCACACATCAACTAACTGGAGAAGCTGGGATTCCAACCTTCCAAAGTCAATGTTCTTAACAGGAAACACTGAAACGGGGGTCAAATCTGCCTGCGTTAAGAAAGCAGAGATTGTGTCTTTGGTGCTGCACGGTTGTAAAAGATCTCAGTAGGTCCTGTCCGTAGATTTTAAATTTGAGGTCTCAGAATTGAACTCTAACTTCAGAAGGTAAATCAGATATAATAGCTGAAATTTTCTATGAAGTAAACTCCTGTCCTTGGGAATTCAGAGTTCTAAGATATCACTAGCCTTCTAGATTTCCCCAAAGAGAAAAGATTGAGAACCGCTAGCAGGGTCGCCTAAGACCATCGGAAAACACAGATATTTACATTATGATTCATTAACAGTAGCAAAATTACAGTTATAAAGTAGCAACGAAAATAATTTTATGGTTGGGGGGTCACCACAACATGAGGAACTGTATTAAAGGGTCGCAGCATTAGAAAGGTTGAGAACCACTGGTGTGGGGAAATTGCTCTATAGTTGTGGTTCTCAACCTTGGCCGCACACTGGAATCACCCAGGAAGTTTTTTAAATTTCTGCTCAGGCCACAGACCAAACAAAAGATATCAACATCTCGGGAGTTAACTTTTTCTTATTTAACTTTCCAAGTGATTCCAGAGTGAGACAAGGTTGGGAATCACTGCACAGAATATAAACCCATCAGAAGTGCTGAGTAAATGTGGCTTTATTTTTCATTTATTGGGTATGTAACTGGATCTTGTAGCCATCTATACATGTTGACATTTTGTTTGTTGATTGGGAGCATTTTGTTGAACAATTTTATTGAGGCATATTTTAGAGATTTTAAAACTCTCATTTCAAGTGTATACAACTCGATAATTTTTAGTGATTTTAAAGAGAATACAACCATCACCATAAATCAGTTTTAGAACAGTTTCATCTCCCTGATGAGAACTCTGAGGAGCATGGTTGATTTAAATGTACTCAATGGTGTGCTGACAAACCACATAGGACAAGGGGTAGTACTGATTTCCAGAGTCTGCCTATTTCCCTGAAATAAATACTCCTACTTCGAACCATGTCAGCCCCCCAAGGATTTAACAACCAGCTTGCAAAATTGCTGAAAATTTACTACTTGACTTAAGCCAGTACTTGCCCCTCCAGGACATCACTGATATATCTATTCTAGGTAATAACATTTGAGAAGACTTGAAAATGACTCGTTGCCTCCAGCAGAATTCTGAATATAAATGAAGCTTTGTTCCCCAGCCATTAAGTCACTGGTTAGGTATGATCTATACCAAAACTTCTGGTTAATTTAGATTTTTTAAAAGCTCCATAAAAACAAAAATGATTTAATGTACTTGAAAGGTAAAAATAGATAGCTTTAATGACTTAATTTTAATAGGTTGTTTGATTAGATAGGTAGATTTTTACATTTGTATTTTTTGATAGCTACAGACAGTGTCAGATATATTCCCTCAGGTGATGATTAAATCAAAGAGATAGCAGATGTCTTTGTCTTTTGGTCCCTAGTTTTCTTCAGGCTATAGAATATGTAAGCTCTGCAAATTAAACCCTGACCTGCAGCCAATCCCTCACCTGCCCGTCTAGGACACACATGACTTGCTCAGAGCACAGTCTTATTCCTTCTAAAGTACTTAGGTAACTCAGATAGGTTTCTGTGTCTCATTTACAGAAATCCATAAATGAAAAACATTTATTTTCTTTCATCTTAAAGGTATCAATGTGTCCAGCAGCAATAAATAAATAAATAAATAAATAAATAAATAAATAAATAAATAAAACTATCTGCAGTTATTGCTCAGCTTCACTGACACCTTGGCAGATGGGGTTGGGGAGGGTGGGTAGCAGTAAGGGGCAAGGGGGTGGAGAATGGCCCAGGAGAAGCAAGAGGTGAGCTGGGAACAGTCAGGCTGTATGCTGCTTTCAAAAATGAAGCAATGGGGAAATGAAACAAGTGATGAATAGTAGAGACAGCATCTAAATAACAAGCCAGTGTGGAATTGCTTGTCAGTTAATAACTTAAAATTCCAAAAAGTCTCTGACTATAACAAAGTTTCCTATGAGATAATGGAGAAATAATAGAGTTGTATAGTTTATAAAGGGGTCACTACAGACACAAAAGGGATACTGAGAAATGCAAATAATTTAGGATATTTTTAAATTACATATTCAGATTATTTTGTCAGACATATTCTAATATGTCTGACAAATACAATAACTTTGTATTGTATTTGAGAAATACAGTAACTATCCTCTTTTCTATATACTTTCCCAAATGCTTTTCTTTATAAGAAAGTGTCAGTGTTTGGCTGTGTTGGCCCGTGTCAAGAAACTAGACTCTAAGCTCTGGATATTTAAATAAGCAAATTGAAACATCTCTCATTTCTCTACCCCTTAACCTTCGCATAAAAGAGAAGGTTAGAATAGATCAGGGATCAGCGAACGATTTTTGTAAAGAGCCAGGTCATAAATATTTTAGGCTTTGCAGGCCTGTGATCTCCGCCAAAACGTTTCACATCTGCCATTGTGGTGGGAGAACAGCCAGAGACAACAGAAACAATGACCATGATGGTGCTCAAGCAAAATGTTGTTGTTGGACACTGAAATTTGAATTTTATATAATTTTATGAGTCACAAAATATTTTTTCTCCTTCTCCGCACCCACCACTTAAAAACATAAGATAATGGCTTTCAGTCCACACAAAAACATGCGCTCTGGCAGGAGCTGACCCTCAGGTGATGGTTTGCTCACCCAAGAAATAACTGATAGCAACCCCAAGGAGTTCTTATTATGAAGCAGACTTTTAGCACACACTAGCGCTGGTCTTTAATAGGTATTGGTATGCCAACTTTACATGCAGATACTCATTAGCAGAGAAATCAGCTGCCTGATGTCCAGTGAATCTGGGTCCTGAATCCGAGCCAGGATTCTCTCTTGTTGCAATAGTCATTCTTCACTGACCCCTTACTCTGTGCCTACACTGTGCCATTCCCATCCACGATGTCATTTAGCCTTCACAATAACACTTTCAATATGTATAATTATACCCATTTCATAGATGCAGAGGGTGACTTCAATTTAGTTCAGTGACCTGTCCAGGTCACTGACCTCATAGTAATGCAGCTGAGAGATACACCAAGGAGAGTACTCCAAAACTGATGCTCTTTCCACTGACCTAAGAAGGTATATGTTCTAATCATGGCAATTAATAATCACTGGATGCTCACTATATGCCAGGCACTATTTTAAGCCCTTGGCATGTAGCACTTATTAAAGTCACACACCACTGTAGATAGATACTATTAAACATGTCATTCCCATTTACAAATGAGGAAAGTGAAGGACAGAGCTTTGATCACATGCCCAAGTTTACATGCTCAAAAGCTTCAAATTCATTTTTGCTCCAGAGTCCATGCGCCTGTCCACTAATGAAACTTCCTAATTTCCATCAAACTTCTTTCTTATGATATTAGCATGATATATTAGTGCTAGCATGAACTGAAAGAAATACAAAAGTTCTGTGATCACCCTGACCGGTTTGGCTCAGCGGATAGAGCGTCGGCCTGCGGACTGAAGGGTCCCAGGTTCGATTCCGGTCGAGGGCATGTACCTTGGTTGCGGGCACATCCCCAGTAGGGGGTGTGCAGGAGGCAGCTGATTGATGTTTCTCTCTCATCGATGTTTCTAACTCTCTATCCCTCTCCCTTCTTCTCTGTAAAAAATCAATAAAATATATTTAAAAAAAAAAAAGTTCTGTGATCACTACAACCAACAAATTATACTACTAAAATACATTCATTATTCTTTCACATTATTCACGTAATACACATACATGCACAAGACAAAACCAGGTTAATATTCTAATTAATAAAAAACTTTATTGAAGTTTGTGTAGATTCATGGAGGGCGGAGGCGCTAGACAAATTGATAAGGCTAAGAAAAGTCTAGAAAAGTCAAAGCTTTAAAGGAATCTTATTACAGATCTGAGATAGCAAGTAGAGCAATAACGCTTGTTCCTCTTCTGTGCACAATTCTGTAATCTTGGAGTCTGAAAACGGAAGGTGAGTCTCTTGTGGCGGTAGGAGAATATGTAACTAGTGTACAGTTTGCTCTCTTTGACTCAAGCAAATTTCCTCTTCAGTTGTGTTTTCTGTTCCTCTATGGGTGGTGGTGACTTCCTTTGCCTTACATGTGGACATCTGTTCACACGGGTTCTCCACGTTGAGTGGAGTCACTTTGTTTCATGTATTCACTTTCCCATTCATTCATAGATCCATCTGTTGTTGATGATAAATGCAATGCGGTTGAGGGATACTGAAATTAAGAAAAAAAAATGGCTGTCCCTCGCGGAGTTTATAGTACAGAGAACAGAGAGTGCACAGGCCTGTACAGTTAGAGAATGCAAGGTAGAGTGGTTTGAGGGTGATAACAGTGTCTGAATAGCAGGGAGGAAGGGGATCATGGGACCTGGAGAAGATGTCTTTGGGACTGATAGGATTTTTTTTGTCAGTTGAAGTCAGAAAACAATGAAATAGAGGGGAGATAACTAATATAACAAGGAATCTGGAATCTTTCTGCATCCCCCGAAGTTTGGGGCTCTTACCTCTAGTCATAGCTTCCCAAAAGTGGCCCACTCTGTCTCCTGTACCAGCCCAAAATTGTCAATGGCAATGCCGCCCCAAAACAATGGCCCTGAAGCAGCCTTTTATGAGGTACAGGCTGCAAGAGTGCCCAGAGTAAATGCAGAGTCAAGCTTGATTCTACTCAGACATGAGGCCTCCTGAGAGATCCTCTGGTTTTGGATTTCTGTGCAGCCCTGCTAGTCCTCCTCAAGTTCTTATCCACAGATATTTTTTTCTAGTCAGTCATTGAGCGTTGGGTCCCATTCCAAATCAAACAAACATTCCCTGGTCTTTTGGTCTTGCAGCCATGCCTGCACAGTGCAGGCCAACCTGGGGACTGGACACATGGACCTCTGCTAGAATGAGATGCAATTTGCCACCCCTCCCTCAGTCTCTCCCAGTCTCTGACAACCCTGGGTGTTGATCCACCTCTGCATTGGACTCTTTATGTGTCTATGTCCTCCTCCTCTTTGGCTTCTGCCTTTGTCTCTTGAATACTGTTTGGGTCATATTTGTGTTCCTAAATCACTGACCTGTATGCTTCCCACTATTTATGTGAGCTCGTGTGCCTTTCTCTGTCCCCAAGTTTTGGTTTCTATCTTTCTATCTCTATAGCTCTTAACTTGTGTGTCTTTGAGTCTTTGTGCCACTCTGTGTCTCTGAATCTCTGAGTCTCTGTCTTTCTCTCTACCTCTGTGTTACCATCTTTCAGAACTTCTTGCCTCATTCCTCAGACTCCTTCAAGAACAGGTTTATCTGGGTCTCCAACTCCCACAGAATTATCTTCTTCCTTTGAATCCTGTTTCTCTTTAGGTGAGCCAAAACAAAACAACAACAAATAACTCGGGGCCCGCCTTTACTTCATTGTTTGACCAGGCACTCACATAATTCTGCCTCTGACATCAGATCAGGTATGCTTCTCAAAGCTGGGCCTCACCATTTAGCTCTGCTATTAGCACATGCAGATTTAAAATGGCAACATGGAAAACCACAGACAAGCTGGTTTCATCACAGAAACCTCCTTACTGGAAAGACTGTGGCAAGTCCTTCTTTCAGCCTCTCCTATGGTTACACTATGCCTATCTGAGGCCTCATTAGAACTTTCCAACTCCTATGCAAAGCCTTTGCTTGGTTCTCTGTACTTGGACAGGGCCCACCTCATGATCAATGGAAAGACAAGCCCACATTTGTGATTATGGCAGTTAATGTTCATCTATGGACCACACTGTCTTTTCTGACATAGTAAGAGCTATTCATGCCGCATGGATAGCTCTTGAACAAAATAAGACATTTCCTTATCCTAAACCATGATTTCTGATGGCAGAGAGGGCCAAATGCTTTATTTTTCATAAAATCAAAGAAGTTAGTACCAACTCAATAAACAAATGAACATGAAGGAAATCAGCAACTAAGCAATCCCATGGAATGACTCAAGTTTGAAGGAAAGACTGACTCCAGTTAGGATTGCTTAGAGTGAGATTACCTAATAGAGTCATCTTAGAGAACAATCTCCACTTTGTTCAGAAGGATTCTGAGGCCAAGTATAGGCTTAGCAAGAAAGAAGACAGATCCACGAGCTTATCTATGGCCTTAGAAAAGGGGAGTGGCATCAGATGCTATGAGTTTGTTAACTTTGGTCTAGAGAGTTGAGAAAGTGTGTCAGGGTCATTGTAAAGTGAAAATAATTTTGAAAGTGGAGAAAAGGAGGAAATTCTCTAGAAAAGAGTGCTTTTGTTGGCTGTTCAATTCCAGGACATTTTAGCTGCTTTCACACAATTGGGTTGAACCCATTGCTTTGGGTTGAAATGTATGTCCTTACATTTCAAAATGTATGTCTCATTACAATTCTAATGGGACAGAATCTAGGTTCTCTATTACTTCTCTCTGCCTGGAAGGAGGAAAATATGTCATTAAATATATGAATAATCTGTAGACAGGGGTCACTAGGAAATTTTCTCATGAATAAGTATATAATCTAAGTGGATATGTGGCTCATGTTTTAATGTGAAAGATCACTTTCTGTGCCCATCATTTTTCTAGCTTCATTTTGCACAACCCTTCCACGTAGGCCCTCTGTTTCAGCTAGCTCCAACTCATGATCTTCCTCCTCCAGGAAGCTTTCCCTGATCCTCCCAGCCTCCTGTGAGGTGCCCTTCTATACCATTTACTGTCCATTTCACTAAGATGGCAGCTATTTGGGGATTTGTCGATAGCACTGGCCTGCAAATCCTTCTCTTTTCCTCCCCATTGCTCCTGTAAAGCCACTTGGTACTTTGCTTTGCCCTCTTTGTCCTCCTCCTCGGATGCCACGCACTGTGAAGTCAAACCATCAAAGTTATTGAAATGAATTAAAGTGTTTAGAACCAAGAGTCCTTTACCTCTGTGATTTTCAAAGTCTAAACTGCATACCAATCACATGAGGCTGTTGATAAATACAGGTTATACCTCAGCAGGTGTAGGGGCCCTGAGAATGTGAGTTTCTAACAAGACCTCAGGACAGAGTAGCAAGGCTTCCCATTGTTTTCAAACACCAGGTGCAGCCTATTAGTGTCTTAAAGTCAGTTTAGTGGGTCACAATCAGTATTTGTTAAAAGAAATGCAAGAGGAAAGAACAGTGAATAGCATCTAGAATAGTATTGTTTCCTATAACATTTTTGGCTTTTTGTGTGTGTTTATAATGTGTATCTGTATGTGTGTTTATACATATGGAGAGAGAAAGAAATACAAAATGTATTTATATCACAGGCCAGTTCAAAAAAGTTTAAAACCCACCTCTTTAAAGGACAATGCAAAATGAGATATAAAATTCTATCAGCAAATTAAGACAGTAAAATGCACAGGGATAAGAATCTATGACGGTTCCACTATGCTGGGGTGACTTTCCAGAAGGTTCTAGCAGGAAGGGGCACTGGAAAGAGAGAAGAGGCTGAATTTGGGGTCCAGTTTTCTGGATCAAGCTTGTCCTTTTTTCTCTGTGGTTGAGCTTATTTCCTGTACCTCGCTGAGAGGCAGCTATGAAAATTCTTCAGTGGGTGGGTGTTTCCTAATTTGTTACTGTATCGTGGAAGGGATAATACCACCATTTCCTTCAGGGTCAACTGTTGGTTTTGATCATCTCAAAAACCCAGTACAAATATTCCTTTGAAGCTTCATGAGTCTCTGCTCTGTTGCCTCTATCAGCTTTGAGATACAGTAATGGCTACATGTGGGCCATGGGGCGGGGGTGGGGAGTGGAAAATAACATTTCTTTGAATATCTTGTTACAAATCCTCGCTCTTTTTTTTTTTTTTTTTTCCCCCTCCAGGGAAAATGAAAGCAAAAAAAAAAAAAAATGTTTTAAGTGTTAGGAAAATGAACCTTATTCCAAACTATTCCCAGCAGCTAGCACAATGTCTGGTATAGTCAGAATATGTTGTATAATTAGCAATTCTTATATCTTATTTTCCCCTGCAAAAGTTAAAGAATCATATAAAACATGTATAAAAGAAGACTGTTCCAACGTATGAAAATAAAGAGGGTCTTCTTACGAGGCATTATTTTAGTCACCTTGACAGATGAGAGAAAACTGAGGTTGCTACGTGAGTGGGGTCACATGCTAGTAAGGCTGGAGACAAAGGCATCTTCTCTTCTCCCCAAAATTCTCACTGACACTGCATGGATGTTCGAGGTCTAAGTTAGCGGCTTATTAGCATTCCTTTTCACTTAGCATTTCCCAGTAGTAAAAAGGTGTCTTCTTGCCCTTAATTCTAAAGACATCACCGTTCAAATGCAGGGGGTTGGGGGGTGCTGATGGAGTAGCAGAGGAAAATGACTTACTTGTGAGATGTAATCAACAGTAGGTTTAGTGTGAATCAGCAGCATGATGCAACTGTCAAGAAAGTAGTGCAATCTGGGGTTTCCTTCAGGTGTACTGGCAGCTAGAATAAGGGAGACCTGTGAGGCTTTGTTTTGCAAGTCAGGCTTTAGCTTCAGACCTCAGCATTAAGCTGATTAGAAGAATTTGCAAAGTAGTCAAAGGAGATAAGGTTTCTGGGTGCTAAAGAGACGGAAAGACTGTCATAAAAGGAGAAGTTGAAGATGATGGAAAGGGAAGAGAATACATTCTAAATGCTTTTAACTATTTGCTTATCTTTTTTTTTAAAGTTTAAGTCTAAAACCCAAAAAATAGCTCTTGGACCATCTGTTGAAATCAGGAAACTAGCAATTCAATATAGGCAAGAGTTTCCTGGCATCAATTATGGAAGCACAGAATGAGCTTACCTATAAAATAGTGAGTTCCCCCTCATTATCAGTATGTAGTCAAAGATTGGAGAGTCATGGTAGGGTTTAGATTTTATTCACACACTGTACAAAAATTAAAAGAATTATAAACCAAGCTGATGGTTGCAACAGATTATATATGACTTTTTTAATAAGCTAAATATTTTTAATTGTTTAATAAAAAAAATTAAAATCTTATATGACTTTTATAATCACCAGAGATGAGTTTACTGTGAAGACAATAAAGTTTCAGCCTCCAGGCCCCTCCCTGGTGTAGACCCCGGCAATATAGTTAATAAATGCTGTCACCTCAAGGAGTATTTAATATTAGTTCCTGCACATGAGCATTTTAAATGCCCTCGAATCTTAGGGCTTATATTTAAGAGAAATTTGACAGAGGTCCCCAAATTTGCCAACAATCTTAAAAACTTCATTACCATTAAAGCTGACATAACTTTTCTACACTATCAATAATTTTAAAAATTATACTTAGTGGGAGACTGAATTACTGTTCTATCCTCTCTCTAGAAAATTATATTAAAATATTATTATATGAAGAAATAATAAAAGATAATATAGCCAAAAATAGGAAAAGTATAGGGGTGTGTTTAAAAAATCAATAAAAGTAAGTTATTTTTCTCATATTTGTGATGTTTGTGATATTCATCAGCTTTTTTATATGTATTTTTGTGTGACTTCTCATTCTAAATAATTATTTTCTTATGATTTTATATTAAATATCTTAATGAAACTTCCAGATTTTACAAGCTTTAAGTCCCTCAAGATCTGACTCGCCCTGGCCAGTGTGGCTCAATTGATTGGAGTCTCCTATAAACAAAAGATGGAGGGTTCAATTCTTGGGCCCACACTCAGATTGTAGGTTCCATCTGTGGTCAGGATGGCTGTGGGAGGCAACCAATTGTTGTGTGTGTGTCTCTCTCTCCCTTCCTCTCTCTAAAAATCATTAAAATAAAATAAAAATTTTAAATCTGACTCTTATCCCTGAAAATAAACAAAATAAAAAAACTTTAAAACACAGTTCCAATTACAAGAAATTTAAGTCCATGCAGTTAGGATTCTATGTAATGAGCTGTTGGATGTGCATCTTAAGCCATAAAAAGCTCTAGAAATAAAGAGCGTATATTAGCAGCCAAGTCCTTAGGTATCCAGTGCCAAGGAGCATCAGTCTCCTCCCGGCTGCATCTCACCTCCTGACTGCTGCTCTGCATCACTCACACCACCTGCAGTGCTCTGATCCTGTGGGCACCTGGCATGCTCTCTCTTCCAGGCCTTCACTCTGGTTATCCCCCTCCACCTCCATTCCACCCTCCATCCAAGTGCTGGGTCAATTCCAGCATTTAATAAACAGTAGTTGAATGAATTTTAAAATAAAACAAATTATTAACATTATTTCTGGAGGCTGAATTAAGGAAGAAATTGAGTCTCTTATTTTCAAATTTTAGTTACCCAATAAAGATATTAATCTATTTTTTTTATTGACTTGAGAGAGAGAAATAACACATTAACCTGTTGTTCCACTTATTTATGCATTCAGTGGTTGATACTTGTATGTGCCCTGACCAGGGATCAAACCCACTACCTTGGCATATGGGAACGACATTCTAACCAATTGAACTACCCTGCCAGGGCCATTTTATTTTTTTCATTAGAACAAGCTAAATTAGAAAAAGTTGACCAATTTAAAGTCTCCTTTCTTTAACAATACCCTCAGTCTTGGTTCCTTCTATTGAGGAAACCATACTTACGAGTTGGGTATATACTTTTATTTTATGTGTTTGCATATCTGTATAGTTTGGAGAGAAAAGGGGTGATTTTATACAAATAAGTGATATCATTCTGTACCTGCCACTAATTCCTCTAATTGAATAGTGTGTTTTGGGATCTATCAACTTTTGATTTGGGTTTGTGTACACAACACATTTAGCGTTTCTCAGTGGGGGTGCAATTGTCATTCTGAGCAGGACAATTTTCCTTTGTTCAGAGCTGCAACATTCTTTGCAAGATGTTAAGCATTCCTGGCATCCCCCTCACCAAGTGCTGGTAGCACCCAATTCCCCTGCCCTCATCATTTGACAATCAAAAATGCTCTCACACCTTTTCAAGTTAACACTTTTGGTTATCTTTTTACATAATCTCATCCTATGACCACTCAACTTTGTCATCTCACTGTTACTGGATATTTACGACAGCTCCAACTTTTACTCTCACAAACACATCCACAACAAACACTTCTGTTCCTTTTCCTTCTGCTGGTGGGTGAGGGTTCCACTGGGCAGACCAGAGAGGTGGAATCGCTGGTCAGTTACACTAGAGGTGTTGACTTCCCCTCCGACTGACACCTCTCCCAACCGTACAATGCTATCCATCGTCCCCAAATCCCCTAAGAGTTAATACTGTCGAACTCCTCCATTTCAGCCACTCTAATGGATAAAGAAATGGCACATTGCTGTTTTAATTTTCATTTCTGAGATTAGTACTGACATTGTTTATTTAAAACACATCATTCCTCTTGTGTGGAAGTTTCACTTTCTCTTCTGTACACAACTCCTTCAGTGTTTCTCAGTGGGGGTGCAATTCTGTATGTGGATCTACTTTAATTTTTACTACATATATTTTACAATCAGAAGAAAATTTCACACAATTAGTAAATAACGTGTGTCCTTCAAGGCCACTTCGATGTTGGCTCACTTAGGGAATGGTCTTCATTTTTCTTCCTGAAACCTTGTTGGGTGCTTCACTCTCTAGTATAGAGTTTGCAAAGTATTTGTCTTGTGCTCCTGCCTTGAATAATGGTTTCTTGAAGCCCAGCCTAAGGCTTTCCCATTTTTGTCCTTTTGACCTGCCCAGTACAATGCCTTGCACAATGCTTTGTTCAGATTTAAAACTTAATAAATAAAGATTTTGATAGAAGGTAGAGAAGGTTGATAATGAGAAAACTACCAATGTCATTCTACTATATTTTCAACTTTTAGTTCTTCATAGACACAAATGGACATATTTCTACAAAAGATATGTAATATTATTTGTATTTATAGTTACTTCCCTGGAAGATATGCTCATCCTAAGTTGTTTTTTTTTTGGGGGGGGGGGTGGGAGGGAATGTTTAACTCAATCAAAAGAGAAAGTTTAGGCACTAATGAAAGAGCTATTTGGGGAATGAGGATCCTCACTGCCCCATAGACATCAGAAAGTGTATGTAGGTGTCTGTCTGGCAGGCCCAGGACTCCATAAAATCCAACAGATGTCAAGATTGACTCAACAAGCTGTCACCAGAATGTTCACTGTGATTCTTCTTGCTTTATACTTCGTATTTTTATATATTTATGATAAATTATTATTATTTAAAAGATTAGAATAAAAAATTAGCAAAACTGCCATCAAGCTCTAATTATCAGAAGAATTCTATAAATGCTTTAAACACAGACTTCAGATCTCATTGAAAAGCATCCAAAGGAATGTTCAAATCCTTTGTTTTAGAATTTTGTTGATCAAATTTTGTTGCTTCAAATATGTAATCTACTGGCTCATTCTAAATCTTATTCTGAAATGTTCATCCAAAATTTAATTATTGGCAAAATGTATTTAAGAACTTAGAGCCTTGTAGAGATTAGAGTTTGGGTTGTAGCCAAACCTGAAGTATTTTTATAACTTCACTTTTAATTCCTCCCATTGTCTTTTTTTTAATTAAAGTATAAATGACATACATCATTATATTAGTTTTAGGTTCCAATTGTCCTTTGAAAGCATTTTGTAGTGAGAAGATTTGAGCCTGTCAGTGAATAGGTTGAATGAATGAGGCTGCTTTGTGGGTAATAATTCAATAGGTTTTTCTTTTAAAATGTTTTTCCTTGCAATTCCTTTAAGCTAGCAAACACATTTTTAGTACAGGATAGAGGCATCTCTGCCCCAAAGAGAAAATATGCTAAAGAAACACACAATAGGAAATGCAGATTTAGAAAATAGCTTGGAGACCTATGTAGAAACTTCCTTACACAGTCTTACGTTTTGCTTTTCTTATGAAGTTAACATTTCAGGCCATGGGATATTACAATGGATGCCAGCGTAGCTCATGACAGCAGGATCCCTCACACCTAGAATCAGGCTCTTCCTTGAAATTCTTGTACACTATACATATTTCCCTAATAGCACTTCATTTACTGGTATTGACATTATTTGTGTAATTGCCTGTGTCCCCTTCCTCTCCCCTGCCCTGGATCATGGGTCCCTTGCAGTAGCAACTGTCCCTGGTACCTAGCTTTCTGCTGTCTGAAATAAATTGAAAGATAAAAATTACATTTAAGCAACAAGAAAATTACAGTATAGAGGATGCATTCCAAGTTATGGCTCTGTGGATCTCAATGGCTTCATGATAACAACTGTATGTACTAAGTTTTGCTGTTTGCCAGGGCTGTATTGAACATTTCGTGTGTGTTAATGTGAGCAGTACTCACAAATGACCCACGAGGTATGACTATTATTTTATTAAATCTTCAGCCAAGGAGTGAGGATATTTTTTCCAATGATTTTAAAGAGAGTAGCAGGGAAGGATGGAGAGAGAAAGAGAGAGCGAGAGCAATAGCGAGAGCGAGAGAGAGAGAGAGAAACATTGATGCACATGCCCCCACTGGAGATGGGGACAGACCCGCAACCCAGGTAGGTGCCCTTGACCAGGAATCAAACACGCAACCATCCTGTGTACAGGCTGAGGTTCCAACCACTGAGCCTAAACCAGCCAGGGAATGAGGTATGACTATTATTAATCCTATTTTAGAGGTGAGAAAACTGAGGTTCAGATTAGTTATGTAACTTGTACAGCTACTAAGAGTTATCACCTGCTCCAGAGGCAACATCTTAATCACCAGCCCGGACTGCCTCCACCAAGTCATTAAGGCAATAAGAGCAAGGTGCAGAAGAGTGTGCCAGAAGGCTCTATTTCCATGGAGTTAGGAGAGAGGACATATTTGAATGCCTCTCGATAAACTATTTTCTACCTTTTTCATCTCATGGCACACATAAACTAATTATTAAAATTTTGTGGCATATCAAAAAGTTATTTGCTGATCTGAAAAAAAATAGGTATAATTTTAATTTATTTACAAAATAATAATAATAGTAATTACCTACCCTTTTGCTCCAAGTGAATTTTGAAAAAATCAGGTGCCTATACTTGTATATAAGGATTTCTGGTACCAAGAATTAACCAATCAGCCTAGCCACTGTGGCTCAGTGGTTGAGCGTCAACCTATGAAACAGGGGGTCATGGTTTAATTTCTGGTCAGGGCACATGCCCAGTCTGTGGGCTTGATCCCCAGTCGGGTGCGTGCAGGAGGCAGCTGATCAATGATTCTCTCTCATCATTGATGTTTCTATCTCTCCCTCTCCCTTCCTCTCTGAAATCAATAAAAATAAAAATAAAAATAAAAATAATTAACCAATCAGATGCAACCTTATTATGCAACATGACCAATAATATGGAACTTTATTATATGACCTATATTTATTATATGACCTATATTTATTATATGACCTATATATTTATGGTTTAAGACAGGGCATTCACACCAGATGCCTATTGTGTTGGCTGTTGTCACTTTTTTATTTGACAATCTAAAAGAAAAGAGGTCAGTGCCCCTGACTTAATAGTCAGGTACTGCATGTTTTAAAAATTCTGGTGGCACACTGAATGAAAATAGCCACTCTAGATACATAGGATATCTCTTGGGAGAAAACACAGGAAAATGGTTAGCATCGGTGTCCTCTGGGTAAAGGAACAGGGGAACTGAGGATTAAGGGTGAGAAAAAAAGCTTTCTTTTCACTGTCTTCTTTTGAAAAGTATTTGGAATTTTTTTTCTTCTACCATGGACATACCTTTTCTAAAACGACTTTTATTTTTACCATAGATCAATTTGAATCTCCTTGGGACTTTCCCAGCTCTTCAGATATTTTTCAGTTAGAAACAATAGTAGATGGGTCTTGCATCTTGTATAAAACATCTGAAATCCTTGTACTCAACTTCATCTCACTCATGACAACGGACTCTAGTATAAAAGCCCAATGGTCTCCCACACTGCCAACGGTGGTACCATACTTGCGAGAGAGACTGTGAGAGAGAAAACCAACGAAAGAGAGGAAACTGGCCAAAGCCTACTCTCACTGTTATTTTTTACTCGGACTTTTAAAATATTTCCTGCTTACAAAGTAATTTTGTATGTTTGTCCGTTACCACCATGACAAAGTACCACCAAATGTGTGGCTTAAACAGAAGAAATGTACTGTCTCACAGTTCTGGAGGCTAGAAGCCCGAAATCAAGGTGTCCATGGGGTTGGTTCCTGCTGAGGGCTGTGAGGGAAGGATGCTCCCGCCCTCCCTCCTAGACTTGTAGATGGTCATCTACACATTCACATGGCACTCTCACTATTTACAAGTCTGTCTCCAAATGTCCCCTTTTTATGCGAGGACACCGGTCATATTGATTAGGGCCCATGCTAATGATCTCATAACTTGCTAAATACCTTGTTTCCAAATAAGGTCACATTCTCCGGTTTTGGGGTTAGGTCTTGAACATATGAATTTTCAGAATACAATTGAACCCCTCACACTTTGCTAGTTACCAACCCTCTCTGCTCCCCCCTATAGCCACACCCAGGAATTTCCTTGTCCTGGTGTTCGGCTGAGAGCTTCGTCTCCTGGCTACCTATGTGGGAAATATTGCTGAGGTAATCTTGGAGAGGAAAAGCCAGTGAGAGAAGAGTCACCTTGGGTTTGCCCTGAGTGAAAGCACTTTCTCTCCTTCCTAGGTGGTATCACGGCAATCTCACACGCCACGCAGCCGAGGCTCTTCTCCTCTCAAATGGATGTGACGGTAGCTACCTCCTGAGGGACAGCAATGAAAGGACCGGGCTGTACTCTCTCTCCGTGAGGTATGATGCTTAATAACTCTGTGACTTCAGCATGGTCCCATCTCTTACCCACATGGCCATTGACTTTATCATCACACTCAAATAGCCAGATAACAAAATCCTCTTGGTTCTTGGTAGACCAGCCCATCCAAGGATTCCAAACGCTGAGTGGGGAGACTGTTAAAACACATTATTGCTCCTTCCACTGGCAGGTAAAAAATGTTAGAGCGGAAGGACCACTGGTGGTGCGTGAGGTCCGAAAGGTTGGCAACCAAAACCGTTTGCTTGACTGATAAAGAAACAGAAACCTGAAGTGGTAAACTACCCTATACCCAATAAACCAAAGATACAAACAGCACCGGAATCCAGATCCCTGAATGCTGGCCTCGTGTCTCTTTAATATTTTTTACTTCCTGGAAAATCAGAGTGATTTGTGGCTGTGCAACTTTTATAATCACTGACCTTCTTTCTCAGGTTGCATTTCCCCTGGATGCTAACAAAATTAACCTAGTCCCTCCCTACCAGGCACACTAAAAACAGTGATTGCCCAGTCCCCCCAGGGTCTCTCTCCTCTCCCCTTTCTCCTGGATGGCCTCCTTATCAGAGAAGTTGACCTTGCCAAGAGATAACCAGGGGGAGTCGCTGGTTCTTATGCAGCATCTGTCACTTAGCCTTCAGTTGGCAGGTAGCAAGTCTTTGTGGGCTCATGGGCAGTTGCCCCTGGCTTAGACCAGGCATGTGAGGACTCCATGAAATTGCCTTGGATGCCTACTCAATAATCTCAAACTGTTACTATTTTATTCCTATTCCTTTGATGCCACCATCTACCTTCATGTCGCAGTCCCTCATGTTGATCACTGATCCCTCACAATAAGGTTTTCTCTTTTCTCTCCTGCTCCACATGGTGCAGGCCTCCTTGTCACCAACTCAGTAGCAACATCTATACTCCTTTCTCTCTGAAATCTCTTTTATATCCAGCTCAGCAACTTTTGTTTTTTAATCTCTCCCTCTTTCTCTTTGATAGGGAAAAAAACTGGCTATAAACATATTTCCCTGCATAATTTATGACAGGCTTCTATGAGCTCAAAAACCAAGAATTAACGTATTTTCTTATTTTCTCTTTGGACTTAGGGCCTTCCATATTTTCTATGCTACATAACAAATTACCCCAAAACATAGTGGCCTTCATACAACATACATTGATTACCTCGCAGTTTCTGTATGTCAGAAGTCCAGGCATGATATATAGAGCTGGACTCTCTGCTCAGGCTCCTAAAATAAAGGTGCTGGCGAAGGCTGTGACTTATCTGGGGCTCAGTGTCCTCTTCTTTCATTCTCTCCTTTTGTCTTCATTCATTTCCTTGATTCCGTAGGACTAAGTCCCCATTTGCCATATAGCTATGAGCCAAGGTCTACTCTTAGCTCCTAGAGGTCACCCACAGTTCCTTGCCAAGCGGCCCCGTAGGCAGTTCACATGGATGTTTGCTTTTTCCTAGACCAGCTAGTACATGTCTCTCTGACCTCCTCTCATATGATTAGGCCCACCCAGACAATGCCATTATTTTAAGGTCAACTGACTTGGGACTTCATTATCTGCAAAACGCCTTTAGAGCAGTATTTACATTAGTGTTGTATTGAATAATTGGGGAAAAGAGGGTGTGTTCCGGGGCTGAGAATCTTGGGACCATGTTGGAATGCTGCCTGCCCACCCTCCATTCCCAGAATCACTGGAAGTCTATAGGCCTCTTTAAGGGGAGTGGGAGAAATAGGTGGGAAAAATAAGAGGGTCACAGAAAAACATACACATTAATTAACATTTTTATGTTACTCTGCTGTATTTTCTTTATAAATTTTCTAAATAACATTTTTGATAAAATAAAATTCTGTTTAGGTGGAAGCAGGAATGGTGCTTTTTCTGATCAACAGCAAATGTTAAAAGTGGTTATACTGCTGATTCCTTATTGCATGGATCTACCCCAAATCTCAAACAAACCTGTGGAATTATGGGATCAAAAAAATGTTAACTTTTCACCTATATATGTCTCATCTGAACAAATGGATCACAAGCTCCTTACAAAGAGATGGCATATATATTCCATCTAGATACAATTTTAAATATAAATCATTCATTTCCATTACTAGCACTTGGAAATGCTCTAAAGAAACAAAAACCCACCAGCAGAGGTGACAGGAACTATAGACCAGCTCAGGATAATAAATAAATATTGAAGAACATCTACTCTGTGCCAACCGTCTTTGACAAGTGTTATAGAGGATTCAAAGAACTTGCCTTAGGAAGTGTAGCTTCATATTAACAATAAGACATTTCCAGATACCTCACTGCAAAGTAGAATGTGGTAAATTACATGAAAGAAAGCAAAATAAGTGCTTGTATTGTTGAGAAGAGAAAAAGCAAGTAACACAAGCTGGACGAGTCTTGCAATACTTGACGGAGTCAGTGGCATTTGAATGGACACTTGATCAGAAACAAAGGGGAAGAAGTTGCAGGTGGAGGGAACTGTCTGAGCTAAGGGACAAAATGGAAACTCCTAGGAGAATGCTTGTCTCAGGGTGTGGTCCCCAGACCAGTAATATCACCTGAGAATGTGGTAGGACTGCAAATTCTCAGACACCACCCTGGACCTACTGAATCAGGGCCCAGAAATTGGGGTTTTAACCAGGCCTCCAGATGATTCTAATTTATTTTTTTTTAATATATTTTATTGATTTTTTACAGAGAGGAAGGGAGAGGGATAGAGAGTTAGAAACATTAATGAGAGAGAAACATCTATCCGCTAGCTGCCAAGGTACATGCCCTTGACCGGAATCAAACCTGGGACCCTTCAGTCCGCAGGCCAACGCTCTATCCACTGAGCCAAATTGGTTAGGGCTCTTTTTTTTTTTTTTTTTAATTGACTTCAGAGAGAAAGGAAGAGGGAAGGAAAGATAGAAACATCAATGATGAGAGACAATCTTTGATTGGCTGCCTCCTTCAGACCTTCCATTGGGGATGGTGCCCGCAACCCAGGCATGTGCCCAGACCAGGAATTGAATCATGACCTCCTGGTTCATAGGTCAACGCTCAACCACTGAGCCGCACCAGCTGGGCTGATTCTAATTTCTGAAGCATGTGAAAGTTAGGGCATGCCCTGCACAGAGAAGAGAAGAGGAGTGGGATTCAAATATATATACTATATGTAATTTATAATTTATTTAATGCTCTGCCTCATTCCAAAAACGAGGTGGAAAATGCCAATGTAGGAAATTTTATATTTTAGTCAGTAGGCAGTGGAACAGACAAGGAAGGAAAAGGGCTGGCCTTACATAACTAATTAAGTGACAGAAGCAGAATTCAGACCAACTCCCAAACAAGTAAGGGGGGAGGGCCGAGGACAGAGAAGATGTGACCTACCATTTCCACCATCTCTCTTCCCTGCTCTTATTAAATTCCTGCTCCTTAAGGATGTTAATGTTCAATGACTCTTTCCACAAGTCACAAAAAATGCACAGGGAGAATTGTCTCTTATCTTCCACTAGAGTGAAAAATTCACAAGAGCACACTCTGCTGAAAGAAACTATGTCAATGATTGTGTTATAATTGTCAGTTTTTAAGGGGATTGACTATTGATATGAAATACCTAAGGTTACTATTTTCCTTCAAAAATGATACTCATCCTATATAATAAAAGGATAATATGCAAATTGACCCTAACAGCAGAATGACTGGGAACGACCAGTCGCTATGACAGGAACTTACCACCAGGGGGCAGACACTCAATGCAGGAGCTTCCCCCTGGTGGTCAGTGCACTCCCACAGGGAGAGCTCTGCTCAACCACAAGCCAGGCTGACGGCTACGAGCGCGGGAGCCTCTCCCGCCTCCTTGGCAGCACTAAGGATGTCCGACTGATGGCTTAGGCCTGGGGAGCAGGCCTAAGCCATCAGTCGGACATCCTCCAAGGGCTCCCAGGCTGCCAGAGGGATGTCTGACTGCCAGCTTAGGCCTGCTCCCCCAGGAAGCATGCCTAAGCTGGCAGGTGGACATGTCCCGAGGGCTCCCGGACTCGGGAGGGCACAGGCCAGGCTGACAGACCCCCCTGAGTGCATGAATTTTTATTATAATAATATTGAACATTTATTTTTCCTTTTCAGAGCCAAAGACTCTGTCAAACACTTTCATGTTGAATATACCGGATTTTCATTTAAATTTGGCTTTAATGAATTCTCATCTTTGAAGGATTTTGTCAAGCATTTTGCAAATCAGCCTTTGATTGGAAGCGAGACAGGTAAGCTCTGAACACAAAGATCCTTGACCTATGAGCCATTGTTTCAGGCGGAGGAGGAACAGGTGGATTTCAATTAAATACTTGTCAATTCTATTGAATTATGTGGGTATACCAGGCAATTGGATTTACTTAGAAAGTTTTTCCCAATTACTGTGCCATATGCTATATTAATAAATTATATACATAAATTTATATTTATGTGTATCTCAGTATTATCTTTAGGAGACAACAATGTGCTTTGTGAAAACAATAATTTTTGTCAGATTATTTAAAGGATTGATTAAAAGCACACAATTTCTTTAAAATGACCTATTCACTTTATAATAGTATATACAATAAACAAAGAAAGAACAAAGATAAGAATAACTTTTTGATGCCTCACAATTTTTAGGTAGGGTAGTTTGCATATTGGAGAGACCCATAACAGATAATTTTGAGCCTTCTTAAAAATGCAATTTGTATTTAAATTTCCAGAAAGATCACTGAATATTGAAAATATTGACTAGCAATTGCTGGCCTGAGCAATCCCTTCATTTCATCATAAAATTCTGTTTGTCTTGTCTTGGTTTCTCTTAAGTTTTTAAATTGGACTTACATATGGCTAAAACATTTTAAATTTGTCTATTTGAGTTGTTAGAGTCAAAGCAGAATATGAAAGTTAAAAATCAGACAAACACACTATCTTAGTATTTGAATTATCAGAGTTTTTTTGTCCATACTTTTTAAATAAAGTAAATGATCATCCTTATAGTTGTAATATAGAGTCACAATTTTATTTGTCCTAAATGGTAATTCTCAGTTAATCAAAAGTTGGCAATTCCAAGAACCTGTGGCACAGAGGAACTCACGACTTGATAACACAACTGGTTACCATGAATTTGTACATACTGTTTTCTTGGTAAACATGGCCAGGGGCCTTTTTGTTAACTTTAGTGTGGTGGGAAGGGATGCCATCATTGTCTTTTCCTTTTCTGCTGTTTCTGTGGTCTGGATAGACCCTGGTATGAATCATGCAGTGTGAAGTAGAAATGAAAAGCACAATGGAAACCACAAAATATTTGCCTTACTTTATACTGACCATACAAGGCCTATAATAGAATACCCCAAACTATAAAATTGAAGCTATAATAATTTTTCTGGTGGAAATTCTCCCTGCCAGCCCTGAAAATTACTTCACCATTTAACCAGAAGTAGTTCTCATAAACAAATGGCAGGTGGGGAAGTGTTTATTTCCATTGCTACTTGGGCCTTGGCAAGCATTTCAATTTCTCAAATCCCTTCACTTCTGACTTATTTCCTACCTTGTGTCCAACCCTACACTTAGTATTGTTCAATTCTTGGTCACTGGCAATGGAGAGATTTCTGAAGCCAAAGACTTTGTCATCTTCTATCTTTGTCCTTCTCCATGTCCCCCAGATCCTGCTATAGTGCATGGCACTTTGGGTGAACAAATGGATGGATGACTATGAAGAGGAACTCTTTGTAGCCTTCAAAACCATTATTATTATTATCTTCCAGTTTTCTCTTCTTTCTCCAAATAAAGTCAGCTCCCTTCTTCTAAACTCTCCTCCTAGACTCCATTTTCAACCCCTTTAATCATTCTCTGTATTCTTTCCTGGACTTTCTCGAAGTTAGGGGAAAGTTACCCATTCTGCCTACCAACAGATTTCAAAACAATTTAAGAGGAAAGTGAATGTGGAGCTTTTTAGTTGAACCTTTCTGGCACTGATCCAATCACCAGGCAAGAGGCTCACCTAAGATTGACAGTGATTTAGGGACAATGCTAAAAACTCCGTAAATACATTTATCTAGCTAAAGGAGGTTCATAATTAATGCATTAGGGATTGTAAGAATGTGTAATCTTGACTCCTACAGTAGTTTTCTCCAAAGCTAAAGCTTGCTATATTATTACCATTATTTTATAGTATTATAATTATTTTATTGACTGTAATAAAATCCGGGAAACTAAGTTTTAATGCCCTCCACTGCATCTCCTCTGTTCTATTCATTATCCAATAGAGAATTTGTTGCTACTTGAACCCTGCTACAGGAACCTGGTGCTGATGAATATGCACATGACTTACTGGCTTCTAGCCCTTGAGTTAGATTCTGCTAACTTATGAAATATCCCTCTTATCTGTCCCAGCCAGATGAAAACAAAGCCACTGAAGCTGGGAACAAGGGGCGAAACCCATGACAAGTGATCCAGTTTTGCCCCTCTGGGAGTAATAGGCTCCAGGAAACTAGATAATGTGCTAAAGTCATGATGACTCAAGGACAGAAGGTCCTCAGAAGCTACAGAGTAGGCACTGTGATCTCTGAAGAATGGTGAATGGAAACTTGGATGCCACCTTCTAAAAATAGGTGTCTTCTTGTTCATTTAAGAGTTGGCTTCTGGCCCTGGCTGGTGTGGCTCAGTTTGTTAAAGCATCACCCTGTACACCAAAAGGTGGTGGGTTCGATTCCCAGTCAGGGCACATGCAGGAGGGAACTGATCAATATTTCTCACATCGATATTTCTCTTTCTCTCTCTTTCTGTCTGCCTTCCTCTCTCCTTCTGCAGCATGGTAATGGATTTATGGCAGGCCCTTCTCTGTGAGCCTCTCATAGTGTTCCCATGCCAGAATAAATTGTGGCCTCGAACCATTGCCCAGCCTTCTTACCTGTGGGCTGTGAGCACTGAAGGGGGTTGTACAGTGTTTTGTTTTTTAAATTGGCTTCTGGTGTTGGCTCCCTATGATCAGAGATCAGGAGATCTCCAGACTGATGATTCCTTGTGTACCATTAGATGAAGTGCAAATTCTTCTTAAAGTTTTAGTTAGATAAAATATCACCAGGGAAAGCATTTGCCTGCCCAAAGGATGAAGCCCTGCCAGGGTTCTCACCTCCGGATCCTCAGAATGGGAAGGACTAGACTTGGGTATTTCAGGCTTCTTTTCTCAGCCCAGACCCCATTCAGACCAGACTCACCCTGCAGGGCCTGGAGAGTGAGTTTATTTAAGAGAGACTTTCTTACACTCATCCACTGGGAGGGATGGCACCACCTCTGAGGATAACAGAGAAGACCTGCAAATAGCCAACAAGCTTACACCTTTGCCTTACATTTACAGTTAATGTCTTCAGTTGACTAAAACCCAGAACACTTGGTTCTGGATCATAAAAACATATTTGTGGTCAAGATAGGTAAACATATTAATCTAAAGGGATGAATACTATTTTAAGATATCTTTCTTTTCATTCTATTCCTATTCCCTAATCTTTAACTTTGAAGAATTTCTGTTTCCTGCTCTGGATAATGAAGATTCCCTAAACAAGATCTAACTTTCCTGACAACTCTGAGATTCTCTTAGCATAATTTCCCCTTTCCCTTGCTATAATGTGCATTTCATCTCTCTAATCTCCATTAATGTTTCTGTTCACTCTAATTTTTCCTTATTAATAACCATAAGCACTCTTAAGCTATTTCTAGTTTTCAAAATCCAATCATTTCCCAAGTATATCATAGAGATATGTAAGTACCCTTTTACTTTACTTTCCTCAATGGTCCTTTTATCTTCTCACATATTGTATATTTCACTAAAAAGTCTTTGTACTAGTATGTAAACTCTACGAGAAGAGAGATTTTAGTCAGTTTTATTTCCCTGGTATGTACCAACACATAAAAGAATCAATGATAACAATTATTCACAACATTTCATGTTGGGTATCGCATTACCAATGCCTGCATTGCAGCTTGCATGGCAACCCACAACCAGCGGACTCCTGACAGTTAACGTTTACTTCCCAAGTTTATACAAAGCATGATTTGAATGATGTTATGTGTTGTATGTATGCTCAGTAATGATTAAATTCAGAATTTGCCTTTCATTTGTAATATTAATATGTTATATAAAACCATCTCTTTATATTTGTACATGGCTTCTAAATTCAACTCCATTAGGCTTTTGAGATTTTTTATATGCTTTTAAGATTTTTTTATATGCTTGTTACATTATTAATTTTTACTGTATCCTCTTATGATTGACTAAGTTTCCTATATAGTCTTGAAAATATAGATAATTCTCTTTATATTAAATTTCAAATATTATTAGAACAAAAATTACCTTTCAATTACCCTTTGTTTCTATTGCAATACTTATGTACATAAAATTGTCATATATGATTTATGATAGGAATTACTAGGTTGTGACTTTAATCACCTAACAGCATGAAAAATTATATTAGTCAAATGCTTTGTTTGTACTTACCCTTTATAGTAATTGGTTCTCAGTTTTAAAGATGCTATCTGGTTCTTTCTTAAATGTCAAATTTCCACTTCTCTTTTTGTTTTGATGTGGGGATTCCCAACCTCTTGATAACTGCTATGGTTGTTATTATATTTTGTGACACCAGCCATTTTACTTAGGTAGCATTTTAAAATAATTAAGTTAAAACTATTTTTAATTTGAGAATTGTGTGACATTTCTGAAAATAATTAGTGACAACTTGGAATTTTGCTAAACCACGACCAGAAATCACTTCTTAGTTTATGTTTGCCAAAAAATACATATTTTATTAGTTTGTAATGAGGTGTTTTTGAAAAAGGAAAAAGCAAGCAAAAAAGAGAATGAAACTAGCATTTGTGGAGTGTTTACTAAGTTCTAGGCATCCTACTAGAAATTGTGACAAATATAAAATTCTTTAATCTTTGAAACCACCCACAATAATGTGTAAAGTGGTCCCATTTTCAAATGAGGAAATCAAAACTCAGATATTTTAAGCCATTTGTCCAAGATTACACACCTAGTAAGCATCAGAGCTGAGGTTGGAATACAGACTAACCTAGTTCTAAAGTGTAGGCGCTTTTCATTCACCTTGCTCTCTCCTGAAACCGCTCTGTGGTAACATGGCGGTATAGCATTGCCACAGTGCAGCATGGCCTTAAATGGATTTTAGTGGGAAGGATCTCTGCCACAGTACATCATAGGATGTTATAGGATATGGTGAGGCTACAATACTTATGTCAGTCCTATCCCTCTGTCTCTAAAGTCTATAATAATATTTTTGGCTTGTGATGTGAAGCCATTGTCCTAAAGAATGTAAATCGGTTTGAATATCTGTCTTTGTAGGTATTGCTATTTGAGAAATTATACTAGAGGAAATCTTAAAAAAGAAAAAGAATGATTATAAAACATCTCCCAAATACTTTGGCCCCTCTCATTCATGTCTCCCCAGAAAGGCTATAAAACAGCCTCTGTAAATACAAGAAGGTAAAATAAAATTGGAAGTTTGATGGAGGAAAAGAAAAATGAGACACAAAGATAAAATGACACCAGGAAAAAAAGTATTTCAAATGAATATTGCACATCTATGGCAAATAGGACATGAATTTAGTTACTATTTCTTGCTCCTCAATTGAGGAGTTTAACTAGAGTTACAGATGTTAGAATAGGCAGGGATCTCAGAGACCATTTAATCTTTTCTTTAGAAATGAAAAAACAGCCCTGGTGAGAAATGTTGAGGCAAAAACTCACACATCCTTTTCTGAAGCTGCCTCCTAAAGAATCAGTTTTTTAATTTTTATTTATACATATGCTCTCTTGCCCACGATAAATAGAGTACAATATTTCACATGCTGTACAGAGTTTTCATGGTGGTGACCAACAGAGCTGAGAATCATCCTATATAATAAAGAGGTGATATGCAAATTGACCATCACACCCTCGCACAAGACAGCCACCCCCATGTGGTCACAAGATGGCCACCACAAGATGGCTGGCAGGGGAGGGCAGTTGTGAGTGATCAGGCCAGCAGGGGAGGGCAGTGAGGAGTGACCAGGCCAGCAGGGAAGAGCAGTTGGGGGTGACCAGGCCTTCAGGGTAGGGAGGGCAGTTGGGGGGACCAGGCCTGCAGGGGAGGGCAGTTGGGGGGGACCAGGTCTGCAGGGGAGGGCAGTTGGGGGTGACCAGGCTGACAGGGGAGGGCAGTTAGGGGCGGCCAGGCTGGCAGGGGAGGGCTGTTGGGACTGACTGGGCTGGCAGGGGAGAGCAGTTGGGGGCAATTGGGCGGGCAGTGGAGCAGTTAGGCATCAATCAGGCTGGCAGGGGAGTGGTTAGGAGACAATCAGGCAGGCAGGCAGGCAAGAGGTTGGGAGCCAGCAGTCCCGGATTGTGAGAGGGATGTCCAACAACCAGCAGTTGGACATCCCCCAAGGGGTCCCAGATTGGAAAGGGTGCAGGCTGGGCTGAGGGACACCCCTCCCCCCTCAGTGCATGAATTTCATGTACCAGGCCTCAAGTATATGGTATAATGAGTAAACAATTGAATTCCCAGTTCCACTCCAGTCCTAACATTCACCAGCTGTGTGTCCTCATGCAAGCTGTATAACCTGAGCTTGTTATGAAATTGAGCTGATGGTGTAATAGTTCATACCTTAAAAGGTCATGATTTGCAGTGAAGATTGAATGAGATTAGGCATGTAAGACATTTAGAATGATTCATAGCATGGCATAAATACTCAATCATTATTATTGTTACTTAATGAAGTCCCTTTGTAGTAATTCATTCCATAATACTATACACAAAAGCTATACATTCTTTGATATATGATGAAGAGTTAGTTTAGGGAGAGTTGAATGTGTATTTATCAAATATGTATGATTTCTTCTTCAAATTTTAAGTTCCTTCTAATGTAAATGAATGTGGTTGAACTAGCACCATTTTATGATGGGTTATAGTCCATTTGCAGAGCAGGTTGCAAAGAAGGATGGAGGCAAATCTTGAATATTCCTATAAACTCCACCTAGAAAGCCACTTCCATTGGCAGGAAGAGACAGAGGAACTCATGCATAAGCCAGATGCAGAGCTTGTTTTCTGAGCCTGAGGTCAATAATGAAATATGGATGGATGTGATCTCATTTTTTAAATAATATATTTTATTGATTTTTGTACAGAGAGGAAGGGAGAGGGATAAAGAGTTAGAAACATCGATGAGAGAGAAACATAGATCAGCTGCCTCCTGTACACCTTTTACTGGGGTTGTGCCTGCAACCAAGGTACATGCCCTCGACCGGAATCGAACCTGGAACCCTTCAGTCTGCAGGCCGACTCCCTATCCACTGAGCCAAACCAGTTAGGGTGTGATCTCATTTTAATATAATTCATCATATAGATATTGAATGCCAACTATGAACCAGGCATTTGTTAGTCACTGACAATTTAGTGATGAATCAGATCTCACCCTTAAACATCTTACCACCCAGTTGGGGAGCCTGCTGGGTAAAGCACTAGATTTAGTGCATGAAAGAAATACTCAAAACAAAAGTTCACCTTTTAGGAGCGATGTGTGCTCTTGCACTACACTCTGTTTCAGACATCAAACCAATGCCTGTGCTGGAGACTGTTCTTACTCTTCCTGCTGAATATAAGATGAGCTCTTCAGTGCAATCTCATAGTATTACAGAGTAGGTATCCTGTAAGCTACAGTTCAGTCAAAGCACATCAAAATGCCTGTCTCATTCCTCTTCTGATCACCTCAAAAATGTACTTTCACCAAGCATTTCTGAAATCAATTCAGTCCAAAGCAGGAAACAACAGTCTCCTTCATGTAGTTCAGAAACTGAAGTAAAACTAGCTGCCAGGTTCCCAAGACCTGTGGTTGCTGACATTCCTCTCTCTTCTCCTTCTACCAGCCCTGCCTCTGGTTGCCTTTTTATCTGAATCTTCCAGCCAAGTCCTGGAGTTAATTTGTTTTGAATATTATTAGCCTAGAGTTCCTCTCCTATGGAGCCAAGGCACTATCTTTGAACCTTGGGTGGAAATTATAATGAGTCTGCAGTGGCTTAACGATATAAGTTTCTTTTGATTGAAAATCATGTAAACCAACTCTGACAAGCTGAATTAAAAAAAAAAAAAAAAAAGAGGAGTACAGGGAGAGAAGTGAAATTTTGGGGAAGGATATTAGTATTTCATCCCAGAATTTAAGCACAAAGCTGAAAAACTTAAGGAATCATCCCAGTGATCATGGCAACTCTGAAGCTTTTAGCAAATTAAAATGCCTGCCTTGGTCTTGCTCTGATCACTTCAAAAACGTACCTCCGCCAAGTGTTTCTGAAACCAGGTTTCATGTCAAAGGCAGGAAGCAGCAGTTTCCTTCATGTAGTTCAGAAATTGAAGGTAATGGACCTTCTCTCCAGAGAAGTAACTAAGCAGATCCCCCAAGAAGTGAGTCCAGAGAGTGCAAGCTCAGGTGAGGCATTTAGGGGGAGGGCCAGGTCTATGGGGCTCTACTTTTGTATTGGGATGGGACAGTCTCTACACAAGGAGAAATCATCGTAAGCCTAGCAGCCATGCCAACAAGTTTGTATATTGGCCCTTCCTTGGGAAGAATGGTCAAATAAGGAGACCTGTCTTTAAGAAGGCCAGGTTTTTATCAGCAGAAGTTGCCATTTTGTAAGGAGTTTATCATTTTCTTCATTGTACCATTCAGTCTGACCTCTTTCATGGTCTTACTAGTTAAAATCAATTTATAGTCAGTTCTACTTTCCTGGTTGACTTAATAGCATTTCTTTCAGTTTAGCATCTATTGGTTAAACTTTAGAAGAGACTTTCAAAATAGAATTTGGGTCCTGCCAATGAAGATATGGAGAGCCACACTTGAAGTTATTGCCTTGTCCTTGCCCCAGGCCAGGATGGTTGTGAACTTTGGAGGCTGGTCCATCCCAGGCTCTTTCCTGCCTTAAACCTGAATTACTATGACTTTTATTCATTCCTTTGTTTGTTCATTCATTCACTCATCAAGACGTCATTATGTCGAAAACTCTATCAAGAGGTAGGGATACAAAGATAAATTTGGAATCATATCTGCTCTGAGGGGCTTATAGGGTTTGGAAGTGTGCCTGCTGTAAAGGCAATGGCTTTATAATACCAAGGGGTTAAAAGCAACGCAGGCTCAGGGAACAACGCTGGCCCAGAGATGCTTACATGGCAGCATCACTGGCCCTATGGCTATCCGCTCCCCAGGACTGAGACTGGTAGGCAGGATAACAGCCCCCTCAAAGATGCCCACATGTCTCCCTGGACCTGTCAGTAAGTTATGTTATGTGGTGAGAGGGAATTAAGCTTTCAGATTAATTAAAACCACTAATCAGCTGACATTGAGATGGGGAGATAATCCTGGATTCTCCAGGTGGGCCCAGTGTAATCACAGGGTCCTTATAACTGAAGGACAAAGGCAGAAGAGGGAGAACCAGCATGAGAAGACTTGACTTGCTGTTGCTAGCTTAGAAGATGGAGGGGTAGGGCGACCAGTCAAGGAATGCAGGCAGCCTCTGGAAGCTAGAAAAGGCAAAGGAATGGACTCTCCTCCAGAGCCTCCAGGAGGAAAGCAGCCCTGTCAATACCTTGATTTTTAGATTAGTCACACTCTGAAATGACTTCTGACTTCCAGAACTGTAAGATTATAAATTTGAGTTATTTTAAGTCATTATGCTTGTGATTTGTTACAGCAGCAATAAGAAAAGAGAGCCAATAGGAGTATGCTGGGAGGTATGAATGCTGATTATATGCAAAAAAAAGAAGATTGAATAGGTGCATCTTTCTAGAGTATCATTTAAAAAATTATTTTCATATGGAACAGGATAAAAATTTGGCATTGACTTTGAAGAGAAAGCACAAGCTTTCACATTCCTTCTCATCTGTGAGCTGCTTTGATCCCTGGGCTCCAGTTCCCCTGTTCTCCACAGTGTTCAAAAGGCACTAATATGTCTTAGCCCTGTAGTCAGTGAGTATCAGACAACTGTCATTATTATTCTTAGCAGAATGCTGCACATTATTCTTTTAACTTGACATTTCAAAATCCATTGTCCCATAGATGCTGAACATTGGACTTTCATTTAGGATTTTAAAATACTCTATATCAAAGTAGAATAACATTTAATATTTTTATAATCCTTTTGCAAACACTTCTTTATAGGTGCCTAAAACAAGCTTGTGAAGAAAGGGTAATTATTCTCACTTGTCAGAGGAGGAAACAAAAGCTAGAATGATTGTCCAAGGTCAACAGTTTCCAAGTGGTCGTGTTGGCTCTTTCCATGACATCAGGGTGGTGCCAGGCATGTCGCTGATGGTGTTTCTCTGGGGTCGGTCACATAGTGCCAGTCCCCAATTCATCAAGCATCTGCCATCTAATGACTGTTCACAGAGCCCTGAGCCTGCACAACGGCTGCTCTTGATTTAGGTGTCGACGCTTTCATTCTGACTGTAACACTGTAACCGGCCCCTTGTCCTGATATGACTCGATCTGTTCTCATGAAGGGATCGCATTGACAAAAGAGAGCACAGACAATGTACCAGGGCAGGAATGGGGCTTCTGATAACTGCAAAAGGCCATTTTCATTGTGTTCCCGACGCCACTGACTGACGTGAGCTAAGTGCAGAAAGAGGAGGAGACTGGAGTCTCCCATTCATTACTGGGGTCACGATCAATGGCTTTTCTCAATGCTCCTTTTTATGTGACAGCAGGGCATTATCTGGGCCCAGGTATCCGAGGCTGCAGTTGTGTTTGGGCAGTGAGTACCTCATGTGTACTCAAGCACTGTAGGAAGGTTTTGTTTTGCTTGTAGGTTTATCATTATTAATTAGGGTTTTATAATTACAAAGGAGGTATTTTTCTCTCCTCATTGCCTTTCTTTTTTTTTCTTTTGTATGAATGTGCCTTAATTTATTTTTTAATTTTTTAAAATAAATCTTTATTGTTCAGATTATTACAGATGTTCCTCTTCCCCCCACCAGCTCCCTTCCACCTGATTTCCCTCCCCCATGCCCTTAACCCCCCGCCACTGTTCTCATCCATAGGTGTAAGATTTTTGTCCAATCTCTTCCCGCCCCCTTCCCCTCAAGAATTGTCAGTCCACTCCCTTTCTATGCCCCTGATTCTATTATATTCACCAGTTTATTCTGTTCATCAGATTTTCTTATTGACTTGATTTTTAGATTCACTTGTTGATAGATATGTATTTGTTGTCATTTTGTTGTTCATAATTTTTATCTTTACCTTTTTCTTCTTCTTCCTCTTCTTAAAGAATACCCTTCAGCATTTCATATAATCCTGGTTTGGTGGTGATGAACTCCTTTAGCTTTTTCTTGTCTGTGAAACTCTTTATCTGACCTTCAATTCTGAATGATAGCTTTGCTGGGTAGAGTAATCTTGGTTGTAGGTTCTTGCTGTTCACTTTGAATATTTCTCGCTATTCCCTTCTGGCCTGCATAGTTTCTGTTGAGAAATCAGCTGACAGTCATATGGATACTCCCTTGTAGGTAACTAACTGTTTTTCTCTTGCTGCTTTCAAGATTCTCTCTTTGTCTTTTGCCCTTGTCATTTTAATTATGATGTGTCTTGGCGTGGTCCTCTTTGTGTTTTTTTTTTTTTAATAAATCTTTATTGTTCAAATTATTACAGGTGTTCCTCTTTTTTTCCCCCCATAGCTCCCCTCCACCTGGTTCCCCACCCCACCTCATGCCCTTACCCCCTGCCACTGTCTTCATCCATAGGTGTAAGATTTTTGTCCAATCTCTTCCTGCACCCCTCACACCCCCTTCCCCCTGAGAATTGTCAGTCCACTCCCTTTTTAGTCCCTGATTCTATTATATTCATCAGTCCATTCTGTTCATCAGATTTTTTATTCACTTGATTTTTAGATTCACTTGTTGGTAGATATGTATTTGTTGTCATTTTGTTGTTCATAATTTTTATCTTTTCCTTTTTCTTCTTCTTCCTCTTCTTAAAGAATACCCTTCAGCATTTCATATAATCCTGGTTTGGTGGTGATGAGCTCCTTTAGCTTTTTCTTGTCTGTGAAGCTCTTTATCTGACTTTCAATTCTGAATGATAGCTTTGCAGGGTAGAGTAATCTTGGTTGTAGGTTCTTGCTGTTCATCACATTGAATATTTCTTGCCACTCCTGTCTGGCCTGCATAGTTTCTGTTGAGAAATCAGCTGACAGTCGTATGGGTACTCCCTTGTAGGTAACTAACTGTTTTTCTCTTGCTGCTTTCAAGATTCTCTCTTTGTCTTTTGCCCTTGGCATTTTAATTATGGTGTGTCTTGGTGTGGTCCTCTTTGGATTCCTCTTGTTTGGGGTTCTCTGTGCTTCCTGGACTTGTAAGTCTATTTCTTTCACCAGGTAGGAAAAGTTTTCTGTCATTATTTCTTCAAATAGGTTTTCAATATTTTGCTCTCTCTCTTCTTCTGGCACCCCCATAATTCAGATGTTGGTACACTTAAAGTTGTCCCAGAGGCTCCTTACACTATCTTCATATTTTTGGATTCTTTCTTTTTTTTGTTTTTCTGGTTGGGTGTTTTTTGTTTCCTCATATTTCAGATCTTTGGTTTTATTCTTGGGGTCCTTTGATCTACAGTTGAATTTCTGTATATTATTTATTTCAGACAATGTAGGCTTAGTTTCTGACTGGTCCTTTTCCATTTTTTTTGGCATTCTCATTAAGGTCTTCGAAGGTCTCACTAAGTTCCTTGAAGGTCTCACTAAGTTTCTCAGCGGTTTCTAGAAGATTCTTGAGTAATCTCATAACTGTGGTTTTGAACTCTATATCCAAGTTTGCTTTCCTCCATTTCTTTCATTCGTGACATGTTTCTTTGTCTCCGCATTTTGGCTGCTTCCCTGTGTTGATGGAGTGGCTTTGTGTGGTAGGTGATCTATAGGGCCCAGTGGCTCAGCCTCCCCAATCACCTGAGGTGGACACTCTTGTTGCACCCCTTTGTGAGCTGGGTGCACAGTCTTGTTGTAGTTAAGCCTTGATTGCTGTTGGTACACTGGGAGGAATTGACCTTCAGGCCAATTGGCTGTGAGGATCAACTGTGTCTACAATGGAAGAACTGCTATGCTAGAGACACCCTTATTGGGCAGGACTTGCTGCAGTGGGGCTTTGGTGCTCACTGAGTCTGCCTCTTGAGTGTGTTGCTTATGGATGTGAAGAGTTGAAATCTGGTGTCGTCTCATACTGACCAGTAGGTAGACTGGCCCCTGGATCTTCAAGGAGGTGCAAGTCAGCTACTGTCTGAGGCCACCCAGCAGTAGCTACAGCAAGATCTGCAGATTTCTCCTCTTTGCTTGGGGTTTGGAGTTTTGGAGCTGTCTGACCTAGCTGCAGTTTGTTAGGTTAAGCTGAGATAGGGCAAGCCATTCATATGCAAAAGCCGCTGTGCATAGTTTGGGTGGGTTTTAAAATTGGCAGGGCGGGGTCTTAGCGAATCCCTAGAAAGTGGCAAATAGCAATGGCTGCCAGTCAGCCGTCTCTGTGTCTCTTCGTTTCTGTGTCCTTGAGTCCCACACCCCAGTGCAGTAAACAATGATTCCTGTGCACACCTCTGCAAGAAAGCCACCCTCACTTTCCGACCCGATGCCAGACAGTCCAGTTTCTCACAGTAGGAGTCTGGGTCCCCAGAGTCTTGCGGGAAACTGGAGTTCAGAGCAGTCGGGAGCTTGTGTCTCCATTCCGCTTGAAAAAGACAACCGCATCCTCACTTGCCAGCCCTCTCCATGTGTGCCTCTGTACCTCTGCTTTTCCGTGGCTCTGCACCTCCTACACCTGTGGTCGGCAAACTGTGGCTCGTGAGCCACATGCGGCTCTTTGACCCCTTGAGTGTGGCTCTTCCACAAAATACCACAGCCTGGGCAAGTCTATTTTTGAAGAAGTGGCATTAGAAGAAGTTTAAGTTTAAAAAATTTGGCTCTCAAAAGAAATTTCAATCGTTGTACTGTTGATATTTGGCTCTGTTGACTAATGAGTTTGCCGACCACTGTCCTACACAGTCTCAATGCACTTTTTTCTTTCCTTCTAGTTGTAGAACTTCCACTCAGCCAGCTTTCCCATGGTTCTGGGTGATAGTCGTTTTGTCTTTTAGTTGTAGTTTTGGTGTGGTTGTGAGAGGCAGCACGTACAGGTTTATACCTTATGCCGCCATCTTGGTTTCTCCCTCATTGCCTTTCTCTTAATACAATTCACAGTCTGTACTTTCTATACTTTTTCAAATTACCTTTTCAAAGGAGTCTTTCTGACCACCCATGTAAATGTCATCCTCACCCAACCCCATGCTTTGGCTCTCTGTTCCTTTACCTTCTCTATTCGTTTCTTCAAAGCACTTCTCTCACCTGACATATTGTGATACCTCCTTTGTTTGCTGTTGTATTTAGACAAGTGCCTGACACTTAGTAGAGCTCAGTAAATATGTGTTGAATGAATTACTGAATTCTTTAATCTACCCCAGTGTCTAGCACAATACCCAGCCTGCCGTATAAGAGACCCTAGTAAAATAAAAAGGAAGAAGTCATAGCAAAGTGTGGGGGGGAAACCTTAACTTACTTTTTTGCAGTCAGAGTTTCTAGCTTCGGATTGACTGATTGATTGGGGGAAGGGAAGGATCAGAATGGGGAAACTTTGGACTTGGGGTTGAAAGCATAGAGTCAGAACTGCTCCCAGCCCCTGAGTGACATGCCCAAGACTGGCTTTGGGCAGAGCCCGATTCCTGCCTGGATTGCCCTCCTGCAGATAGAAGTGAATTTTCACAGCATATCCACTTAAGATACGCAAAGGCTTTGGTTAGTTTATTTCATTAGTTCGGTGGTAGGAGACAGTAGAGAGAAGCTGTGAGTACACTTTTGAAATTCAGTGATTTGTTACAGGTTTGTTCTAAAACTAGTAAGAAATAAGGGCAGTGAAATAAATCCTCCTATATTCCAGTGCATTCATGGGGTTTGGATTCATGACTTTTGTAAAATCTACTGGAAAACTTCCAGTTATTGCCTAAGGTCTAGATCAATATCGCCTTTTCTAGGAAAGATTTTCTGACTCATTCCATGGAAGGGTTAGCTCTTCAGGGTTAGTTCTCCGAAAGCCACCAGCCTGCTTTGTTCATATCGCTGACATTGGTCTCTTAACCTGTTCATTTAAATGACTATTGGTTAAAAGAAAAAATAAAAAGAGAGAGAAAGAAGTAAATGACTATTCGTTAAGTGATATTCAGTGACAGTTCTCTCTGAGCACTAGGAAGCCAGAAATCATGTCATCACACCTAATATCTCCAGTGTCCAGCTCAAGCGCCTGTCACATCGTGGTACTCAGTGAATGCTGAGAAAATAAACAAGTGAATACATGAACAAACAAGAGAGTACAATCTAGCCACAGCTATCTCATTGTTAGCATTTGGACCTTCTTTCTGGGGAAACTATATGAATATGTTTTTCCCCTCCATTCAGGCACTCTGATGGTTCTGAAACATCCCTATCCAAGAAAAGTGGAAGAACCTTCCATTTATGAATCAGTCCGTGTTCACACAGCAATGCAGACAGGAAGAACGGAAGATGATCTGGTGCCCACTGCGCCTTCGGTAAGTGGCCATCAATCTGACACAGCTTTCTTGCTGTCCAATAGCAATAAAGTGCAGTAAGAGTAATATACTTTCAAAGTATGTTTGCTCACATAAAAATTCTCACTTGGGATATAAAACCTGGAAAGGAACATAAGGTTTGAAGCTTATGACTCAGTTTATCTGGTTCAGCATAAATCATAAAAAAATACAATGTGATTATTGAGAGGATCTTAAATACTTAGAAAATAGCACTTAAATCTCCATCCTCACTTAGTCAAACTACTTCATGCTAGAATGGGTGAGAGGTATTCAAGTTCACATAGTTGACTGAACTATTATTCTTCAACAAGTTTCTAAAATAAAGAAAACAATTTTCTTCTACATTTCAACTGTATATGGAAAAAACTATTTTTCAAAAATATTGTACTGCAAACCCTGGGGATGTTTTTTTCCTAGCCTTTTTTTCCTTCACTGAATGAAGGACACAGACAGAAAACACCTGCCCTTCTCTGTAACAGGGCCATTGCACAGTTTGAGTGCACCCAGAGCACTCATTGTTCTTCTGAGAGTCCACTTCTGTTTGTTCTGTGAGCTGTGACCCTGCAAAGATTCCTCTCCAGCACCCTCTGCCCTACATTATGCTCAAGGCTCCTCTATTCTCTTTCTTTTTGTTTGCTGACTGTTCCTGGAATAAGACATCTGGGTTTGTGCAGATAATAAAGAAGACAACACACAAATGAAACATCAAGAACTAATTCTAGATAGCAACCATTACACATGAAAAATATTCTCTTGGAGATATTCAGCTACAATTCTATTAAAATATGTGTGATCTCTCTGTCTTTGCAGTACTTTTTCTACTCTGCCACCAAAGACATCTCTCTTAAAAAACAGATTCACCACATACCTTCCTGTTAACATCCTCTGTGGTGTCAACGGTCTGTTCAGCTGGCCTGGACCCTGCTCACGCCTCTGGCCTCACCTCAGGCTATGCCCACACTCACACTGTGGAACCTGCCTCTCTCAACAACATGCATTTCTGATTGTGCTCCTCCTTCCTGCCCTGCATCTGAAATGCTACCAACGCCACGCTGTCTCCTCATTTTTCAGGACTTGCATCAGGGATCAGTATCTTCCAGAAAGACTTCCAAGCTCCTCTTAGTTTCCTGTAAAATGCCCCGCTTCTGTGCTCCCAGGCGCCCTCTGTTTGCCTTTATTCTGGACTCGTCATAACTACCCCCAGCAGCCTGGCACTCTTAGGACAGGAATCCTAGCTTATAGCATAGCTTTCCAGCCTAGCCAGGTTCACAGCACACTCTGCATTCTTGTCAAGAAGCTGCATCTACTCAAAAAGTAAGATTCTGCAAATTGGTTGAGAAAGATATTTTAGCTTTGTTAAGAGTTGGAGGAGGAAGCATCAGACCTCAAAACTAAAGAAATTTGGGAAAATAAGACAAATCGTCATCAGACCAAAGAACAAATCAAGACCTACCTTTTAATTCTTTTTCTGTTTTCCCAGTAGACCCCATCGTTCTTAACTTTCTTCTTAACCCTTCCTTACCCCACCACCTATCACTTCACCATCTCATTCACTTGTAGTCTCAGTTTAATGTCACATTCTCCCCTTTACCCTTCTCCTAAAGATCTTTATCCAAGGTCAGTTATACCATACCTTATGTGTGTCCTTTATCAACAGTAAAATGCAGGTAACACCTAATTTGAAGAGTTGGTGTGAGCATGAGAAGTAGAGAGAATCGATCACTTTAGACCAAAACCTGGAAGCCTTATTACTTACCTCCTTTGCTCACTCCAGGTATCAGATGATTTACCTGCCCAAATATCTAAATATGATCATATATAGAAGGTTCTGTATAATGGAGTTTTTAAAACAGTGGTGAATGAATGGTTGAGAATGACTGCACTCACACTATATAATCAGAAGTCCATGAAGTTTTTTGTGCATTCATATAGACAGAAAATTATTAAGGGTTTCTAGTGGCCCTAGCTGGTTTGGCTCAGTGGATAGAGCATCGGCCTGGGGACTGAAGGGTCCCAGTTTGATTCCGGTCAAGAGCACATGCCTAGGTTGTGGGCCTGATCCCCAGTAGGAGGTGCGCAGGAGGCAGCTGATCAATGATTCTTTCTCATCATTGATGTTTCTATCTCTCTCTCCCTCTCCCTCTCTGAAATCAATAAAAATATCTTTTAAAAACAAAGGGTTTCTAGTGGATACTGAAGTATCTCTTATTAGTCCTCACTAGAGAATAATTGATAACTGGACCAGCTGGCTGGGAAAATAGTCCTGGTTGGATCAGATGCTCTTGTCCCTTACTGAACATAAGTTATCAGCCTTCATTGTTGTCCCCAATGCCAACATGATGAGTACCACCATCTCCATACTGAGAGCTCTGAGGGCTTCCAGACTTCTATCTTCCCTTTTTGGGATGCAGGTCTTTCATAAGCTCTAGCAGTAGAGAAAGAAAATTAAGTCCTATTTACTGAAAAAAAAAAAAAAAAAAGAACTTCTTGCTTGAAGTGAAAATGAAAACAGATGTCCCATTGCCCAGAAATGTAGATGCTTGTGTAACACTGTTTAACATCCTTTGGCAACTGCATTTGGGGAAATTACTATTTGTCTATTTTATAAACAACATAGGATTGGGTTCCTGAGATAGGATGAAATTTAACTAATTTACTTATTTAAAGTTCTTTCTCTTTTAATTTACTTTATTGGGGTGACACTGGTTAATAAAATTATATAGGTTTCAGGTGTACAATTCTGTAATATGTCATCTGTATATTGTATTGTGTTTCACCACCCTAAGTCATATCTTTTTCCATCACCATTTACCCCCACTTTAACCACTTCTACCTCCATCAGCCCCCTTTCCCACTGATAATCACCATACTGTTGTCTATGAGGGTTTTTTTTTGTTTTGTTTAATCTATTTACCCTTTTCACCCAACCCCTCAACCCCACTCCACTCTGACAGCTGTCAGTCTGTTCTCTGTATCTATGAGTCTGTTTCTATTTTGTTTGTTAGTTCATTAGATTCCAATATAAGTGTAATCATATGGTCTTTCTTTGACTTACTTCACGTAGCATAATACTCTCCAGGTCCATCCATGCTATTGCAAAAGTTAAGATTTTCTTTTCTTTCTTCCTTTCTTTCTTTCTTTCTTTCTTTCTTTCTTTCTTTCTTTCTTTCTTTCTTTTTTTCAGAAGAGTAGTATTCTATTGTGTAAACATACCACAGCTTTTTTATAAAAAAAAAAAAATACCAAGCAACTTGGGTTGCTTCCAAATCTTGGCTATTGTAAATAACGCTACAATGAACATAGGGTTGCATATATTCTTTCAAATTAGTGTTTGGAATTTCTTCGGATATATTCCCCGAAGTGGAATCACTGGGTCATAAAGGAGATACAAGACTTACTGATGGATTGAATGTGCTATGTGAAAGAAAGAGCGCCAGGGTAAACACTTCTCCATTTACTGAGATGGCTAAGGTGGCAGGAGGAGTGGGTTTTGAACCTGGGAAATGTAAAATGCCAATTAGTTATGTGGGTAGAGATTAAGTGACATAATATAATCCAAGTGCCTAATGTAGAATAGGTCCTATCTAAAATGCCAGCTTCATTGCTTTCCTTTTGTGGTATGTGACATTTTTAACAACTTCCTTCTAAAATTTCCGTTCCCTTTGCTTCTGCAATAAACGTTCTCTCTTTAGTCTGTTATCTCTTTAACATATTTCATAGTTCTTTTGTTTGACACTCTCCTTGCATGTTTGCCTTTTTAAATATTCTGTCTTTGAAGCTCTTCTCACAGTTAACAATTTAGTGTTGATCTTTCTAGCTTTTTTCTTGAATAAGATTATATATTATATATACAAAAAATAGATTATATATTATATATATAAAACAAATAGATTATATATAATGAGCTCTTCATTGTAATTAGAGTTACAATTTGCTTGTTTAATTAATTATCTATGGAATCTCCTTACATAGTCCCCCAAAACATAATTAAAACAAATTCCTAAATATTCCAATATTTGGATATACCATTTTTATTTAGTTAATCCTCTCTTATGTTTTTACATTCTGTTTTTGGTGGTTGTTCAAGATTTTTTGAAAATATACATGCTATTTATTATTTTAAATAATTTCAAATTTACAGAAAAAAATTGCAAGAATAGTACAAAAAATATATGATACTTAAGAATAAACTTAAAATGGATTAAAGACTTAAATGTTAGACTCAAAACCCTAAAAATCCCAGAAGAAAATGTAGGCAGTAAAATCTCAGATATTTCTTATAGCAATATTTTCACTTTGAGCAAAAGTGAAACAAAAGAAAAAGGGAAACAAAAGAAAAAATACACAAATGGGGCTACATTAAATTTAAAAGATTTTGCATAACGAAGGAAACCACCAACAAAATTAAAAGACAGTTAACTGAATGGAAGAACATATTTGCCAATGATGCAGAGAAGGGGTAACCTCTTGCACTATTGGTAGGAATGCAGATTGGTGCAGCCACTGTGGAAAGCAGTATGGAGTTACCTCAAAAAAGTGTTAATATGACTCAGCGATTCCACTTCTAGGAATATATCTGAAGAAACCTGAAACACTAATTCAAAAGAATACATCTACTCCTATGTTCATAGCAGCATTATTTACAATAGCCAAGTAGGAAACCTTACCATTTGCAACAGCATGGATAGACCTGGAGAGTATTATGATAAGTGAAATAAGCCAGTCAGAGAAAGACCATATAATTTCACTTATATGTGGAATGTAATGAGCAAAATAAACAAACAAAATAGAAACAGACTGATAGATACAGAGAACAAATTGACAACTTTCAGAGGGTTGGGGGACTGGGTGAAAAGGAGAAGGGATTAAGCAAAGAAAAAAACCTCATAGACACAGACAACAACATGATGATTATCAGAAGGAGAGGGGAGTGGGGAGGTAGAAATGGATAAAGTGGGGATAAATGGTGATTTGGGGTGGTGAACACACAATGCAATATACAGATGATTGTATTATAGAATTGTACACCTGAAACCTACATAATTTTATTAACAAATGTCAGCCCAATAAATTCAATAAAAATTTAAAAGAAAGAATAGTACAAAGAAATGTGTTTGTTCCTGAGCCATTTGAGAGTAAAGTGCCTACATGATGCACCATCACCCCAATACTTTTAGTGTGTATTTGCTACGTATAAGAACATTTGCCTACAGGACCACATACAGCCACTCAAATTAGAAAATTAACATTGATACAGCACCACTGTCCCATCCACGAATCTCATTCAGGTTTCGCCAGTTTTCCCAATAAAGTCCTATACAGCAAAAGGGTTCAGTCCACAATCACAAGTGGCATTTATTTGTCCCAGTTCTTGAGTATTCTTCACTCTGGAACACTTCCACAGTTTTTCCTTGATTTCATGACTTCAACACTTCTGAAAATTAAAGGCCACTTATTTTGTGAAATATTCTTCAACTTTGATTTGTCTGATGATGCCTTGAGATTAGATTCAGGTTTTGCATTTTTGGTAGAAATACAGCAAAGATGATATCTGCACTTCTCGGTGCATCCGCTCAGGTGGAACATAATTTCGATTTGTCTCATTTGGGTGTGTTTGATTGCTTGATTAGGTGGTATCTGCCAAGTTTCTTCACTTTAAAATCACTTTATTACATTTTTTTATTAATAAATATTTTTGGAGAGGTTGAAACTAAGTAAATATCTTATTTCATTAAACTTTATAAAAATATATTTTTATTGATTTCAGAGAGGAAGGGAGAGGGAGCAAGAGATAGAAGCATCAATAATGAGAGAGAATCATTGATTGGCTGCCTCCTGCATGCCCCCAACTGGGGATCGAGCCGTCAATCCAGGCATGTGTGCTGACCGAGAATCGAACCATGACCTCCTGGTTCATAGGTTGATGCTCATTCACCAAGCACACCGGCTGGGTAGTTTCATTAAACTTTTATCCACCAATTTTAGCATCCATAGATATTTCTTGGCTATTTATTACTATTTTGTTGCCAAATGGTGATTCTGTGATTCTGGTTTTCCTTTTACATATATAGGTTGTCATTCTACTATAAGAAAAAGCTTTTTATTTTCTGAATCTCTGCAATCATTTATTTTTATATCAATGTTTAACATCATGACTATCATTATTTATTTTGACCCTTTACATTTTCCCAGATTGGCCAATAAGAACCCATTCGAGGTGACTTCTATGTCATTATAGCCTCATAATTCTTTGAGAATGTTCTTACTTTCTGGTATAGCAAAAATGTTCCAGGCTTATCCTGTACATTCCTTACATCCATATCTAAAATCAGCTATTTCTCCAAGAAATTCTGTTCTTTTTTTTCTGGAGCATAGTACTTTAGAAGCCAAGACCTGGGTACCATGCTTATTGTTATTAGGATGTCACTCTCCCAGCCCACTCTGAGAACAGAGCTAGCAAAAGTATATATTATATACCAATATACATACACCTATATTGATATCTATATTTATTTCTACTTCTATTTCTATATCTACCTCTCTACATATATTTATATATCTATACCTATGTATCTATCCATCAGCTATCTATGGGTTCCTGCCAATACTTCCAATCCTGATCCAACACTATAAGGCTCATTCTAGATTTTCCACTTTTCATATTTGTAACTCCCTTCTCCCACAGTGAGGACTATAGACCCCATTATCTTCAACACACGTATGTATGATCAACCAAATGTAGCAATCTCCTATTGCCCAGGAACCACTGCCTGGCCATTGCCACCCCTATCCTCATCTCAGATGCCCATCTAGCCTGACGTGGCTCTAAAACTAAGCCTTGTCTGACACCTGCATCCCCCCAAGCAGAAAGCCCTCCTCACCTGCCAGGCTTCAACACAAAATTCCAAGCTATTGCAGCCACCGTTGTCCACATAGATGCTCTCTATAACCTGCTTGCTCCCACCCTGTTCTGGGGTGCAATGCCCTCACATTGATGCCTACTTGCTCCACCCCACCCAGTGACTTTTGACTAAAGTTAAGGCAGGCAGGCACACAAGCAGATAAAAAGGATGGTAGGAAGACTCATCCTTTATTTTTAAACATTTAGTTGTGTCCCAAATTGGTTTCCAATTTGGGACACTTATTAATATCTTTCCTGTTACAGATCATAAATCTTTTAAAAGATAAATCTGCTGTATAATTATTTCCTTTCTTACCTCCTGAGAACATGAATAAAATTAATATTCTCAGCTCTTCCCTCTGCCGCCTTCTACTTATCTACCAAAAGCTTACAAAAATACTAGATTTATAGCATATTGCTTGGATGGAAGTAAGATGAAGTGGGTAGCATAGTTTCTTAGCTTGATTTCAATGAACAATTCTATAAGGGCCTTCTATATAACAATTTACCCTTAATTATTTTGCCTGCAACAACCCAAAATCTTAAATTTTTTTGCCATTTTCATAATATAACAACCAAACTAAGTTCAGTCACTTCAATTTCCTTTAAATACCAAAATAATTCAAACTGATTATGCTAAATCAAATTCACCAGTATTGTTTAATATTATTTAAATGAACACTTGGGAAGTTCATCCTTACTTTAATGCCATAAGAATGTTAAAAGAAGTGGTGATATTTATTTCTTGCTTTAACTCTTTTTACTGTGGTAGTTGTTGTTCCTCTTTTTATTTAGAGGGAGAATTCACCTCAAGTAAAAATACTCTGGAAACTCCCATAAAAAGAACCTTGATGTCAGCTAAGTTATTTCTCAATTTTTACTCACTTTTTCCTTACTAATATAAGATATATCATAACACCATATTAGGACAAAATATCCTACCAGGAGTTCAATTTATGCTGAAACCTATATATTTCTTCATCTTAGGGCAGTGGTCAGCAAACTGCGGCTTGCGAGCCTCATGTGGGTCTTTGGCCCCTTGAGTGTGGCTCTTCCACAAAATACCATGTGCGGGCACGCACATACAGTGCGATTGAAACTTCGTGGCCCATGCGCAGAAGTCGGTTTTCGGCTCTCAAAAGAAATTTCAGTCGCTGTACTGTTGATATTTGGCTCTGTTGACTAATGAGTTTGCCAACCACTGTCTTAGGGTTCTTCTTTTATGCAAATTTCTATTACTACAGTCCCTTACCATTTGTTACATTTTATAGTTGCTAGGGAAGTGTATGATAGTATTACCCTTGAATTAATGATGTATGTGTTAGTAGAAATGACTCATTCTCACTTCCAATTCCTTTTGGATGAATCAAGTATAAATAAACCTGCATTCCAGAAAGTCTGCTCCATGGAATACAGGTCTCCAAAGATGGTCTATGAAAAACTGAAGAGGGGTTTGGTAGAGGATTATGCAATAAAATAAATATTGGAGTGGTATTTCCAACATTCCCTTTAAAAAAGTCACATTAGCACAATACAGACTTTAGGAAGCATGGAAGTGAAGAAATTCCTTCATTTTGCTTAAGCCAGTTTCCCAAATGGGTTGACCCAGCGTCAATGTGTGCGTGCATGCTTGCGTGCCTAATACCCTGCAGCAATCCAAGCAGCTGGGTTTCACAGGACACACTTGGCCCAACACTGACTTTTATAAGTGATATGATATGGTTTATTGTTTGCAAATAGCTAAGTCCTGTCAGAAGAGAGTATTTCAGTCATTGCCTGTTGCTACAGAATTATGCAAGACAATCCAACCTGACAGTCTCTCACAACACAGGAAGGATTTTCAAGGGCCTAGGTGAAGAATGGAAGGTGATTATTTAAAGATCAAAGGCAAACGTGTTTTATTTAAAGACAGGACAGAAATAGAAAGACAAAGATCATGTTGCCATAGTTCTGGGCTTCACTTGGTGCTTCTCTCTTTTCCAGCTGGGCACCAAGGAAGGTTACCTCACCAAGCAGGGAGGCCTGGTCAAGGTAAGGAGGCGTGTATTTGCTGGTGCCAGCCATGAAGAAAGACAACATGTCATGGAGTTCTCACTTTGACCCTTTTTAAAAGCATAATTGTCTGCTCATTTCAACCTAGTTATAAGATTTACCTGTTTCAAGGGTTCATCTTAATGGCCAATGTTAGCTAAAATCCTGGAAAATTACTTGACTATTTTCTGACAGAGCCAAATGTATCAGAGTAGCCTACAGTTAATACCCAAGAAAAAAATACAATCCGTTTTTAATGGAATGATGGAGGAGGAGGAGCAAGTTAACGCCAGCATATTTATATAAAAACATTTTATTAACAAAGGAGTTAAAATTGTATAAAATGTTAGCTAAAAGTGGGCAAAAACTATCACTGGCATTAATGTAACTATGTTGTTTGTATTTTAAATCCCAAAGAAAACACAATTTAGGACTTGACTACCCCTGGGCATCTAATTGTCCCTCCATTTATGTGATCATATTTTTAAAGTTACTCTTTTATTTTAATGTGCCAAGAAGACCTTCATGTACTATCTCTAACCTTCCTATTTTAAGAGTCAGGGCACTTAATCTCTCTCAAGGGTACTTCCCTGCTTGAATTGAACCTACATATTTATTTAGTTATTTGTGTCCCTACTGGACTGGATGCTCCCTGAGGACAGGAAGTATTCATATTCACAGCAGGTTTATTTTTAAATCCATTGTTACTTCTTTAACCAGGCACATTGGCACTCAGGATAAGATTAGGGTTCAGTTAGTAAACAAAAAGATGTGGGGAACAACAGTTTTTGCCATCAATGCCGTAGAATTCTTAGGCAAAGTTTAGAGTGCTGTGTAGTTTGAGGTTCCTAAACCTCAATTTGCTTATTTGCAAAACAAGAATAATAATATTTGGCATTGTATGAGAATTGGCTGTAATATATGTAAACCTTCAAGGATAGTATGTAGCCTGCAGCAGATGCTCAAAAAATGAAATGTATTCTTCTTATAACAGAGTTAAAAAGATGAAAATTGTAGTGTTTGTTACAAAACACCCTGAATATTTACAGTAAGCTATTTTTTATTTGTTTAAATATGCTAATGATATCCTTGCCTTTACTGTGACCTTAATGCACAGAATCATTGTAATTTTTGTAGGTATTTTGAAACTTTTTATCAGAAATGACACCACAAGAATATTTTCTTGTATCTAATCTTTTTGACTTTTTTAATCAAAAGGAAATTATCTTGTTGAAATACTGCATTTCTGTATTCCAAACCTTCATGATCTGATTATTTCTTTCTCAGACCTGGAAAACAAGGTGGTTCACTTTGCACAGGAATGAACTGAAATACTTCAAAGACCAGATGGTGAGAAACATAATAATACATTTTCCCTTTAAAAATCAGCTCTAGATGAAAGGAACATCTGCCTTTAAAATCCCTAAAATTTTCCTTATGAACACCTGAAACACCTAATAAATCAGTGGAGAGGTGAGTTCTTAATTCCTGATATGAGCCAAGTTTTTTTTGGCAAAGATGAGATGTGTGTCCCAGGAACTGCTCTTTGGGACCAGCTAAACTAGGGCAATAGAATTCCTTTCCTGCCACCAAGTATTAACTGCCTTTTACAGCGATTTCTCCCTCTATTAAAAGTATGTCCAGGTCCCATACCCATTTCACTAAGCCAATTTAAATTTATTTTGTTTCTTCTCACTTCCCCAGCACAAAATTTCCGAGAAAGCAGAAGTTTAAAAACACAAGAGATGCCTTCACTGGTTTGGTCAGTGGATAGAGAGAGCATTGGCCTGCGGATGGGAGGATCCCAGGTTTGATTTCGGTCAAGGGCACATGCCCAGGTCGTGGGCTCGATCCCCACCCAGTAGGGGGAGTGCCAGAGGCAGCTGATCAATGATTCTCTCTCATCATTGATGTATCTATCTCTCTCTTCTCTGAAATCAACAAAAATATATTTTAAAAAATAAATAAAAAAACTAAAATTTAAAACCACAAGAGAAAAATGATACCCTTCCATATGTCAAAATCCATCTCCATCAAATTAAGATTGATAAATCAATGTCCTCTTAGTGCTCAGTAGGCCAACTTCCAAACCAGGATTGCGTTTCTTCCCTTGGTAGGTTTTCTATTACCCATCCCCTTGATGAAAGGGAAATTGACGGTTACACATGGTGGAGGATTTGTTAGGGAAATAAATGATGAACAGATCTGTGTTTTTTATGATGACATAGGTTGCTTTTTTTTTTTTTTTTAAGTCACCAGAACCAATTCGGATCCTAGACTTAACAGAATGTTCAGCTGTACAGTTTGATTACTCACAGGAAAGAGTAAACTGTTTTTGGTAAGTTGTTTTTATAAGGAAAATGTTTTTAAAGTCTCCTTGCCAGGTGTTTTAACTGAGGAATAAGAAACTGTGTCTTAATGTGTACAAATGTTTTGATCTGGGTGGCGTGGGTTTAGTCATCACACAAGGCATTTATGTTAGGAGTGCACGTCTGCCAGGTACAATTGATTAGGCTGTGCACTGCCCAAGTGTGATACGCATAAAGGGATGCCATTCACCTTAAACAGCTTTATTCCTTTGGAGTTTCCCCCTCATTTATAACTTTGTTAACTCCAATGATGGGCGATTTGTATTGTTATGACAATTTCTGGGAGATGACACAAAAGTGTTTTGTTTTAACATGATCAGTCTAGCATGACAATTTTCTAACTGGAAGAAGTCAAGTATCTTGAGAAAGAGGTATCTTATTTCCCACCAATTTTTATTTTAAAGTTTTCAAGCATACAAAAGTTGAAAGACATATATCCATATATCCCTCACCTAGATACATCAGAAAATAATTGTTAATATTTTACCATATCTGATTTATCTCTATCTAATCACATTTTTACCTGAACCAATGGGAGGTAAATTGCAGACACCATGACACACTATCCCTAAATACTTCAAGATGCATCTTCTAAGAATAAAAGTGTCACTGCTACAACTACAATACCATTATCACACCTAAGAAAATTGACATTAATTCTATAGTATCAACCAAGAGTAGACGTCTTCAAAAATTTGCATAAAGGAATCATATGAGCTAGCAGGGGTTTATGTTTCTCATATAACAAAGTACTTGGAGGCAGGCAGCTGTCTTGACAAGGTCAGGTCCTGTGCCTCTACAGTTTTGTTGGCCTTTTCCTCATGCTTGCTACTCCAGAGTTCATGTAAGTCATGACAAAAGATGTAGGGATGGTATCAGCTATGCCTGTCCATTTTTATCAGGAAGGCAGGTATTTCTCCAGAAAGTCTCCTATCAGATTTCCCCTCATATCTCATTGGCCTAGACTGGGTCCCATGGCTATTGCCGGCAGCAGATGAAGCAAGTAAAGGGTACTAGCATCATTATAGTTGGTTTCAACTAATTAAAATTTATCATCTAACTAACTCATGGCCATGGAATTCTGTTGGTAAGAAGAAAGGAAAATATCTGTATTAATAGCCAAGTAATAATGTCTCCTATAGGGAATACCAAACAATGATGATTCCAGAAACCAGTTTTGTACAATGTGTGTACAATGTCACTCCCTCCCTCCCCACACAGCCCACCCACCCCTTAACTGGACCTAGCATCAAGGTGTACCTTCTGTACACAGGGGACTGACCGCTCATCTATTCAGCATTCATTACTGGTGTAAACAGAATATGCTGTTTGAGCGTTAGGATATAGAAACCATTCTGAATTTTAGTTCAAGGCTTTTTTTTTTTTTTGCTTTTTTTTTTACGAAAGAGAAAAAGATGTTTGATATTTTGCATCTCAACTATAAGCACAGGGAGTATGGGCAAGATGTAAGCTAAGGCTGACCTTATTAGTCAAATGATTTTGACTCTATAGTCAAAGAGACAATCAAATGAAGAGCTATCATATATTATAACAAGTCTTTTGTGCCTAGTGGAAAGTTCATCTTCCCTCCAGCAGAGACTAACTAACTCATGGCCAGAGATGGGCAGAAGGACTAGCTAAGGAGTTTGTTTCAGTGTTTTTTCTCCCAGTCTTTAAATAGCTAACACTGCCTACATCCACAGGGGGGCAGCATTTTTCTCATTGAGGCAAGCTAATCCAAATGAGTTCCTTCATCAAACTTTTATCTTGCATGTTCTTTGAGTCATAGCATAGGTTCTGAGTCATTTTACAGATCAGCCAAATAAACATGCAAGTGTTATATTCAGTCTAAGACAAAAGGATATAGGGGTGTCCTAGACATATTTTCCTCTTCTTTGAATTCTCATTAGAAAATATAAATCTAGCCCATAATGATAACATGAATCTACAGCATCCTCGACATTTCTGCGGAGTGCTGGCAGGAATAGCAGATTGCTTCCCCAGGCCCTTTGTCAATTCTTGTTTTCTTGGAGTACTCTAATTAGTGTTTAACTAATACATATTCAGCTCACCACCTGGAGTGTCTTACCTTCTTTCTTTTGTCCTATCAGCTTAGTATTTCCATTCAGGACATTTTACCTCTGTGCAAAGACAGGAGTAGAAGCTGATGAGTGGATCAAGATATTACGCTGGAAACTGGTGAGTTAATGAGTTTTCTGGATGGATGTCTAGTACTCAGAAATAACATGGCGATGATTTAAGACATATTTCTGTTGAAAGAATCAGACAATCCTGAGACTCACTGGGATATCTACTTGCAGGCTTGTGGAATAGTCTGTTCATTCTTTTGGGACATGGAAGGGCTGCAGAAAGGGGTAAAAAGAGAAAGTATGGACTGGCACTGGGGTCTCAGCCCCAGAGCCTTCGCCTTGCGCCCGAGCGTCTATCAGTCTTCCTTTAAGTGTGCAGGCTTGGCCAATTTTGCCTGGAGGAGGACAAGTGGGACCAGAAAGTCAGACAGAGGAAAGTTGACATATTTCTATAGTAGAAAATCCTTTTAAATTGCCAGAGAAGAAAGCTTGCCCTGGGTTCTTAGCTTAATTTCCAGCATAGCATTACTTTATCCAGGTCAAGGACAAAAGGTAATGTAACTGCTTCCTATATACCTCCCAGGGGAAATATGGAATGCTTATAAAAATATATCAATCTCATACATTTTTCATATGTGTTTGTAAGTTAGTGAACTGTTATCCCAGAACTTGGCCTTAAAGCTTTCTAAAATTTCCTGTAGACATATTATCTTGAAACCCTGGATGTTTTTAACATAAACAAATTTTCCCAATTAAGTTTTTTTGAAATTAGCTGATAATTAGAATCTTGTTGAAACTTCCTTTCTAGATACTGAAAATTTGGTTTGGTTATCTTTTCAGTTTGAAATCCAAATAAATATACCACTCATTTGAGATGGTTCTAATGTATTTGATATTCAGTGGGAAATATTTTGCCATATGGAAACTTTGCTGAGATATGAAAGAATGTCTTATTTTTCCAGTTTTATAATTATGCAAGCAATATATAATCATTATAGAAAAATTAAGGTTAAAAATACATCAAATGCACAGTTTCAGACTTTTCCCTATGCCAATATTTTAAAACAAAATCTAATAATTCTTAAGTGTTCTTTACCTGCTCACTCTACCTAATAACATATTAGGAACATCTTCCCATATCAATAAATTTAGATCTGTCTTCTTTGGATTCATTTACTAGTATTGCACTTTATGGATAAGTATAAATATTAGGCCAATTCCCAATATACACAAGTTTGAGCAACCACTTTACTATAGTTCTCCTGAAAAAAAAAAAAAGATTAAAACTTGGGGAGGGAGCACATGATAATTAATTTATAGTTGCATGGTTTTCTTACTAATCAGCATGTCTTATTTAATATTTGTTCAAGTCAGAGTTCGTTATCGTAAAATTGCTCAATAATTCATACACATGTATGTGCATTTTATTACAGTCTCAAATAAGAAAACAGCTCGACCAAAGGGAAGGCACAATCCGATCTCGATCCTTCATCTTTAAGTAGACCTTTCCCTCGGGGATGCCCTGGCCCGACAGCAGGGTGGCATGCTCGCCCCTGCTGTGATCCATAGCAGGCCTCCGCTGAAAGCTGACTAAGGATTTTTCTTTAAAAACAAATCAAAAGAAGATTAGGATCTTTCTGAACACACCACATTTGCTGACTCATGGGAAGCTGCTGCCCTTCAAGACGTTGTCATCTCCTTCAGAATACCGAGTCGCCGTCGTTCTGATGAAACTGGTGCAGCTAGCTGCCACACCCCGTGTGCTCACTCTTAGAACGCACAATGGAAGAGAAAGGGCTTGTGTTTGCCCTTAGCGTGGTCCAAGCTTGTGGACTTTGTTTGCCCCGAGTCCTACTCTGTCGTGGTCAGCTTATCTGACATCCAGATTGTGCTATTACCCAGAAAGGTAACAGCTGTCTACTTTGAGGCTCAGGCTGCCTCTTGAGAAAGTAAATTGAGATAGCAAACATCAAAGATTGGGTTGGGTAGAGGGAAATAGGGTTATTCTGCTTTTTGCCCCCCCCCCCTTTATACAAAAAAACAAAACAATTTCCAAAACTGTAATAGATAATGTTTGCAGTATTTATTTTCTCTTTGTAAAAGGCTCAGAATCTGGTAGGTTCTTCCTTCCCTTCTAATGATAAACCTGTGAGAACTAAATGTCTTATGGATGATGAGGTAGAACCATAAAGGAAGGTATAATCTAAAAAATATCCTTTAACCATTTTGGAGAAAATGTTTCAAAGAGTGAGAAAACAAATTGAGGAAGGTTAATAATGTAGCAGATGACATAGTTTAATGATAATAGTATTATAGTTATTATTATAACAATAATAGAGCACATGTGAGCACTAAGGTACCTTTCATCCAACATTTCTCCAAACAGACTGCAAGGGCCTTCTCAAGAAAAGTGTGCTACAACAGTCCTTTCCCCAGAGTAAACAGTAGGTGTTGGCCCAAGAGAAATAAGAATCACCTGGCACCGAGATGACTGAGCACCCTGACCTTATTCAAGGGCAACTTCTGTTGTCAGTTGAGGGAGCAATACTAAGTCCACATGCAGTGTATAATGGTGTTTGTTACATAGCATTTTCAGACTAGAATAAGGAGATTGAAATAGGAGAATGCAATACTGTCATCCAAAGCTCATAAATAGATTCTATTATCTTTCTTAATACTCCCCCCCCCCTTTTTTTTAGCTAGAAGTTTGAAGGGAGGGGAAGTAGAGGAAGAACCCCCAAATACAAAGATTACGGTGCAAAGCTATAACAATGCTCTTTCAGTCCAAAGGAATAGCTTGGTAAATTAGTTTTTCTGTTAATTTAAGTTTCTAGGTCTCAGAAAGTTTTGTATTTTAAAAAAGATGTTTAATATATTTTGTAATGTTTGTGTCATATTAGATAAAGCAAATGTCAAGTTAAAAGGCATTATGTTAAGTTTGTAAAGTAAGGAGTTACTAATGAATCCTTACTGAGATGTATGATTTTATGTTTTGTTTTCTCAGAACCAAGGGTGTTTCTTTGTATAGGCAATATCATTTTTTACCTATTGTAAAATATGCCATTTTATTTATATTCTTTGGTTATGTTTATTAAAAAGAGCATGCTTTTCTGTTTGGTATTTTGCCATTAAAATGTTTTTAATATCTGTAACTTAAAGAAATTCAACTGATCAATATCATAAATAGCAATGAAGCATCCATATCAGTTAGACAATGAGCTCCAAAGGATTCTGAGTTGAAGAAATAGTCTGGGTCTTCAAGGATTTCTTAGTTGAATATGGAAAAGATAATAAATACATGATAACATATAGAAGTACATAAGGTAAATACTGCAGGTGAAGCACACAAAGCTATATGATGGAGAGTATGCTGCAGTGGGGATATAGCCTTTTTTTTTTTTTTTTTTGAGGGTTTGACATGAAAAAGGCGAGCTAATATATATCTACTATGTCATTAATACTGTGCTAGATACTTTACCTGTCAGCAGCCCTGAAAAGTGGTCATGATTTCACCTCCTGAGAGGAGGCCCTCAGCTCTTTCTGCAAGTCCAAGGTAAGGGAGAATGTTGTGTGCCAATGGCAGATCTGAGTGAGGCTGTTTCGGAGAAGCACCAGTAGTGTGTCTGTGTCAGGCCATGTGTGCTATCAGGTATATGGTTATCATCAAGGCAGTACTTCTTAACACATTGCGGACAGATCACGAGAATTCTCGCTTCATATACACAGTGTTTTACCAAGTATCATACTTTAAAAAGATACTAGCTTGTAAGAACATGTAATAAATAACTTCAAAATGCAATGAGTATTTAATTTTAAAGCGTGCCTTTAACATTTAAGTAAAATGTTTTTTGTACTAGTTCAATAGAAACTTGTCTGGCCACTGGGTAAAGCTAGCAATAAAACTACTGGTCCGCAATGTGTTAAGACACACAGTAGGGCCCCCTTATTCCTGGGGAATAAGACCCAAGACCCCCAGTGCATGCCTGAAACTACAGATACCAGTAGTACCAAACCCTATAGATTTCCTATACATACATAACTATGATAAAATTTAATTTACGAATTAGGCACAGTAAGAGATTAACAATAATAATAAAATAGGACAATTATAATAATACACTGTAATAAAAGTCATGAGTGTGGTCTCTCTCTCTCAAAATATCTGAAATTTTCAGACCATGATTGACTACAGGTAACTGAAACCTCAGAAAGTATGACTGTGAATAAAGGGGGACTGTGTATTCTCAGAATTCCCCTGGGAATATCTTGCCCACAGAAGCAATGTTCCCTCCGGACCAGGAGAGTCACCCCATGTGGGGATGGCCATTACTGCCTTGGAGGGAACCCTGGCCCCCTGCTCCAGAGCCACTGGACATCGGAACAGTCAGTGGGCTAGAGCCCTTCTCTTCCCACCCATGTGGCACGTGAGAGACCAGGTTCTTAGATCCTCACCTGAGCAAGTACAGTACATAGAGGACTTCCAGGCTTGAGGCCACCCTGCTCACTACGGTTCAGGCTGTCAGGGCATGGTGTCAAGCAGAGTTTCCTAAATCATCTATGGTGAAGGATCAGATCCACTGTGCCCCCCACCCCTGCCTCCTTTAATTTCAGACTGGAATTTTATAAAATCCAATAAAAATACATTGTTAGAAAAATGAAGTAAAAATACCAATATCCTAATTCCAATTTTATTATCAGGTTCTACAGACATAAACTCACTGTGTCAAATTGCTGTTAAGATTTCACAGCTCTCAATCTCTGTACTTGTCACATACCGCTAATGTACAGAACAGCCCAGTCTGCAGACCACGTTTTGAGGAGCTCTGTTGTAAAGGCCTGGCAGGTAAAAGGAACTAAAAGCCTTCTTTAGAAAGGATTCACCTGAAGGTAGAGAGGGTTGAGGAGCATGTTTTATTGATGAATTATTGACATTTGTAATAGGGTGAATCTGAGCGTATTCTTGTCTACTACTCAGGTGCTTAGCAAAACCTAAAGTTTTTTCACTAGTCTCAAGGAACACTGACATCGTGTCCCATTTACAGCCATGAAGATGGCACCCTTAGCCTTCAGCTGCCTCTAGGCATCCTTGTCTTCTATCATCAGCAGTAGCAATGGCCAAAATTGGGGGGCAAAGCTCATCCCAGAGAACAGAAACAAGAGCAAATGAAATTGACAGGTGCCATGTGGTATTGGAGTACATGTAAAGGGCCCTATGGGGACTCCCAGAAATATCTGGATGGCATTTAAGAGGGACTGGATTTTCCATAGAAGCAACAAGTATGAAACCAGATAAGCGGTCCAGTAGGCTCGGGAACCTGTGGTCATTGCCCTAGTTCCAGAAAGCAACATTGGTAAAGGCATACGCAGCAACTGGCAAAATACCCACATTGGTTTTCTGAGCCATGGCACGAGGGCTATCATGGCTAGAAAGGACGAATGTAGACCACTGCAACTGCCTCTACGTAGAAAGATAGTAAACTAAAAGCAATGGAGGGATTTCAGAGATTAGTGCCACCATCCAAGGCTAGAGGATGCAAGGGTGTGGATCCCCACACCCTCATTCGGCGTGCCTATTTGGCCTGTGCAGAAAATAGATGGCTCCTGGAGCATGACAGTGGATGATGACAAATTTAAGCAGGGGGTGACTCCAATTGCAGCTGTCCCAGATGTGATTCCATTGCTTGAACAAATTAACACACCCTGATACCTGGTATACAGCAATTATTGAACTGGCAACTGGTTGTTTTTTTTCCTCTCTTTTCTTGATATTTATTAGTAAAGAGCATCAGAAGCGGTTTATCTGGCAAGGCCAGCAATACACCTTTCACTTTCCTACCTCAGAGGTTAATCAGTTCTCCAGCCCTATGTTGTGATTTAGTCCATGCAGACCCTGACCACCTTTCTTTCCACAAAACTCTCTCACATTGGTCCACTGCATTGATGACATTATACTGTTTGGACATAGGGAATAAGAAGTACCAAGTACTCTAGGCTTATTTGTAAGACATCTATGTGCCTGAGGGTAGGAAATAAGTCCAACAAAAAATTAAGGGCCTTCTAATTTTGTGCATGTCCATATGTGTCAGTAGGATAAATATCTTGAAGTGGAATTGTTGGGTATAAAGGTTAATTTTTGTCAACTTGACTGGCCCTGGAATACCCAAATTAAACATTATTTTGTGTCTGTAGGTTGTTTCTCTGGAGAATCCTAGTATTTGAAAGTTGGAGAGATTGTCCAATTGTCCCTCAAAAAGAGGCATAACAATTCTATAAAGTATAAAAAAATTCGTTCTACTAGCTATTGAATAATCATTTCCCCATTTACTTAAGATATCACCTTTTAAGTCCTCATATGTATCATATTTTTCTGTGTATAAGATGCAATTTTTTCTAAAATTGTTAGACCCAAAATAGGGAGCCGCGCGGGTGTGTAGCTGCCCATACCTTGTCAAACTGGCTTCCTCCAATCATGAGCCTTATTGTTACTGACATCAGCTGATGCCGTAATTGGAGGTGGAGAGTGCACAGATGCAACAGGGACCAGAGTGTTCTGAGCCCATAAAGATGTCAAAAAATAAAAAGGTATATACTGATAAGCAATTGTCTTACTCTGCAAAATTCAAACTGAATGTAATCAGCGATGCAAAAAGAGCATAGAAATAGAGTTGCAGAGAGACAATTTGGACCTCCTCCCACTGAGTGTCTGATCAGACAGAGAAAACAGGGAGAACAATACCTTAAGATGCCAAAAAAGAAGAAGGCCTTAAGAGGAAAACGAGCAAAATGGGCAAACTTGCAGCAGAGGCTTAAGACTTGGATTATGGAGCAGCGCCAGAGTGGCTTATGTGTGTCAACTAAGCTTATTCAATGTCAGGCAAGAATGTTCCAAGTGAAATGAATATTGTTGATTTTACAGGAAAGGCAAAATGGTGCTTTCATGAGGAGAGAGGGTTGGCCATGAGAACACAAAGTTAGCTCAGAAAATGCCAGTTTATGAGGATGGTCTCACATATATAGTGACTCAGAAGACAGCAGTGATACAATAGAAGTTGAAGAAATTGGTATGTCTGGAACTAATTGTGATGAAGAGAGCAGTGATGCAACAAAGACTGAATAACATGATATGCTGCATAATATCATAGTACTGGTATGTAAACATTACCTGCAGTAATTACTAAATAAAAATGTGTTCTGTTTTATGTTTAAAATATTGATTTCTTAATTTTGGGTTGGAAAAGTGGGGGGCGTCATACACATGGAAAAATGCGGTATGTACTAAGGCCTGTTCCTGGGTTAGTCTGTTCCATTGATCTGTCCAGCAGTGTACCTAATTTAGTTTTGTACTACCTTTTCAGAACTTAAGAAATTTTCACCTTATTTTTCCAAATGAACTATAGAATAATTTGTTATACCAATTTGAATAGAAATTGTAATAGTAGCAGTATTTGCCATGCAGAGATTAAGTATCACTACTTATTATCTTTTCTGGGGTTTTTAGATGCAAAATTATTATCTGCAATTAAAATGTGTCACCTCATTTATAAAAGACCTTCTTGTTTTATGAATCATTGCATTAGCAAAAATTTCCTGGACACCAATAATCCAGATAATGGCAATTCTGGATTATAACTGGTGTGTCTAATACTTCATTAGAGTGTAACAATTAACTATGTATAGTTCCCTGCAGTTAAAGCATCTCTCTTGCCTCTACTTCTTTGAAAAGGCTTTTGTTCTTGCCCAATTCAAATGCTCCTATTCTCTCTCAAAATAAAGCAGAATCTAATGCTAAATAAATAAATGCCACTTTGTTTCTATAGCATCCTTTATCACAGCATTTCACATATCTGTTTCATTTACTGAATTGTAAGTTCTTTAAAGGTAGGTACCGCAATTTAGTCTCATATTTGTATAGGATTTAAGGAGCAAGAGGGAGTGAGGGAAAGAAGCAGGCACAGTGCCTGGCCCACTACCTCATTCCACAACTCAAGGACCATATTTGCACACATTCCATGTAAAATGCACCCCTGGAACACGGAAATATGATGTGAATTGTGCTCCTTAAGAGTTCTACAATGTGGTAGTTCTGTGAATGGCAACAGGTCTTCAATGCATGTGTACTGTACTGAACTGTACCAGGACAAACTGATTGTCAAAGAACCCAGGAGGAAATTAACCACCGTGAATGACGGACTGCATTCCTGAATATAAAGGGAAAATTCTAGAAATATGATACCAATTTCATAGAGATTAAATTAGGCTCATGAATATTTATTTTCCTACTGACAGTTTATGCCACATAAAACTATCTCCAAACGGATATCCACAAGAAACACTCACTACTTATTTATGTGGTTCAAAAGAGTGAATTAAGTAATTATATCTTTAAACTTTTGAAACTATAGTGTTCAAACTATACTTTTAGAAATACTACTTTATTTATACTCATGTATTGAAAAAAATGGCTGTAGTATCATGTTTACATATGTATCAATATTGGGAACAGAGCTCAATAATGAATCATATCTAAATTTTATGAACAATGCACAAACATTAAAACACTGACTGGTTATAGGAAGCAGAGTGGGTGGAAAACCATTAGCTACCATTTTTATTGAACAGCAGCACCCTCTAAGAAGAATCAAATCAATTAGTAATATTCATCTATATTGCAAAATAATATATACACAGGAAAGTTAGTGATTGTACTGATTTTATTACTTTTACTAAGCCATTTTATGTCCCCACACTTAATGCAAAGAAATAAAACAATATGAAAAAAATATGTCCTCATTATTATTCACAATAAAATAGATCTGCTTCTATCTGCAGGCCTGGCAGAATGTACAAAGGGGAGCACTTCATGGCTCAAGTGGATCAAAGGACCATTTTGATTCCGACCCACCCAATAGAATCCCATGCAGATTTGGGGATTGGACTAACTCCATGGGAGCTGTGATAGACAGAAGCATTTCTGTGGTATCCCCAGATCTCAGTAAATAAGACCTATACAAGAAAAGATAACAATCTGTCCATAAACTTTTAGTACAAGGTAAAAAAGGGACCCTTTTTGGGGTACATGGATACAAGTATGTTGTGGTCTCAAGATTGCTAGATTGATATCTTGTCTATTATAATGAAGATAAGGTAGACATCAAAACCACTGTCAGGTTAAGAAACTTCTACAACTTGTCTCAATTCTTCAAATAATGGAGCAAGTTCCTTTTCTAAGCTGACAATTAGTCCTAAAACAAAGAGATTAAGAAAATTAGAACCTTAGAAAAAATGTTCATGAAAAAAGTCTTCGACTTAAATTCCCTTTGGTTGAAATTATTACTAAAAAGTAAATGAGATATAGTTTATTCCCCATAACTAAAGCAAAATATTCTAATTCTAAGTAAATTAACCAAAAAACTCATATTCATTATGAACTTTCTTCCATGTTTAAAAGAAAGTTCTATGATGAATCTGGAAGACAACCTAGTCTAATAATTAGCATGTCTAGCTTCTCCTTAATTTATCAGAGTGAAAGGCTACATATTGTAGAAACTGCTTATTTTATGTTGAAACTAGAGGCCCAATGCACAAAATTCGTGCAAAGGGCTTGGCCCCTGCCACGGGCCCCCACCCGCTGTTGCGGCCTTGGTACTCCCCCCCACAAAACCCCACCGCTGCCGCGGTGGCCAGGGGCTTCTGCCTTGGTTCCCACTGCTGCAGCAGCCGCCTCCTTGGCCTCTGCCCCTGCCCACTGCAGCGGCCACCTCAGCCCTCTCAGCCCCGGCTTTGTCCGGAAGGTTGTTGGTCTAATTACACTTTTATTATTATAAATATGGATCTTCCTCTTTCTCACAGAACATTAAAAACATCTGGGATTCTCAAGGAAATGTTCTAGGTACTAAAATATAATTATGTACATCATAATTTATAAAAACCAATGAGTTAGTATGTGATTTATCACAATTACTGTTTAATATACCTAAAATATTGATACCACTATCCTATACAAGGGTGAGCAAAAGTAGGTTTACAGTTGTGAGTACATGAAATAAGAGTTCACTCTAGTATTATTTATTAATTATTGTATTATTTATTTGTATTACAACTATAAACCTACTTTTTCCCACCCCTGTATAATTTACAAAGTGTTTTCACATATGTATTTTACAGCTTCAATACATTAGAAATGGAAGAGAACTAATAGATCATCAAATCCAAACCCCTCATTTTAAAGACCAGGAATCTAAGGACTGGCTTCAGTGATATAGATAGAAAAAGAACTTGCTCTAACAATTCTAAACAGTGGTCAAATGTGAAGGAGACAGACCCTAAACAAACAAACAAACAAACAAACAAACAAACCACTTTATCCAAAGGGAGCAAAAGTACAATTCAACTAAACACTATTACTTTGCACATAAATACCCAGTGAAGGCTACTGGATATAATGGGATCTTACTATCCTCTATGGAAAATACAGCTTTCTAGTGTTTGTTCTCAATTCCTCAACCCTCAGGAAGAATGTGATTATGTTCACCCTATTCACAATCCTCATAGTCATCTTGCTCACTATCGTCCAAGATTTTAAAAATTCTAATAGACTGGTCTATATGGAATTTAACTCATCCTTGACCATTTTATTTTTGTTTGGCTCTCAACTCTCTTTTTGTTTTCTAAAGCTCTTTTTTTTAATCTTTCTTTTTTCTTTTTTTAAAAAATATATTTTATTGATTTTTTACAAAGAGGAAGGGAGAAGGATAGAGAGTTAGAAACATCGATGGGAGAGAAACATCGATTAGCTGCCTCCTGCACACCTCTCACTGGGGATGTGCCCGCAACCAAGGTACATGCCCTTGACCAGAATCGAACCCGGGACCCTTCAGTCCGCAGGCCGACGCTCTACCCACTGAGCCAAACCGGTTAGGGCTCTAAAGCTCTTTTAATGTGAGCAAGACATAGCATTCAAGTGGTAAAGATAACATTTAATTTTCTTTTTTATCTTCAAGGATAACTTACCCACACAAGCAGATATTAGCTCCATTATACAGATATGGAAAACAGAGAATTTATTTTTTCAGAGAGCAAAGACCTTGCCCACAAATTCAGATTTTTTTTTACCCTAATCTACTAATCCTATCATATTAGACTATTCAGATACAGTATCATAAACAATTAAAAGCTGCATTTAACAGGAGGCAGCCATCAATGATTCTCTCATCATTGATATTTCTATATTTCTCTCCCTCTCCCTTCCTCTGTGAAATCTATCTATCTATCTATATATTTTTTTAAAGCTGCATCTAAGGTAATTAAAACACACCTGTATTGGCATTGCTGCTGGCTATGAAACTCACCACCAAAGGTAAACGATTAAACTGAACCACCTAAAAAGAAAAGAAGATCTAAATATTATGTTGTATTGTGAAAAGGCAGTATAATTCAATGAACTATCTTAATCTTTCAAAAAACCTTTAAATGGTCAATGTGTAAGGTAACAGCCCAGTATCATGGTAATACCTCATGAAATATGAAAGAGATGAAAATAAATATTTCCATAAAACAGAGTTACTGAGTATCTCTTAGAGACAACACTATTTAGCCTGGAAAGTTTTTAAAGTGGGACTGTGTCTTCATTTTTTTATCTCTAAAGACCAGCAGAGTGTCAATTACATAGTAAGAGCTCAATAAAAACTTAATAATTAATTAAATGGCTAAAGGAAGTATTTCTCATTCCAGTAGCTGTATCTTCATGGTTTTTCTGCCTCCTATGTACTACTAAAATTTAAACAAATTTAAATTAACTTTAAATCAACTATCTTTAACTTAGCTTCAATCTAATCCTTATCAGTCAAGTTAAAGGCCAGATGGGTTATTTGTTTACCAATATACATTAAAATGTACAACTTTTAAAATAAAAAGATGTTAACTGTGTATCATCAGTAGTACATAAGTCATACTTTGGTAAGCATCACTCAAATAGATAAGTAATTAATTTATTCTAAAGAAAATGTAGCTGGAGATCAAGAAGTATGTAGCAACTAATTTCTTTCCCACAATTAATAACCTCACTTATTTACATACAGGGTGTCCCCCCAAAATATGTATACATATTTTAACAGCTGATAGTTCAATTTTGAAAATAAAATGTATTTTAATAAACACTGCCTTTATAATTTTTCAAAGTGTGTGTATACGTTTCTTGGGACACCCTATATATAATTGTATATTTTCCATATGTACATATATCCCAAACCAAATGAAGGAATTAGCCAAAGTAACAAATTTAAATAATTTATCATTTGACTTTCAAGAGAAATTTTTATCTATCACCAACAACGCAAGTGTCATTTGAGAAATCACAATTGTTAAGCTAAGGGCACCATCTACTGGAGTTAAGAGTGACCTGACTTACCCTTTCCAGGATAACATGTACTTTATTATTACATCTTTTTAATTACTTCCCACAGTAATTAATTCCTGGTGTCAAATTTGAAGAAAATCACTTCTGTGAAACATAACTCATTTGAAGGCTAAGATCTTAAAATTCCACCCCTTTCAGAACTCAAATTTAGAATGATAGCACAAGCTATTTTATATAGAAAACATAGTAATAGTTGAAATTAGCAAACCATTTGATAGTTATGAACTTACCTGGTAGGTATTATAGTAACAGATGATACTTTTATTTTTTGAAAGTCCAAGTTTGCTCCCTTGGTCTGTTGCAAGGGCAAAAGTAGATAAGAAACCAGGTCTCAAAGCATGCTCTGGAGCATTATCATTGGCCACTGGAAATACAAATGATTTAAGTAAAAATTATGCAGTGGACATGGTAGAAAGATTTGCAACACCTTTTTAAGACATATATCTGTAAAAATATCAAGCACAAGAGTTCTGTTTCCAATATTTAAAATCACATCACTAACTGGGTCTCATCAATTCGGGTGTGAAAAACTGTTGAGATGTTGAGTGAGCGATCATAACTAAGGGAAAAAATGATGATTCTCACAACATATTTTATTTTTAAAAAGAATATTAAATGTTTATATTTCTTTAATATCTATCTACCTTAAAACACAGATTAATCAGTACAATTATATATTTTATGAAGTGACTGATTTTGGAAGGAGGGGGAGAGAGAGGTACATCAATCTGTTGTTTCACTTAGTTATGCATTCATTGGTTGCTTCTTGTATGTGACCTGACTGTGGATCAAATCCACAACGTTGGTGTATCGGGAAGCCGTTCTAACTAACTGAAGTACCCAGACAGAGCAATCAGTACATTTAATAAACTGAATATTCTCGTTAACTGACGGCCAAGCTAGAATTTTTAAAAAGTTTCGGAAAACTTCGCTCTCATAAAACCCATAGTAGTATTGCTTATTGGTATTAACAATTATGCAGCTGGCCAACTTTTTCCTTCACTCATTAAGTCATGGAGTTAGTTGTGCAAGTGTAAGGCTTTAACACAGAGATCCTCAGAAAGAGTATTAGAGCTGGCAAATCTGACATTATTCTGTTTAAAGCCTTCATTACAGAACTAAGAAAAGACAAGTGACTTGCCCATAGACACCTATGTTTTATAGTAAGTTAGAAAGCACACTGGACCACACATCAGGAAATGATGGGTTCTAATATTATTTTGTCACTGACTCACATTGCAACTTTGGAATAACAATGTACTTGACAATCTTCATTTATAAAACAAAGTAAATAAATTATTTCTAAACTTCCTTTAACTCAAGTCTAAAATTACCTGACATGTATGATAAACCCAGGTAGAAAATAAATTGACAATAAAATGTATAGAGCATTATTTACTTTCTTTAGTAAAGCTATTACAGTGTCCTAGTATAACTATACCCATCCATTGATGATACAAGAGAGTAGTAAAATGTTCTTAATATATACTGACTGTGACAACATGTACACTAAAAATAAAAATAAAAAGGCTTAAATTAGGTAAAAAGTTCTCTTTTTAGGTTAGCAAGCTCTTCGTTAGGTAAAAAATTCTTGTTAGATTCTGGTTAGCTAAAAGTTTTGTGAAACTTAAAAAGTTTTTTAAAATCTTATTTCCAGTAAAGAAGTACAGAATCAAGAAAGATTAAACAAAAACAACCAATAGTATGTTGATTCAATTATATGGATGTTTATCCTAAAACTACTGATAAAAATATATATTGGGAGAGAGAGTCTTTATGTATAATATATCTAGCTGCATACATGCCCAGCCTCATCACTTAAGAATTACTAATGGTTTATATCAAGCACGTCAAACTCAAAGGCTAACACAGGCCAAATAAACAAGGTTTAAATTTATGTGGGCCGTAAAAAAACAAAAGCTTCAATTTTCATAGAAACGTAGGTTTATTTCAATAGAGACATAATGAATACAAAGGGCTGAAGTAAATGAGTAATTGTTAACATAAAATAATAGAACATTTTAAGAAAAATTATTTATTCTTGAACATTAACTTACCAGATACTGAATAACTGCACAAATTAATAAGCGTAATGCAAATAAACCTATTTTTCTTGTTCTCTGAAAGCGAAATATTTCCTGTTGCACATATCAAACAAGACAGTACAAGACTAATGATGTGGCAATGGGCTGCTAAAATATTCGCTAATATTAATGGAGAAAAATGGTGCGCCTTCGCATAAGGCGCGTAAGGGAAATGAATGCAACACGATTATAGTAATCAGTCATTAGTGAACACTGTAGTTTGTTATTAATAATCGTATCAATAAAGAGGGAATATGCTAATTGACCATCACTCCGTCACAAGGATGGCTGCACCCACAGCTGAAGCCAAGTTCCCATAAGGAGCCTTAACTAGCAATCAGCAGGGACCTGAGGCTACGCCCACCCCCGCTCCGTAGGGCTTGACAGGGGACCTCAGGCCACGCCCCCACCCCGGCACCAGGCCAGAGGACCTGAGGCCACAACCCCCGCCAGGCGGGGCTTGACGGGTGACCTCAAGGTGTGCTTCCCGTCCTGATGCTGGAGTAGGGGACCTCAGGCTGCTCCCACCACCCCAGCACCAGGCCGGGGGACCTCAGGCCATGCCCCCACCAGGGGGGGCTTGACAGGGGACTTCAGGCCACGCCCCCCACCCCAGCACCAGGCCAGGGAACCTCAGGCCGCATCCCCCACCCCAGCACCGGGCCAGGGGACCTGAGGCTGCGCCTCTCTGCCTGGTGGGGCTTGACAGGGGACCTCAGGCCGTGCTCCCCACCCAGCGGGGCTTGACGGGGGACCTCAAGGTGCACCCCCAGTGCTGGGTCAGGGGAACTCAGGCTGCGGCCCCTGCCCAGCGGGGCTTGACGGGGAACCTGAGGCTGTGCACCCCTGCCTGGTGGGGCTTGACGGGTGACCTCAGGCCATGCCCCCCACCCAGGGGGCTTGACAGGGGATCTCAGGCCGTGTCCCCCACCTGGTGGAACTTGATGGGGGACCTCAAGGCACACCCCCCACCCTGGTCTGGGGGACCTCAGGCCATGCCCCCCGTCCTGGCGCCAGGCCAGGGGACCTGAGGCTACGTCCCCTGCCCGGTGGGGCTTGACAAGGGTGGGACTGGCCAGGTCTAGATCTAGCCCAATGGGGGCGGGAGCCGGCGGGGTCTGGGTCTCCTGAGATTTTGAGGCACTTGTGGGTGGGCAGGGACTTGGCTCTGGGTCCCATGGTGCACCCCAGACTCTGACAGGAGAAAGGTTTTCTTATACATTTTACTAATTTTCTTTCATCTCTGACACTTCTATTATAGAGAAAGGGCAAATAGCATATTAAATTATTTCCTCTAATTAATCCCTTTTCAATGTGCACGAATTTCATGCACTGGGCCACTAGTTATGTATAATGGGATATTGTAAAAATTAAGTTATGAAATTTTTATTAAAACCTTTCTTACATACCATAATATTGGCTGGGCTGCAAAAATATTTGTTGTGGGCTGCAAGTTTGACATGCTTGGTTTATATTATACCATAATATGTCTTTAATGGGAAACTGGGCCTGTCATTAAATCCATGCTTAAGCTCTGAATGGCAACATGATACATTTAAAATGTATTAAGTTATAAGTTTCAACATACAAAAGCAAACATTTCCACCCAAAGACCTTCTCTTAAATTTTCAGAAATGGGTTTCATATGCTTGCTTCTGTACTACTCGGATGTAAGTACATCTTTATTCTAAAGCAAACATGACACTGGCATATTAAGTTCTCAGTTTTACCTTTAATAACAGGCACGCCGTCTCTGTCTGACACAACAATAGCATGAAGCCCTTCAACACTAGAAAGGAAAAATATATAAAACATTTCACTTTCTGAAAATGTGTACCTCAGTCATAATGATAATTTTCATGTGTATTTCTGAAAAACCACGGAAACTCAATTCTTGACAGCATAAGCTACTGTTTACTAAAACTCTTCCAGAAATTAAACAAATGTGTATCATTGACAATATTTATAATCTTTACAATTTATATAGTTTATTGATGAAGAGCTAAAACATAGCTGATTCTTCATTAAAATTGCTAATTATTCTGTGGTTTACAAAAGTATGACAGGTTGTCAGCAGTGGATACAATGGCAAAGACAGACTTTTTCTTTCATTCATTCTAATAACAAGTGCCCACTATTTGTGGCACTGAATATTTATAATACCATGCTAAGCAAAAATAAAGTCACTGTCTTCACAAAACTTACAATCTAAAAGGAAAGTAACTATCCATCAAATAGTCTTGCACTAACAAATATAAAGCTACAATTGTGGCAAGTGTCAATTAAGCGATCTGTGGGGATATGAGAGCCTATAATGCAGAGGAGAGGGGAGGGAGGGCCACAGTGGGTCAAGGAAGGCTTCCCTGAGGAAGTAAAAGCTCAGCTTAGATGTTATGGCGCTGATTAAGAGAAGGGTACAAAGATCATTCGAAACTGAAGAAATTGGATGAGAAGAATGTAGGTTATGCAGCAATCCTTTCGGCCATCCTACATAATAAAAGGCTAATATGCAAATCGACCAAACTGCGGAACGACCAGTCACTATGACATGCACTGACCACCAGGAGGCAGATGCTCAACGCAGGAGCTGCCCACTGGTGGTCAGTGCCCTCCCACAGGGGGAGTGCCGCTTAGCCAGAAGCCTAGCTCACAGCTGGCGAGTGCAGCAGCAGTGGCAGAAGCCTCACCTGCCTCTGTGGCAGCGCTAAGGATGTCCAACTGCCAGATGTCCTGGCCTAAGCCATCAGTTGGACATCCCCTGAGTGCATGAATTTCATGCACCAGGCCTCTAGTGTCTATATAAGGAGCAGTAAGCAGAATGGTCAAGACTATACCTCTGAAGTTAAAAAGGCCTGAGTTGCACCCAGGCTATCCGGCTTACTATTTATGCTACCATGGGCCAGTTATAAAACTCTCTAAGCCTCCATTAACAATCTGAAAATGGGGAAAAGTGTACTTTTTGGCTATTGCAAAATTCAATAAAATAATACATGCAGAGGTTAGTACATAAGTTTACATTAAAATACTAATTATTATTAATATCAGGGTATCATCTGTACACCCTGATAATGATATAATTTATCACTACAGTTTAAGTATTAAATTATTAGTAAGAACTGCTAGAGCACAAAAGTATAGTGTCAAAAATTATAATGAAGAAACATTCTCAAACTTTCAATATTTATGCAAAATCTAGAGCCTTGAAACTATCTTATACCATATGTAGGTTGCAACTCAGAAATATGCTCAATGTTCCTACTATATAACCTAGAATTATCATTCCTTATTGTGTTAACCTTAATATTTTAACTAAGCAATGAATAATATTCACATTAACTTATATTTATATTCCTGAAATTATATGTTTTTAAATCCCACTGTCAAAAAATGTTTGTCAGAGAAGTGTTATTACAATTTGAGGGGAAAATGTTACAAACAAAGCCATTTATCTTCCTCACATTAAAAATAAGAAAGATGAAACAATTGTGTACATTTACTAGTATTATTTTCTATTATCATTAAGTCCTAAAATTATCTATGGACTGAAACATAACCTATGTGATTAATACATAAAACAATATATTCTTCTAAGTTAAAAACTAGATTACATAAAAATATATCCTATAGATACTTGAGACACCCACACACTACTTTGTGCAGTTACCCATGGCACCATCTCTTGAAATAGAAAAAGATTGATAACCTAACTAACCATCAAAAAGAACAAGTTAAATAAGTTATGACACATAAATGCAATGGAATACTCTGCAAACAAAAATGCAGCTCTTCATGTACTGGGAAGGAATGATCTCAAACTTAACAGATGTTAAGTGAAAAAGCACATGGTTTTGAATAGTGTGTAGAAGAAGCAACTTATATAACAACACATGTAGGCATTCGTATGTGTATGTTACAATAGATTAAATGTTTGTCACCCTCCAAATTCATATGTTGAAACCCTAATCCCATTGTGATGGTATTTGGAGGTGGGGCCTTTGGGAGGTCATTGGGCCGTGAGGGTGGAGCCCTCATGAATGTACTCAGTGCCCTTATAAGAGGCTAGAAAGCTAGCTAGCTCTCCTTCCCTGTGTGAGAATATGAGAAGTCTGCAATCTGCAACCCAGAAGAGGGCCTTCACCAGAACCCAGCCATGCTGGTGCCCTGATCTTGGGACTTCCAGCCTCTAGAACTAGGAGAAATAAATTTTGATCATTTACATGTAAGAAATATCCAGCCTGGTCAGTGTGGCTCAGATGATTGGATGTTGACCTATGAACCAGGAGGTCATGGTTTGATTCTCAGTCAGGGCACATGCCCGGATTGCTGGCTCAAGCCCCAGAAGGGGGTGTGTGCAGGAGGCAGCCCATCTATGATTCTGTCTCATCATTAATGTTTCTATCCCTCCCTCTCTGAAATCAATAAAAATAAAAGAAATATCCAATCTATGGTACTTTGTATTATAGCAGTCTGAGACCTCTATGTATACACGCAAATATGTATGTTTATATATACATGTTTGCCTGTAGGTAACAATGGGTGCCTATGAGGGGAACTATGTGGTTGAAGGGTAGTGATGGGAAACTTCTCATTCTATACCCTTCAATTAACTCTTGAATAGTGAACTTTATGAATGTATTGCCTACTCAAAAAATAAGCAAATTAAAAAACAGATAAAGAGTACTACAAAAATGTTTTAAAAATCTGTGTCACCATAGGTACCTTTTTTCTTTCAATAGTAATTAACTTAAATGCCAACTAAAGCACCAAAAGAGGAAGTAGAAATTAAAAAGATCTCCTTTTTAATGGATTTCAAATTCACAGAGATAACAGTCCAACAAAGTAGAAAAATTACTCACATAATTAAAGTAACCACTTAAAAGAAATCAGGTCACAAATATAAAAGGCATTTCCCATTCTACACACAGTTAACAAAGAATAACTGGAATAGATTTTTACTAATAATTGAAAATAAATATAATGCATTGATAGGTACACTATACTTTTAGAAGAAATAAATGAAATTGTATGAAATATTCTGCAGAAATCTAAACCTTACACTTACTAAAACATTTTTAACATGTTTTTATTGATTTCAGAGAAGAAGAGAAAAGGAGAGATAGAAACATCACTGATGAGAGAGAATCACGGCCTCCTGCATACACCCTACAGCGGATCCAGCCCGAAACCTGGGCATGTACCCTGACAGGGAATCGGCCCGTGACTTAGCAACACTGGCACTAAAACATTTTTATCTAACCTCTCCCCAAAAGCAAATGTTACACTGGTAATCAATGACATCATACTTAGCCCTAGCCAGTTTGGCTCAGTGGATAGAGCATCAGCCTGCAAACTGAAAGGTCCCAGGTTTGATTCCGGTGAAGGGCACATGCCCGGGTTGTGGGCTTGATCTCCAGTGGGGGACTTGCAGGAGGCAGCCAATCCATGATTCTCTCTCATCATGGATGTTTCTCTCGCTCCCTCTTCCTTCCTCTTTGAAATCAATAAAAATATATATTAAAAAAAAAGACATCATACTTAGTTTTATTAATATAATAATGAAACATTTGGTTATTTTAAAACACAAAGTTGTGACTATTTAAGACTGAGACTGCTTGAGTCACAACTGGATTTAAAAATACAAATCCAAGAACTATATTTAACAGAGAATTAAAAAAACAAAACAAAACTGACTTGGTTGAGAGGCGTAGCAGTACAATTAAGAGCATGGACCCACAGCTCTGAAGCTAGGCTGCCTGTGTCCAAACCCTTAACTTACATACATCTAGCAACAAATCAGTGTGTATTCTAATATTTTCTTTATAAGTGTTCAATAATATTATTTCTCCATTCTTTTGGCTCTTGGGTTGCAATATGCCTACCATCAAGAAGAAATGGTCACGAATATGAATTAAACTACCCTCAGTCATGATGGGGAAAAAACACCACTTTGTACTAATCCTTTTCTTTCCATTATGAAAAGATTTTCATTATGTTTTTACAAATATCAGCTATGCCTCCATTTCTGTATTTTGTCATCAGTGTGATATTCCCTCTCCCATCACCAATTTTAGCATCCTTTCAATATGCTAAACTTCTAAGAAGGCAAATACAAATACAGAAAGCCCTCATTTTTGTAAAGTCCTAATTTAGAAACATTTTAATTGCCAGATTAAATAACACCATTCCCTCTCAACAGCATGGGTCAAATTTCAGGAAGTATGATATATTAACTGAATAATTATATAGAATACAAACTTCACTATCTCTTTAGTTCACACATTGCTATGTAAATAACTGACATAACAGACACACATTGTGATCAATAAGTAGTCACATCACTTTTTTCAAAGAGTGCTGATTGATCACTGAACATCGGTTGTTTATGCAGAGAACAAAACATGCAGTATCTCATTGTCCAGTGATATTAAAAAATAACGGAAATGAGGCCAATAAAGATTAAATACAGCAAAGAAATGAAAAGTGATAATACTGGAAGTAAAATCTGAATAGAAATTAAATGGAGTTAGAAAAGAAATAGCTGGCTGAGAGGTTGACATTATCATTGTTCTGCACAAAATGTACAGCCAGAGAACTTAGTGAAGGTGGACTTATTGACATAAATGAAAGCGGTTGTGATGAAAAGGATAAAGATGCCCCAGAGGAAATGACACTGGCAAAAAAGCTTCCTATTAAAGAACTCTCAGTGATATTTCACAACACTGGACAAAATGTTGAAAGCTGATTCAAACTTAGGAGTATGCCAATTTGCCATGGCACAGAAAAACTGCCTGTTCCTTATCTTAAGGACATAGCTTTCACGTATCTTAAGGTATATGGAAAGAAGTAGGCAAACACTGTTCAAACTACTCCTGATTAAGTTTTTTTACAGAGAAATAAATGTACTCTTGTAACCTCTCTAGGCCCGGGGTTATTTACCTGCAAATTCAAAGGATATTATTCATGCCACCTAGGGCTATGTCAGGTAAAGTGCTAAACAATAGCATTATATACACACAATATTTAGTCTAAGATAGCAAGAAACAAAATGCTACATAAAATTAACCTGTTATGCAGAATTTATTTAATGACAATAATTTTTTACCTTGGTAACTTTTTATACAGGAATCGCTTTAGGTCCTGAAAGAGAACATTAACAAATCATATAGTAACATGCCTTGTACTAATTCTCTAGATCCTGTCCTATTCACACTTCAGGGACCTTAAGTCATCATTCCTAACCTTTCCTGTCTGTGTTTTCCTTCCCTTTCTGATTTTGATACTTACTGGTTGTGTGACTTGAAGCAAGTTAACCTTTTTCTCTAAGCCTCAGTTTCATTATTTGTTGAGTAGGGACAATAGCACAACCTAGGTCTTAAGATTGTTTTTTAAAGTTTATTAAGAAGATGCATGTAAAGTGATTAGCATATCTGGAAATGGGAAACACAAATATGTATTAGCTGTAAAATTAGGTCATATTTTCATATTATTTCAAATCCTGTTGCTACTGTTATGTTCACTTGAGAATATATTATGAATATCTTTCCATGTATACACATCACTTTAACAATCCTGGGTAAATTAATTTATTTCTCTGAAATTTAATTTCCTCACATGACTAAATATATGATGTCAAGTGTTTAGCATGACTAAATATATGACAATGTATGTCAAGTGTTTAGCATGTGACATAATTAGGACAAAAGAAAAAACTATTTTACTTTGTCTCAATACACTCTCTCATCTGGAGAATTTCATTGACAAGCAGGTATCAATTAAGAGCTCTACAAAGATAAATACGATACCTGTTATTTTGAACCTCTAAACTCTACAATTCTCCAAACCTTAATGTTCATTTTATTTCATGTTATCACCACCAGTTTAGCTTTCCTCTCATTTTAAACATACACAAGAAAATCTCAACTTATCACGGTGTCATCTAAAATCCAAATTTCTCAATCATTTTGTTCCCACTAATGGCACTACCAACCCCATTATTCAGGTTAGAAACTGTGAGTAAAAGTTAACCCTAATCTCACATTTGTCACTTTTAAATCACCTGTGAAGGAAGTCAAATGTTTTTAAACTGATTCCTTCTCCTTTTCAACAGACATTACGGTTTACTTTCATTTTATTATTTATGACTTGCACTAACCTCCCAATTGGTATACTGGTCTCATGTTTCTATCCCATGCAGTTCTATACAGTGCCAAGAGTCATACTTTCCTCCTTCTCTAAAGCCATAATTGCAGTGATTTTCAACCTTTGCTATGGATAACATATGAGGAACATTAATAAACACACACACACACACTCTGATGGCAGGGTTGGAGGTGCTCCCCAGATGATTCCCTGTGCAGCCAGGTTCAGAACCAATGATTGAAAGGCTCTCAACTGTATACTGAACTATGTACAGACTAGAGGCCCAATGCACGAAATTCGTGCAAGGGCCTTGGCCCCCACAGCTGCAGTGGCCACCTCTGCCTCCGCCCCCGCCCACTGGGGCTTTGTCCAGAAGGAAGGACTTCTGGTCTAATTAGCATATTATGCTTTTATTATTATAGATTCTTTAGACATTTGAGAATCTACAACATGACCTATGACTAAGTTTATAGCCCTGCTTCCGACCACTCCCTCATACATACACTTAGCCCCAGCTAAACTGGACTATTCACAGCTCTTCCATACATACCTCTCCCTTTCCTAAATTGGCTTAGATTATTCATTCTTGTAGTAATATTCTCCCTCTCTTACTTTTTAAAAAGTTGCCACTCATCATTTAGAGCTAATATGGACGACCAAATACTCCAATCAGGCTATCCTGATAGACACAAACCAGAGGTAATCACTTGAAGTTTTCACACAGTAATGTATGCATATCTATGATCCCTTGCATAGTATGTTTTTAAGTTGTAAAACTCTGAAGTAGAGGAATTAGACCTCAATCTTCATTATTCCACCCTCAGCCCTTATGACAGAAACCTTTGCAAGAGAGATACTCAATAGATAGTGATTGGATTATGCCTGACTAATAAGGTCTCAAAAATATAATGGAAGACATCCAAAAATGGAGAAGTAAGGGCATTAAATGTTACTTAATATTGAAACACATAATCTTGCAATCTGAAAAGAAACCAGATTCATATTAATGCTGAACGTGTAATGGTTAAGAGCATGGACTCTGGAGCGAAACTGCCTGAGTTGGTATCTTGACTCCACAAGTACTAGCTGTGTAACCTGAGGCAAGTTACTTGATCTTTCTGTGCCTTATCATCATTTATAACACAGCGGTGACAGTGTCTACCTCACAAAAGTTATAAGAAATGAATATATGTTCAATATTTAGAACACCCAGCATGTACGTAAGCAAAGTAACAGCAAGTAAAACATAGCCATTAGTATGAGTATTAATGTCCTGCAGTTTCCAGTAACTAGCACAAGTTACCTAAACTTAGAATTTGACTTTTGTTACTGGGCTAGAGATGTCAGTTGGAAATCAACTGAAATTGCTACAATGAACCTAGACACCATGACCACTTGCTGAAAAAAAGGATTCCGAGCAGCAAATCACAATTTAGACACTCAAATGGCAAACGTTCAGAGCCTCTTATGCCCACAGGATTTGGGGAGTACGAACAGGCACCTTGGTGTCCTCCACCCCCATTCAAAGACCCACTCAGGACCCCAGCAAATCCATTCACGTTAGTATCTCACTGCAGAGCCTACAGAAAATAATTACGGGGCGGGGCGGGGTGTAAAACGAAACAAATTTCTACTTGGGAAGCGCTACCTCTCCCCGCCCAGTAGTCTCCAAACTCTCCACCCTCTCCTTCCTCTTGTGCTGTGGGGTAACTCACATCCGCCATGATGAACCCCTTTCTCCCGCAGGTTCAATATCCACGCCTGAAAAAGAAACTCCTGGTGACTCTCCCGTCAAGATTCCCTCGCACCCCGACCCTAACAAGCGGCAAGAATCCGCGCCTCTAGGACCTGGGGACACCGAAGGGAGTCAGAGTTCCCGGATACCGATATGCCTTAGCCCACTCCACCCCCCCAACCCCCTGGATCTAAGTCCAAAGCAAGGGGGAAGGGGTGTCCACTCCTCTTCCAGCTCAACGCCCGCGCCACCCGCGGGCCCAGGCCTGAACATCTGGCAAAGTGGCCCAGTTACCCGGCTCTCTGGGCTGCCTGGTTCTCTGGGCAGCAAGGTTCGTGGCTGTCCACTGTCTCTTCAGGGACAAGCTTCCAAGACAGGTTCCTCAGAAAGCCGCCGTCACATGACTTGTGACCTCCTCTGTGCTCCAGGAAGCATTCCCTACGCCTCCGATGGGCGTGGACACGGGATTTCCGGGGAGGGGCAACGAACACCGTGCGCGCGGGCTGGCGTCGCGCCCCGCCCCCACTACTCCGGCCCTCCGCGGGCTGCTGCCTCCTGCGCCTGCGCAGACTCCAGGCCGCGTGGCCGCGGTGATACCCGCGGTTCGGGTTGGAACCGGGTCGCTGCGTGTTTCGCCACCGTAAGTCCAGCGGAGACGTTTGTTTTGTGCGGAGTGTATGATTTTCATTCGCTTTTCGGGATCCGGCATCATAAAACCTTTTCTTCAGTTGAACAAATTTCAAGGTGTGAACAGCAAGCCCCAGGTTGCCGGTTATTAGAAGTCCCATGATTTCCTAGTCTTTTGGCTTTCCCCTGTTGGCCACCTGGTAGGCAAATTCGGAACCTTTCCCCTGCACTCAGTACTGGCCCATTGTGCCCCGCTTGGGGCTCCCGCCCTTTCTGCGATTTTCCTGTTATTCTCATTTCAGGTACCACAAGAGACAGCTGAACTGCTGAGAAAAGCAGCTCTAGGCCCGGCTTCCCGCAACCGCCTGCACCCGCATCGGCTTAACCGTCCCCCCTCCCTCCTCTTGCTTGCTGACACGGATATACTGGTCTCAGCCCACTGTGAGAGAATGTAATAAAATTCCTTAAACTCTCACAAGGTCTCTTGGCCTGGCTCCTTGTCGGCGGGGACCTAACAGTGTGGTGCTGAAACCCAGGATACACAGGAGGAGCACGTAGGGACCCCCCTCCCGGCTGCAGGCTTCTCCAGACCACACCGGCCACTCCAGTTTCTGGTAAGAGTTACTTCCCTTGACCTGATTTGCTGGCTTTGCCCCACGAAAGTCCTTTCGGGCGGGGCTAGGGTTCACTTCCGGGTCCCTGGCTACCCTGTAAGGAAAGGAATTGAATCCAAGCAGCTGGCAAGCCTGCGGGGCCTGCTACCCCCCACTCCCATCTTTTTTTCCAGCCTCCTTAAAGTTGTCAAGGTCGTGTTATCCCTGTTAAAAAATGTGTCAGGAAAAATGGCTTAAATAATAATTGGCTTTAAAATCTCATCGAGTGTTAAGACAAGAAGTGTAACTGAAATGAAGGGTTTTTGATGAAGTTTTTCAGTTCTTTACTCTCTGTAATCGTCCTTCTCTCTTGTCATACTTACTCCACCCATCAGATCCTACTCCTCCACGCCAAGCCCCCTTCCACCAGCCCTGGACCTTTCCACCCTACCCTGAGGCTTCTGGTCAGTCCTTCCGCACCTGTCCGGCCCCTCAGACCCTCCCTTCAAACCCTCCATTCATTCTGTCCTCCCCTCCCCTCTGACCCCCCAACCCTCCTCCCACTGCCCCTGTGTCTCTGGACTCCACCTCTTCATCCACCCCCTCAGCCTTCTTACTGAGCCCCATCTCACTCGTTCCTGGACAGCCCAGCCTCCAGCCCTTTCCATCTTCTGTACTGCAGACCCTTCCTACTTTGAAACATCCCAACCACCTCTAGCCCTTTGTGGGGATTATCTCTCCACCCTCGACCTCACTGGTCACCTCCTTCAGCAACATGCCAACACAGTTCTCCCTAAGCCTACCACTGACTCCCACCCTTGATCCTCCACTAGAGCCGGGAGACTGGATATTCTTCCAGCATTCAACAGCCCGGGGACCCTAAAGCCCAGGTGGACTGGCCCACACCAGATACTTCTGACCACACCGAATGCGGCCAAGTTACAAGGATATCCTTCATCATTCCACTCCTCTTCAGTTGAAGTGAGCCCCTGCACCCCAGGCTCCACCAGTCTGTTTGTATTGGAGTGTCAGCCTCGGACCAACCTGCCTCAAATTCACAAAAATTCCCAAGGAACTGTAAGCCCCTGACCTTTACCTAATCCCCTATAAGCCAGACTCCCCCCGCCCCCCCCCCCCCCCCCCGCCCATTGCCCCTTACTGCTCTATCTATACTGGTCCCTGCCTCACTCGTACTCTGCACCTCATCTCATAGCAGCTGTTCCTCTCTCAGCACCCACCCCCCACCGAATCTTACCTCTTGTCTTTCCTGTAGGACACGTTCCTCCCAGAGGATTTTCTTGACTATTCCTGGGAACTGATTACAACATGGTTAAACCTGGCCCCATGATTGACCAAGATACTATAAGATCTTTCCTCTTCTAGTGCCTGGTCTTCCTGTGGGTCAACCTTATCATTCTTGATCTTCTGATGTACCATTACCTTGTGTCACCTGGTTGGAACTACGCTTAACACTGTTAGGGTTGTACAATGATCTCCTTAATCCTTCTTCTCTCCTTATTCTGTACACAGATTTACCCCATACCTCTAAAAAACCTCTTAAGTCCTCACTATCTCTCTCGAACCCTAGACCTAAAATATCACCTCCTCATCATAACCTGTTTTCCCCTCTTTTCAGCTAGCTATACAGCAACCCCAACCTCCCTACATGCATGGGCCAACTCCAGTCTATCCTTGCACTACAAGGTACATGGAGGACTCCCATTCCAACTCATGCACCTCGATGAAATTTATAACTTCAAAATCACAGAAATGACTAAAGGAACACTCACAGGCAGGGCTGTACAGTTACTCCAGTCATACTTAAACAACATAACCGAACACCACTCCAACAAAGTCCCCATCTTAAGACCAATAACAACCAACACCATCATAGTATCTCAGGCCCCTCTCTGCATCAACAGGACACACCCTGCAGGAAAGGTTTTAGGATACCTTGATCAACACCTATGCCACTTTACTCTTGAAATTCAGCCCTCTTTCAAGCGCTGGGCAAGCTATGTAGTTACCCAAACAGCCTACTTCTCAAAGCCTGTTCAATTCTCAGCCTGGCCTACCATCTCAGCAACCTTCCCAACAACCGACACCTCCCAGTTCTGTTCAGATCGATCTCTTTCCTGCGTTAACTACTTCCCCTGGCAGGATTGCAAATCACAGTCACGTTCTCACTGCCGCCAAATCCCCTCCCATGGCCTCACACACTCCAAATTTTGGGTAGACACTGACAGAAAATATATATTTTTTGAGAATACTACCACAGGGTCTACACAGGTCAATCCTGGAGGCCCTTTTCAGCTCCTTACAGGAGCAACCTTAGCTGGAACTCTTTCTGTTTGGGAAAATGAAAACAACAAGCTCACTCACCTCTTCACCATCGAAAAAAACTTCTGCTTAAAAAATCAAGGAATCTTGTTACTGTGTGGTACCAATACCTATCTCTGTCTCCCAGCCAACTGGACTGGGACCTGTACCCTAGTCTATCACCCCTGAGATAGACATTGCCCCTAATAACCAGTCGTTTAAGGTTCTTCTCACCGCTTACTCTGGTACCAGGAAGGACAAACTAGATGATAGGGCCTCAAAACTCCAACAACTTTCAGAATCCTGGGGTACCTGGCCACAGAATCTGAACTGGCTTCTACCTTTAGTCAGATCCCTCTTAATGTTCTTTCTGGCACTGATCTTTGGCTCATGCATCCTAAGAGCTGTTTCTTCCTGCCTCTAAAAATACATCCAGACTATCACCAATAGATCCATAGGGGAAATAATGCTTCTCTAGTCCTACACTAGATATCATCCCCTCCCTCAGTCCCTGACTAAGTAGGGACAGCTCTACGCCCCACCTGAGCACGAAGAAGCTACAGAAGAATGAGATCAACCTCCCTCATCAGCCCCAGCTCACAGAAGGAAAATAAAAGGATAGAATGTTGGGCATATTCTGAATCATACCCCTGCACTCAGTACTTTTCCATTGTACCCCACTTGGATCTCCTGCTCTCTCTGCGGTTTTCCTGTTATTATTTCAGGTGTCACAGAGAAAGCTGAAGGGCTAAGAAAATCAGCATTAGACCTGGCTTCCTGTGCCTGCATCCGGTTCCTGGGGACCTTCACAAGAGACATAAATATCCCACCCTCCCTACTCTTGCTTGCTGACATGGATATACTGGTCTCAGCCCACTGTGAGAGGATGTAATAAAATTTCTTAAACTCTCACAAGGTCTGTTTGCCTGGCTCCTATTGGTGCAGACCTAACACCACCTACTGCTCTTTATTCATGGCCTTGTCTAGAGTGACTTGAGGAGCCATGGGCTTTATGGAGTTCTCACAATTACCTGTGTACCTCAACATAAGCAGACATTGGACAACCTTCTTTCACAGGCTCTTGTATTAGAAGGCTGTGCCTGTAAGGAATGCTATTACTTTTTTATTTGGAGCCTTGCTTGTTTGCACATTTTACAAAAACCTACAGTAGATAGAAGGAAGTGAAGTATAGGGGAACTTGTTTATGACTGGTCTTTAGTTCCAATCCCTAGCAGGTACAAAAAGAATTAACTCTAGCCCAAGACATGGCGAAAAGAATTGGATATTTATTTTCTATTACTGAGAAGATGAAATGGTACATATGTTACAAATGACTTTCATTATTATAAGTGAATTTAGCAGTTCCATAGAAAATGACCTGATTGAAGATCACTTCCTTTTCCTTATTTAAACCCTTAGCATCTGGGACACAGCTCCATTAATATGCTCTCATCTATTCTAGTCTCCTAACTTAAAATTTGGCATTCAAGCCTGCCTTGGGGTTCTCTGCTATATTTTTTTTTTATTCTGAGAGTGAATTCTAAATCTGCACCTTTTATGAGTTTTAGGTTCATATTTTCAGCTGCTTGGTGGATGTTGGATAGATTGTCTTACTGTCAGCTCTAACTCAAAAGCTTCAAGGTTTCCAATAAATCTGTTTCTCCTGGTCTATGTCTGTATTGGTTTTGTGATTCTACCAGTCATGTATCATGTTTGCACTCTTTTCCTCTTTCTTAACAATGTCATTTGCATCTTTATATTTTTTTCAATTCTTCATTCAAACCATTATATCAATAGCTACTTAACAACGACCAGATAAGCCTTCCTAACACAATACACATCACTCCTACTCAAAAATTTTTTAGTGATGTACCTTTGTAGACAATGACCAAGTTGAGTCTAAACTGGCACTAACATTCTATTACTTCTAAACTCATTCTAATGTGAATCCTATACTCCAGCCAAATTGATTATCTCCCTCTTGCATCAACATGACTTACTTTCTCATACTAGTTCTGGAGGTTACTTTAATCTGAAATGATTGCTTCTCTTGTAGGGGAGGAAAAACTTCCTTCTGCACACTTAGGTTTTATGGCTGGGCCCAAGAATTAATCTGACATAGATAAGAGGAAAATCATACAAATTTATATATTTTTACTTGTGCATGGGAGTCTTCAGAAGGAAAATGAAGATCCAACGAAGCTATTAGGCTCGAAAGCTTATATACCTTTTTACACAAAAAAATGACAAGTTGTGTGGATGTGATAAGACAAAGGGGCTTAGGCTAGGGGGCAGTCATTGTGGGATGGTAACTATTAAATATATGGCGGGGCGGGGAAATAATGGGAGATAAGGCTATTTTAGTAGGTTTGTTTGTACAGGTCCATTTCAGCATCAATCCTCAGTATCTGGTTATAAGGAATGTTTTCTTCCTAGTAGGAGGAAGGCACCTTTCTCAAGGGAAATGTTATGACCTGATTTTTAGGTAGAAAAGGGAGGTCAGAGAGCCTTTTCTGCATCTGCTATTTCTTGCGCCTTCAGCTCAAAATAGTTAATATGCCAAAATGGCATACTTTGGGGTGGCATGTTCTGAAACTCTTAACTCTTTACCATAGCTATTTAAATCTTGTTTCCCTATAATACCTCAGAACATTCTTTTTAATTTTTCCAATATTAGTTGACATACAATATTAGTTGACATACAATATTAGTTGACATACAACTTGACTGCTAACAATATTAGGTGTACAACATAGTGATTAGATATATTATTTACAAAGTAATCATCTCAATAAGACAATTACCCATCTAACACCATACATAGTTATTACAATATCATTGACTATATTCCCTATGCCATACTTCACTTTCCCATTACTATTTTTATGACTGCCAACCTCCCCTCCTATCTGGTAACCACCAGTTCTCTGTATCTGAGTTTGTTTCTGTTCATTTATTTTGATTTTAGATTACACATATAAGTGAAATAATATATATCTGTCTTTCTCTGACTGATTTATTTCACTGAGCATAATATCCCCATGTCACAGATGGCAAGATTTCATTTTTCATGACCAAGTAATATTCCATTATATAAAGATATCTCGAAAATGTATACACACACTTCAAATAATTATAAAGGCGGTGTTTATTAAAATGCATTTCATTTTCAAAATTGAGCTAACAGCTGTTAAACTGTATACATTTTTTGGGACACTGTATATGTACCCCATCTTCTTTATCCATTCGTCTATTGATGGGCACTTAGATTGCTTCCATAACTTGGCTATTGTAAATCATGCTGTAATGGACATAGGGGTGCATATGTCTTTTCAAATTAGTATTTTGGATTTCTTCAGATAAATTGCTAGGTCATAAGGTAGTTCTGTTCTTGTTTTGTTTATCAGGAACCTCCATACTGTTTTCTATAGTGGCTGCACCAATACAACCCCATCAACAGTGGACCAGGGTTTCCTTTTCTCCATATCATGGCTAATACTTTTGTTTGTTGATTTATTGATGATAGCCATTTTCACAAGCGTGACATAATATCTCATTGTGGGTTTAATTTGTATTTTCCTGATGATTAGAGATATTGAGCAACTTTTCATATGTCTATTGACCATCTTTAGGTCCTCTTTGAAGAAATGTCTATTCAGATCCTCTGTCCATTTTTTTTTAATTTAATAAATCTTTATTTTTCAGATTATTACAATTGTTTCTCCTTTTTCCCCCCATAGCTCCCTTCCACCTGGTTCCCACCCCACCCTTTGCCCTTACCTCCCCCCACACTGTCCTCATCCATAGGTATAAGATTTTTGTCCAGTCTCTTCCTGCACCCCCTATACCCGTTTCCCCCAGAGAATTATCAGTCCACTCCCTTTCTATGCCCCTGATTCTATTATATTCACCAGTTTATTCTGTTCATCACATTTTTAATTCACTTGATTTTTAGGTTCACTTGTTGATAGATATGTATTTGTTGTTCATAATTTTTCTCTTTACTTTTTTCTTCTTCCTCTTCTTAAAGAATATCTTTCAGCATTTCATATAATACTGGTTTGGTGGTGATGAACTCCTTTAGCTTTTTCTTATCTGTGAAGCTCTTTATCTGACCTTCCATTCTAAATAATAGCTTTGCTGGGTATAGTAGTCTTGGTTGTAGGTTCTTGCTATTCATCACTTTGAATATTTCTTGCCACTCCCGTCTGGCCTGCATAGTTTCTGTTGAGAAATCGGCTGACAATCGTATGGGTGCTCCCTTGTAGGTAATTAACTGTTTTTCTCTTGCTGCTTTTAATATTCTCTTTGTCTTTTGCTCTTGGCATTTTAATTATGATGTATCTTGGTGTGGTCCTCTTTGGGCTCCTTTTGTTTGGGGTTCTGTGCACTTCCTGGACTTGTAAGTCTATTTCTTTCACCAGGTGGGGGAAGTTTTCGGTCATTATTTCTTCAAATAGGTTTTCAGTATCTTGCTCTCTGTCTTCTTCTGGCACCCCCATAATTCTGATGTTGGTACGCTTGAAGTTGTCCCAGAGTCTTCTTACACTATTTTCAACTTTTTGGATTCTTTTCTCTTTTTTCTTTTCCGGTTGAGTGTTTTTTGCTTCTTTGTATTTCAGATCTTTGACTTGATTCTTGCGTTCCTCTAGTCTGCTGTTGCGTCTGTGTATAATATTTTTTATTTCAGTCAGTGTATGTTTAATTTCTAGTTGGTCCTTTTTCATATCTTCGAGGGTCTCGTTATATTTATCGGCCTTTTCTAGGATATTCTTGAAAAGCCTCATAACCGTGGTTTTAAATTCTATATCCAGTCGTTTGTTTTCCTCCATTTCTTTCATTTGTGATCTGTTTCTTCGTCTCCCCATTTTTCACTGCTTCCCTGAGTTGGTAGGGTAGCTTTGTGTGCTAGGTTTCCTATATGGCCCAGTGGGTCGGCCTCCCCAGTTAACCTGAGGTGGACACTGTTGGTGCACCCCTTTGTGGACTGTGTGTACAGCCTTGTTGTAGTTAAGTCTTGATTGTTGTTGGTATCACTGGGAGGAATTGACCTGCAGGCCAGTTGGCTGTGAGGATCAGCTGTTTCTACACTGGGAGATTTTCGGTGCTGGAGACAGCCTTATAGGATTAGCCTTGCCAGATTGCAAAAGCCTCTGTGCTCAGCTTGGAAGGGGTGGAGTCTCAGGGCGGAGCAGACAGTCTTGGCTTCCCGTCAGCCCTGCCCTTGCGTGCGAGTCTCCAGACCTCTGCCTTCCGCGGTTCCCGAGTTTCTGCCCCACAGTCCAGATTTCCCCCGTAAGAGCGTGGGTCCCCAGGGGCTCACCCGGAACTGTGGTTCAGTGCAGTCGGAACTGGGGTTCAGTGCATTTGGAACTGGGGTTCAGTGCAGTCAGGAGCTTTCGACTCCCTTCTGCTAGGGATAGCCTGTGGTAACCTCCGCAGTCAGTCCTTGTGCGCACTCGCGCGTCCAGACCCCTGCCGCCGCGGCTCCCCTGAGTCTCTGAGTCTCCGTGTGCCTTTCTCTCTACCTGACAGTCCAAACTCCCCCTGTATGAGCCTGGGTCCACAGGGTTTCGCCTGGAACTGAGGTTCAGTGCAGTCAGAACTGGGGTTCAGTGCAGTCAGGGGCTTCCTTCCCCCTCCTGCCAGAGAAAGCCAGCCAGGCACTCCGCCGCCCTTCCTCTCTGCGTGCGTGTCTCCGTACCTCAGCCCTTTGCCGCTCCTTCTCCGTGAGCTTTCCTCTTTCCTTCTAGTTGTAGAATTTCCACTCAACCAGCTTTCCTGTGGTTCTGGATCATGTCCGTTCTGTCTTTTTTCCTCTGTCCATTTTTTACTGGGATTGTTTTTTTGGTATTAAGTTGTATGTGTTCCTTATATATTTTGTATGTTAACCCCTTAGTGGATTTATCTTTGGCATGCATATATTCTCTCTTTCAGTACTTGTCTTTTTGTTTTGTTGATGGTACTCTTCATTTTGCAAAAACTCTTTAGTTTGATATGTCCCATTTGGTTATTTTTGGAGGACCTAGGAGAGACTAGGCCATTAACTGAGGCCAGCTGCCACTATTGCCTGGCTTGGGACTGCTCAGCGAGAGGTACAGGCATACTTAGGCCAGCTGCTGCTTGTTTGGGGTTTGTGGACCTTTGAGAGATATTTGGAAATTTCCCCCGCATGGGCCAGGGTATACTGCTTGTGTGGAGGATCAGCTGGAAGAAGTTTGAGCTGGTGCACCATTTGGGTGGGACGAGGTCTCAGAATCATTAGGTAGGCCAATTGGTGTTAGCCAAGGCCAAGTTAATGGAAAGCTCAGATTTGCCCCCTGCCTGTACTTACCAACTCTGTGCGGGGAGGGCTCAACAAAGGAAAAATTGTGTCTGTTAGCACTTCTAATCACAGAGAGCTTCCCCTCTCCCTCCCCCTCCAGCTCTTGCCCTGAACCTAGTCAGTGCAGCTTCTCACCATATGTCCCTAGTGCTTTTGGAGCTACTGAAACAGCGCTGGAACTCAGAGCAAGTGAGTTTGTGAGTGAGTCTATGCATGGTCCCTTTAGGTCCTGCAGTGCCTAGGTCTCCAGCAGCCCTCAGTATCAGCTGCAATCCTCACTGATTTTTAAAGTCAGATGTCATGGGGACTTACCTTCAGGCATTGGAGCACTGCGAGGATCCTGGTGTGGGGCTGGGACCCCTTGCTCCTTAGGTGAGAGACCTTAGCAGCGGAACTATCTTAACCATCATACTATGGGTTTGGGAATCACCCATTCTGCATCTTCACCCCTACCAGTCTCTAAGTGGCTTTTTCTTTATCTCCTTATTTATAGGAATTCTGTTCAGCTAGTCTTCAAGTGGTTCTCAACAATGGTTCTGTAAATTGAGTTGTAATTTTGATGTGGTTGTGGGAGGAGGTGAGCACATTGTTTACCTACTCCACTTCTTGACTGCTACTCCATATTACCAAGAATAATTGATATGTTTCATGCATAATTATGTGTCGTGGTTTTGGTTTATCTCCCTTATGAGACTATAAGGTTTAGAGGACTGGGTCATCTTTTTCATTTTTTTTGTCTAAGTTTCTTACACTCAGCAGGCCCTCATTCAACACTTGTGGAATAAAAGTGACTAAAGAAACCATTAATCCTGACCCTGACTAAAACTTTTTTATTCCTCACCATTTCCCCACCCAATACAAACTCTAGTGAAATTTTTAATTTATGGAAATGCTGCCTTTCATTTTAACAAAATTCTTCATGTTAATGGCCATAATAAAGGGAAGTTGACCTGGAAAATATTGCTAATTTTTTCTTCTTTTTGATTGGGAAAAAGGTAGACCATAGTTTTCCAATATCTCCAAACACTACTGTGTCCTCAAACTTTAAGAACTAATGAGATTTCTAATTTTCAAGTGTGGTGGTTTCTGAATTATAGCATGTCAGTGGGCGAGTTCCTATGTATTGGGATTGACTATTTGCGTTTTCTCAGTAATATCACTGCTGTTAGTTAGGACTAGGGGAAATATTTCTTAACCTAAAAGGTTATCAGTACTATGTACAAGTTATCCAAAGCGGGGTGGACCAGATGATTCCTGAGGTTCAGGAAGAAAAACTAGTAGAAATTGTACACATACACACACAATTTTTATCTCATCATCCAAATTTTCTATTTTATTATGTATACAACATATTAGTATATTATATAGTTAATAAACATACATTGTTGAGGTTCAAACTTGATTGATTATAACAGAGCCTTTGTTTCTGCTTCTCTTTAACTTAAATTTCTCTTAGCTTTTGTATAAGGCATACATCTCCACTTTTTAAAATGCTTCTTTCCTATCAGAAAATCAACAATCATCTGAATTTTGTTGCATGAAAATTCTACTTGGTATTCAAACTCATGGGGAGAAAAGTCTTAGTTAATTCTCCAACATAAAAAATGAAAAATTTATTGCTGACACTGTCCAAGTTAGATGTCTTACTAATTTTTATTCTGTTTAGGATTTGACCTATTGATGATAAAACTATAAGGTCATAGGCAATAACTTTCTCTTTCACACTACCATCCACTGCATCACACCAAAGACTTTACTCAGTCACTTCAGAAATCATTACCCTCCCCCGCTCCCCCACCACCACCATACACACATCTCTAGCTTACATCCAATAGTAAATCAGGGAATCACTCATGTGTCAACATCTTAAACTCCCCTACCATCTGTAGTGCCTGACAGAACCCAAAATTTGAGTGAGGTATTCTCCATGCCTATGCCTAGGCTGCTGGGTTAAGCTGGAGAAAGTAGACACAACTAAACAGATTGTAAATCCTGTCACCAACCTGGGACCCACAAAAATCCCATTTAATCGCTAATCATCCGACTCGGTGAAAATGATTCCTTCAAACTGTCTTCACTTTCTCTAAGCCTTTTTATCATTCTTCTCCCTCTTCCACTTTAACGAACTGCCTGTTTCATCAAGAAAATGCAAGCCATAATGTTGTCCCACCAACACTACATATATTCCTGCATTTGCACCCGTCATCTGTGCATTCCCTTCTGAAAAAAATGGTGGTGTCTCTTAGCTAAAGGAATTATTCATCTTTGCAATGGATTCTTTATTTTCTGGACATATCAGGTACTTAAAGCTATTATCCCTTTTCTATTTTCATTTTCACTTTCTACTTGGCCCTTTATATCAAAATAAAAAATTAGTTTTCCCATGTAATAAATATTAAGGTCTCATGTAATTAATAATTGAGAAAAAAAGCCTTCTTATAAAACCACATTCTCTCCCAGCTACCACCCTTTTTCTCTACTCCTTTTATAGCTAAATTTTTGAAGTTTTTAATTGCTGCCTCCACTTACCCCAAATTCAATCAACTCAATTATACTTTTGGTTCTGCCTTCTTTATATCTCTCAAAATCATTTACTTATATTCCTACTCTGGTCCAAGCCATGATTACCTCTCCTTTGACAATTTCCTATCTTTTCTACATTCACTTTTGCCCTCCAGTCTTCTCCACACAGCAACTAAAATGATATTTTAAAGACTCAGATCTCATAATGTAAGCCCTTCCTTAAAAATCACAAAGCTTTTCTCCTGACTTAAGATAGAGTCCAATTATCACCATTATGGTTTATATATGGTCCTATGGAATCTGACCCCTATCGTAATTTTCTAACTTACCCTGTCTTCCTTATGCCAAAACCATAAAAGTTTGTTTTCACTGCTGTGAAGTTTCTATGACTTTATCAACTTAACACTCTCTGCCTGAAATATTTCTCTAGGATTCACCTCACTGCTGCTCTTATCTTTTAGGTTTCAGCTTCAACTCACTTTGTCAGGGAAATCTTTCCTGGTCCTCTCAGGATTTTTGTCCTGTTCAGTGATTAATTCCCAGCACTCAGCTCCCTCCCTGGGGATAGTAGGCATTCATTCATTTATTGAATGGTTGAAAGAAAGGGCATATCCTATCTAATAACAGAGTAATATGCAAATTGACCATACCTCTGCTATGCCCACCAGCCACACCCACCAGCCAATCAGGAGGGAATATGCAAATAAACCCAACCAAGATGGCTGCAGCCACAGAGAGCAGGAGGGAGGCTTAGGTTTCCCTGGCAATGGAGGAAGCCAAGCTTTCCACCTGCCCTTGCCGGCCCAGGCCTCCACTCAATGCTACAAAGTTTCAATGATAGAAGATACATAAATCCCAACAGAAATGGCGGCAGCCACAGAGCTGGAGAGAGCAGGAGGCTAGGGTTGCCCATGGCGATGGAGGAAGCCAGGCTTCTGCAGCCCTGGCCTGCTTTGGCCTCCACTTAAGGCTACAAAGTTTCAATTATAGAAGATACATAAATCCCTACAGAAATGGCTGCCGCCATGGAGCGAGCAGAAGGCTTGGCTCCACTCCAGGCTACAAAGTTTCAATTGTAGAAGATAAATCCCAGATCCCAGGGCCTCTGCTTGGGTCGCCGGGGGGTGTGACCAGCCTGCAAACCACCACAGGCCCCTTGCTTAGGCCGCGCCATGCCCCAAGAGAACCCCCACCCTGATCCAGGACACCCTTCAGGGCAAACCAGCTGGCTCCCACCCGTGCACCAGGCCTCTATCCTATCTAATAAAAGAGTAATGTGCAAATTGACTGTCACTCCAACACACAAGATGGCTGCCACAAGATGGCCAGCAGGGGAGGGCAGTTGGGAGGGACCAGGCCTGCAAGGGAGGGCAGTTGGGGGCGATCAAGCCTGCAGGGGAGGGCAGTTAGGGGTGACCAGGCAGGCAGAGGGAAGTTGAGGGCGACTGGGCCTGCAGGGAAGGGCAGTTGCGGGGGACCCAGGCCTGCCAGGGAGAGCAGTTGGGGTTGACTGGGTCGGCAGGGAAGGGCAGTTGTGGGGTACCAGGCCTGCATGGGAGGGCAGTTAGGGGTGACCAGGCCTGCAGGGGAAGGCAGTTAGGGGCAAACAGGCTGGCAGGGGAGCAGTTAGGCATCAATCAGGCTGGCAGGGGAGTGGTTAGGGAGTGCTCAGGCTGGCAGGCAGAAGCAGTTGGGGCAATCAGGAAGGCAGGCAGGTGAGCAGTTGGGAGCCAGCAGTCCTGGATTGTGAGAGGGATGTCTGACTATCCACTGGGATCGGGCCTAAACGGGCAGTCGGACATCCCTCGAGGGGTCCCAGATTGGAGAGGGTGCAGACTGGGCTGAGGGACACCCCCCCCCCCCCCCCGCACGAATTTCATGCACCGGGCCTCTAGTTAAGAATATAAAACATGATAAATGCTTTAGAGTGAGAACAGACCTTTTTATTCATATACTGAGATAAACTTCAGAGACTGAAAGAAAAAAAAATTATAAATCATTCAGCAGAACATTCATTAAAATTCATTCTTTTTTATGTAAGTCTGATATAACATTAAATATTTTACAAATCAGACATTTCATTTTTAAATCTAATCGTATAATCTCGAGTGCACTATAGACAAATAAATTAAAGATTTCCTTTACCAGTTTCACTTCATTTAACTAATCCAAGGCTTCCATTAAAATTCCACCACACCTTGGAAATTACCTGCAGCTTTTAAAGACACATGACTTAAACTTAAATGGAAAGTCTTATGTAGCAATCTAAAAAAAAAAACAAAAATAGGTAAGAAGCATTTCTTAATACAAATAAATTATACAGTATCATTTATGTGTGAGTTTCTTCTCATTGGCATAGTTATCCAACTCAAAACAATTCATTTTGAAATTGGTGCTTAAAATACTCCAATGTCACTGAGAAATCCCTATCATTTTAGAAGTGCTCTTAAATGGCAAATATCAGATAGGAATGTCCCGATTCCTGTGCTGAAGTGGAGACTTGTTCACATTCATGCCGGGTGTCATCTGCTATGCAGTTACTAGACAGCTTGGCAACCAGTAATCCCAATTTTCAATAACATACTAAACTAAGACATTTCAAGAAACACTTCTTACCACCTACATATTTCCAGATTGCTAGATATAGAAAGACACAATTATATTTGAAGTATGGGCCTTACATTAGGAAACTGTTTTAAAATATGAAAAGTATCACACCAATGAAAGAATTCACACCAATGAAATTCTGTGAACTGCTTTCAAAGTTAGAAATAAGAATATCCACGGCTAATGGAAGCTCTGCTCTGTGCAAACATAGTGTGGTCTAAAATAATCACACATTTGAGGTATTAGCTGGAAAATATATACAGCTATACATGGACACATCCACAGACTATTCACAAATCTATTGGCCCCCAAACCAGCAGATAATAAAATCAAATAATCACGTACCACAGATAAAAGTTACACACAGGAACTTACAAAAAAAGTGGTTATGTAATCCTTAATATAAGGAGTATGTTTTGAATTAATGTTTGAGGGAAAATGTTTCCATTTATATGAAAGTACCTATTGAAATAGTAATAAAACAAAAAAGGAAACCTGAATTCTAGGACTGTATTGCCTCCCAGATTATTAAAGGAATATGCAAGAATTCCTTGAAGATCCTCATTCTACCCACTTTTTCTTTGTAGTTAAAAATTACATTAAAATATTTGGGAAGTTATCAGATGACTCTTCACTGGTTTATAGAAAAATTTATGGATTTTAACTGGGCAGTAACCCATTGTGGCCAAAAGACAAGGCTTTTTAGCTATTTAGTCAAAATTAAAATTCTGGTTTATTGTTCATTTTTGGAAGTTTTTCTCTTCTGATAAGAAAAAAGACTATGAATGCCCTTTTAGTTTGCTTCACTTTAAGTATAAAGAGAGTTATATGAGTAGTACTAAACCCAAACTTCATATGGGGAAGCTAAATGCACTAATTTTCCTTTTGAACCACTTAGTCCTCTGACTTAATACTTACTGAACTGGAAAAATGGCTAATTTGGTCCACAGGCCAACATCAAAAAATATTTCACTGCCTTAACAAAAGTGGGAAATTTACTTTTAATGAATATATAGGAATGTATTATTAGGTAATATTAACATGTCAAGTGTATTAAATAACAGCTGCATTTGAAAATAAAGATCAACAAAGGAAATCAAGATGTTAATCATATTTCTTGGTATCTATTTTATATACTAGTGTAACTGAAGAGTTAACAGGAAGAAAACTTAAGCATAAAAGTGCAATTAAAGTAAAGGGCTGGAATTTTACATTTCCTGTTCCTGTGAACACCTGAGGTGACACAAAGGCAGAGTGGCTTAATACCTTGGCATATATATATGCCTTAAGGACCTTCTTTTCTCTACCAAATCTTTGTAAATCATAAATAAGCATGTAATGATTATGAAACAACTACTTATTTAAGCATTCAAATGAAATCTGTTCCTAAAATATATTGTTTTCATTTATTAGATGGATTATACTTTGAAATTTCATTGTTGAGAATGATCAGATTTCATTAAAATAAATTCCGAAACTTGTAAATGTCTAGCACCTATCTATGTGAGAACTAAAGAATTAAAAAAAAGTAGAAGAAAAGGTATTATTTACTTTCCCCCAAATCCTCACAAGGATAATGTTTATGTGTGTGTTGTAAAGAAGGATAAAAATGTAAAGCATTAATAAATACACTTGCTGCCAAACTTCTAAAATACCAGTAAGAAAAGCTAATAAAGCAATACTTAAAGAGGGCTATTAGGCAATGATTAAAATGAACAGTACAAGTTTTCAAATGAAATTGCAAGGTTCATGTAGGTAAAACTAAGATGACAAAACGTTGGATTTTTAAAAGTAGCAAAAAATATGAAAATCTTACATCTTAACACATTGCGGACCAGTAGTTTTATTGCTAGCTTTACCCAGTGGCCAGATAAGTTTCTATTGAACAAGTACAAAAAATGTTTTACATAAATGTTAAAAGCATGCTTTAAAATTAAATACCCATTGTATTTTGAAGTTACATGTTCTTACAAGCTAGTATCTTTTTAAAGTATGATACTTTGTAAAACACTGTAATATGAAGCGAGAATTCTCGTGATCCGTCCGCAATGTGTTAAAATAGCTAACGTCTTATTTTGTAGAATTAACCAAAAATTCTAACACACTTGGCTGGGCCTTTACACCATGATACAGGTAACATTAAGGACTTAATCTTTACTTGCATATTTTATATGTAGCTTATGTTGTCAGGCACTCAGTCATTTCCCACAGTTCGAAAATTTTATCAAACACATTTCCCCGAACATTTTATGAAATATAATGGAATGTAGAAAAGCAACTGAAATATAATACTGTCCAAAAGCCATGTATGACTTCTTAATATATTTCATTTATTTTTATAACTTCATCTGCCTCCTTAAAGTCAGGATTAAGGGAAAAAGAATCAGGCAATAGAGTCTAGTGCATCAACCACGATCGTGTAAATATCCCAATAAAATGGAAAAATAGCCTAGCCAGTTTGGCTCAGTGGATAGAGCATCAGCTTGCGGACTGACGGGTCCCAGGTTCGATTCTGGTCAAGGGCATGTTCCTTGGTTTTGGGTACATCCCAGGAGGCAGCTGATCGATGTTTCTCTCTCATTGATGTTTCTAACTCTCCATCCCTCTCCCTTCTCTGTAAAAAAAAAAAAAATCAAAATATATTTTAAAAGAAAGGAAAAATAAATGGATGAAAATTTTCATTTGTAAGTTTTCTGATGCATATGAACTTGCAAAGTTAATTAGAATGCTGTGGCCTTTTTAAAAAAATTCATTATATGGGCTCAAGAAAATATTTAAAATTGTATTTCTTTTAAGCACTGCTATTTTTTTTAAAGGTGGCATTTCTAAAAGAAAGTTAAGCTGTCTAATTTCCCTAGGACAATATATTGTTTAGTTTAAACTACTAATTCAATCAGGTATTTCTATTGATTCATCTGGAAAGGGGATACAAGAGCACATTTTTTAAAGAATGGTCATTTTAAAAGTTTTAACAGATGCTATAAGGAACACTTTAATTAGCATTCTCTCACACATAAAAAAATTACCAAAGATGTGGTTCATGTTCCATTAACTGAGAATGAAGTATTATTACTATGTTAAACATAGAAGATTAGAAATCAACTAGTTTCATACCCCATACAGGCACTAAAAACTTCAATTTCCATCTGATTTCTCAAATTTATATTATGGATTTAATTACAAGGAGCTTATTCCTAAAGGATTAACTGAATTCTCAATGGTGAATAGATTTGAGCTCAGAATTTTATAAGGATAACTTGCTATAAATCACTATTCTACCTGCTGCTATATTTCTGCTCACTGTTGCATGTGGCCAAACAGATCATGCCCCGATCAAATAAGTGTGCTGTGATCTACATATATATTTCAGAGTTGGCAATCAGGTTAAAAGGCACAAAGCAAAGTAGTAATTTTTCCTATTACTTATTTGTAGAAGAATCCATTTACTTTTGAATTCTGCTTAAATTATCACTAAGAAGAAACTGCAAATTTCCCTGGGGGTGGAGGAAACATGTTGGTTCTATTCATAAAGTTTAGCAGCTTTCAAAGACATATACAAGGGTGGGCAAAAGTAGGTTTATAGTTGTGAGTACTCAAAACAGTTTATTCTTATGTTATTATTCATTAATTATGTATTATTGATTTGTATTAAAACTGTAAGCCTACTTTTGCCCTCCCCTGTATATGAACATTTGGGGGCATTTTAATAATTGGAATTGCAAATGACATAAATGCAATTTACTGTTGAAGTCCCTTTTTGTTTAATATCTAGATAGCCATTTCCTCATATTTTCTTTAAAATCTATCAGTATAGCATTTCATTTCTATGCATGGCTTAGCAATTCATAAAATTAAATAAATAGCAAATTGATACTCTATACCAGTTCATTTACCTCAATATATATTTTGGAATATAATGGCAATATTAAAATAGCAAATAATGCCTCAAGATTTTACAGAAAATTAATTTAAACATCTTTTGATTTTTTCTTTTTGAAAAAGTTTCAGTGTTTAAACTACACATTCCACATCTAACAAGTAACATGTAATTTTGTCACAGAATATTTATTCCACCAATTTAAACTAAAGTGTCTCATGGAGCTAAACACTAAAAGAATTTAAATAAAAAGGCAATAACTTACATATACACAAAATGATCATTTCATAAATATTTACATAATGGGAAAAAATATTTACATAAAACTGGAAACTACTACAGGTGTGATAACCCTTTCTTGAGACATTTTTAGTTAGTAATCATAAAAGCTTTTAAAATGAAAATAATTACAGAAGCATTACTAAAATATTAATGTTAGTGTTCAGTTTATTACTATTTAAAGTAGTAAGTCATAAACAGTCCAAAATTTCAGGGACCAACTATTCAGTTTAATTTTTAACAACAAATCTTTTTCTTTAGCTCTCATGATGATACTAAACTCACAGAAAAAATAAATAATATGCTAAAAGATATAAATAAAATTCCAGTTCATCCTCCTTTATAAATACTGGTCAGCCGCTCCAGTTCTTTGCAGTTGTCCATGTTCAAGGCATCTGCCTTCCTTCGAAGTCGTTCATCACGGTATACTTTTGCTGCATATTGCATATCTATTTCTGTTCATAAACAAAAATATTTTGCTAAGTAAATAATAATTTAAATCACCAAGTTTTAACACAAATGATGCTTCATAGAAACCCTTCAATGTACTTCTGTTAGTTGACTTTTTTTTTTTTAAAGAAAGAAGTCCAAGTGCTACTCCTAAAAGCTACTTGGAAACCTAGCATGTAAAACAAACACAGAACTGCTCTGGAAGAGAAAAAAGGATGGAGTCCTGTCAACCTTTCCCCTCCACTCCTGTCCCCAATGGTTTAAGAACTACTGCTCTAAAGCAGCATCTTGAATCCATATGCTATTCTGCTACTGGTTGTTTTTGCTGTGACCTTTTGTTAAGGTTTCACATTATTTGATTATTTCCAAGACTTGGAAGTAGAAAATTTTGAAATCTGTTCTGAGTTTGCTTGAATTTAAAATATATATATACACAATAACTGCATTGAAGGAACACAAATGAGAAAAAAAGCTTCCTCTACAATTATAGCAGTGACATTCAGCAATAAATACTTCTGAGGCTGCCTTCAGTATGTGGAATGCATTACTAAAGAAAAATAAATGAAGTAGGTATCAAATATTCTTCAGAGTTTTCCTTATTATTTTCCTGTTATTCTCAGCCATTTCACTGTTTGTTACCACTTCGAAAGGGTGGCAGTACTTAGAGAAGATTTAACCCAAAAAAAGGGGGAAACAGTGACCAAAGTAGAGGACATCAGCCAGGACCACAAACAGTATACCCAAAGTAAGAGTATTTTCTATTTTTAAATATCTTCAAGAATGATCTTTATTCAATCATTCAGGTTTGAATTTAACAACTAATATATTTACAAATGAGGCACTTAGAAAATCCATTTGCAGCTGGTTCTTCGCAAATGAGGTAGTTAACACCCAAAGTTCAGAGGGCTAGTGAATGGCAGAACCTGGATTCCAATCCAAATCTCCCAATCTTAGTCTAATATTCTTTCCATTACCTCAAATTATTTCTTGTATTTCATAAAACACCTATTTTACCAATTTAAGCATTAGAGAGTGTTAGAAGTGACTCCAAAACAGAAAAACACTGGCAAAAGAATATTCATTGGCCAAAAATCTTTTTTTTAAAAATATTTTATTGATTTTTTACAGAGAGGAAGGGAGAGGGATAGAGAGTTAGAAACATTGATGAGAGAGAAACATCAATCAGCTGCCTCCTGCACACTCCCTTACTGGGGATGTGCCCGCAACCAAGGTACATGCCCTTGTTCGGAATCGAACCTAGGACCCTTGGAGTCCGCAGGACGATGCTCTATCCACTGAGCCAAACCAGTTAGGGCTTAAAAATCTTTTTGATGGTATTAATTTATAAAAGAAGATAATCTCATTTTACTTAACTAGTAAAACATTCAATCAATGGGTTAATTAATGTTATACTGAGCCCCTCTCACTTCCATCTTCATTCAAAATCACTAACATATAGATAGATGTACTGAATTTATTGGGTTTTATTTTGAAAATTTCAAACCTATCCTCACATTTTGTCAATTTTGTTTTTACTGTCTCTACAGTAAAAGCTGTTGTGATTGATGTGGTGGTTATTATTACTTTGTAGAACCATTTGAGAATAAGTTACAGACATCATGACCTTTCATTCCTAATTACTTTAGCATATTTTTCTTAAGAACAATGGCACTCTCTTATATAACCACAATACTATTTTCAAATTCAGAAAGTTAACAATGATATCATACCAGCTAATATGTAGTCCACATTCAATTTCAACAATTGTCCCAATGATGATGATATTCACTTATTCAACCAAATATTTATTGATGACAACAGTAACACAAATACCATTTAAGTCCTTGCTATATGCTGAATACTGTTACAGGCCACATGTATGTTAAAACATACTGTCTCATTTAAGAATTGAGTTCTGATTATATAATAGACAATTCTACAACATTCCTTAAGAAAATCTACAGTAATCACTTTCCAAGATTTTGAATAAGTTTTTAAATGTTAAACATTTGATCAACTTACTCTGTTGTCTTTCTTTCCAGCAATTATCTCGAATATTAGTCACATAATCTTCTTCCACACTCTTTTCTACCTTTTGTAATAACATTCCTTTATATTCATTTTTAAAGTCCTTGTTGACATAATAAACGACACCTAAGTTTTCTGTCTGCATTTTAATAGTTTGCCCTGATCCACTGTAAAAGAAATGCTTGATCATTATTTTTAATTAAAATTTTACATGTTGATCTACTATAAACCAAGCTAACAAAAATAATTTAAAAGAATTAAAATTATTGGTAATCATTTATTTACATTATCTCAAATTCACAACTACTACCATGCATGTAATAAAAAAGTAATATTTTAATATACTATGTTCTTATAAGTTCTCTCAATTTTTAGTTAATAAAAATCTTATTTGGAAGAAATATAAAGTTATTTCTTGTTTTTAGACCAATGTTTTTAATACTGTAAAATCACTGGCAGTATGATTTTACAAAGTTTCCTATATGTTCATTGTATTACACTGAAGTTTTCTAGAATAGATGCTGCATTAAATTTCTTTCATGTACGGACCTCATATATCAAGTATATTATGGAAAAAATGTTTCATATAACAAATATGTTTTTACTTAGTATTTAACAAACAAGAGTGAAATCATTCCCTCCTTAACACAAATCTATGTAAGATTAATGACAATTCTATTTTTGTCTTTCAAAATACTTTTGCCTTTAATGCCATTACTTATTACATGAAATTGCTATCAAGTTCAAATATAGTACTGTCCTTATCCACAATGGGACAGATATAAACTAACAACATAATATAAATTTATCACTTGAATAACTATTTTAAAAATTAGACATTTTAAGACCTGGTATACTTGTAGTCATAGATTTGGCACTTAAAAGTTTTAAAAAAATCACAAGGCCTTTTAATGAAAACCAGATAAAAACAATTCTTTTTTACAAAATTCACTTAGCTACTTACGATCTGGGATATAAGGAATAAGGAGGATTAGAGACCATCAGTTGGCTTAATAATGACACAAGGATTAATACAATAATGGGCATCAGCTGGATAAACACAGAAAAGCCTCCCTGTAAAAAAATCATCAAAGAATAACAAATTATAACTAGTTGTCAATAATCCAACAGTTGTCATGCATTTTTAGGGGCAGAAGGGCCATTTGAGGTAATCTGGTTCAGTGCTTTCAAATCTGCTTGAACATAACTTCCTGAGGTGATTCTTAAAAATTTAGCTTTCTAGGTGCTTCACCTAGTGATTCTAATTTGGAAAACACTGAAACAACCTGATCTTATTTTATAGATGAGAACTTCTCTCTTTCATACCCACAGACTCTATCAATAGGCAACAGGTTGCATTTCTACTCTGGATTTGAAGGTGGAGAGAGCACTGGAAGCTTGAATGGCAGAGTAGGGGCCCAGGCCTTTTAATTTCTAGTCTAGTGCTCTTTCCACTTCATGTGATCTAACTGCTGTATACAATCAGGTATAACTGTTACATCCAACTTAAGTTTTTCAGTATAAATTCCAAATTCTTTAGAACTAACAATGAAAAGTAACCTTCAAAATATGCACACTGCAGGTTACCTTCATTAGAATCATAGAATACCAAATTTAAAGGCTTCATATTGTCCAACCACCCTCCTGCTCCCCTAATATCTCTAAGGAATATTCTAGTCTCTGTTGAACAACTCTGGTCAGAGAAAACTCTTTACTTCCTTTTAGAAAAACTTGCTCTATTTTCAGACAATTCTAATTGCTTTTCCTGAGCTGAAATTTGCCATTTTTTAATTTCTAATCCTATCTAATAAAAGAGTAATATGCAAATTGACCATACCTCTGCTATACCCACAAGCCACACCCACCAGCCAATCAGGAGCGAGTATGCAAATTAACCCAACCAAAATGGCTGCAGCTACAGAGAGAGCAGGAGGCTTGAGTTGCCGTCGGTGATGGAGGAAGCCAAGCTTTCCATCTGCCCTGGCCTGCCTTGGCCTCCGCTTAAGGCTACAAAGTTTCAATTATAGAAGATAAATAAATCCCAACAGAAATGGTGGCATCCACAGAGCCGGAGAGAGCAGGAGACTTGAGATGCCCCGGGTGATGGAGGAAGCCAAGCTCCCACATCCCTGGCCTGCCTTGGCCTCTGCTCAAGGCTACAAAGTTTCAATTATAGAAGATAAATCCCAGATACCAGGGCCTCCGCTTGGGTCGCCAGGGGGCATGGCCAGCCTGCAAACCACCACAGGCCCCTCGCCCAGGCCGCCCCACGCCCCAAGGGAACCCCCACCCTGAGCTGGGACACCCTTCAGGGCAAACCAGCTGGCCCCTACCCATGCACCAGCCCTCTATCCTATCTAATAAAAGAGTAATATGCAGATTGATCATCACTCCAACACACAAGATGGCTGCCCCCATGTGGTCAAAGATGGCTGCCCCCATGTGGACACAAGATGGCCACCACAAGATGGCCAGCAGGGGAGGGCAGCTGGGAGGGACCAGACCTGCAAGGGAGGGCAGTTGGGGGCGATCAAGCCTGCAGGGGAGGGCAGTTAGGGTGACCAGGCCGGCAGAGGGGGTAGTTGGGGGCAACTGGGCCTGCAGGGAAGGGCAGTTGGGGGGACCCAGGCCTGCAGGGGAGAGCAGTTGGGGGGGACCCAGGCCTGCCGGAGAGAGCAGTTGGAGGGGACCAGGCCTGCAGGGGAGGGCAGTTAGGGGTGACCAGGCCTGTAGGAGAGGGCAGCTGGGGGTGACCAGGCCTGCAGGGGAGGGCAGTTGGGGGGGACCAGGACTGCAGGGGAGGGCAGTTAGTGGCAAACAGGCTGGCAGGGGAGCAGTTAGGCATCAATCAGGCTGGCAGGGAAGTGGTTAGGGGGTGCTCAGGCTGGCAGGCAGAAATGGTTAGGGGCCATCAGGAAGGCAGGCAGGCGAGCAGTTGGGAGCCAGCAGTTTTGGATTGTGAGAGGGATGTCCGACTGCCCATTTAGGACCGATCCCATGGGCACTCAGACATCCCTCGAGGGGTCCCAGATTGGAGAGGGTGCAGGCTGGGCTGAGGGACACACACCCCTGTGCACGAATTTCGTGCACCGGGCCTCTAGTCATATCATAAACATACATCTCCTCTTTCTTCTTCTCTTTCATGTCCACTATGCCGATGCTGATGTTGATGGCTATAACCAGCTCGCCCATTTGAAAATGAATGTACACTACCTAGAGAAAATTAAAAGGTTAAATTAGGGAGAGCAATTATGAGTTTAAAAAATTATATTTTCTTCTACAAAGAAAATACTTTTAGTTTTATTTATATTTGTAATATTTAAATTTTTTAAAATTACTAAATACATGTTTGAGCAGTGAATGCTTAATTGGCTTCTCCTTTTATGAGTGAAGGGTGAAGGGAAACAGGAATAATTCTTCCCAGACTTTGCTTCCTTTCAAGTAAAGTAGAATTCTCTCTTTATGAAAACCTGAATATAAGTTTCTCCGTAATATGCACGCACAAAGAACTTTTGTTGTGGTTGCTTGCTTTTATGAACCTTGGGTCACTTCTCTGAAAGCCTGCATTCTGCATTTATCAACTAATCACAAATATATCTAAAAATCAAAAATTATTTAAAAAAAATAGCTGTAGAATACACTATGGTAGAGGTAAGCCACAATTTATTCAAATATTCTCCTTATGGATATTCAAGTTGTTTTCAAATAAGGTGACCAACCAGAAATGGCTACAACTGACAAAACAAGCTATGTTACAAAGGCAAAAGAACTGAAAATACTATCAGAAAATTCACTACTACCTAAAAGATATCTATTTGTTCCTAGCATATTTTTAGTCTGAATGTTTTTTATGAGATGTAATTATATATCCTAATATTTAAAAATGCAGGTTATATTTTCAGTCATTAATTTGTATTTACACATTCTCTGTCCTTCAAGGATTCTTTATAAAATGTCCTATCTATGACTACAATCTTTCTCAGAAAAATTCAGACAGGGCCACCAGACCAAATTATATTGCCGTGTTTATAAAAGTTCTCCTAATTTTGAATGGGATGTTTAACTTAGAACCTTAAGGAAATGTTAAAAAAGACTGGAGCTTTAATTATAAACACCTTAGAAGCTGCTCTTAAAGAAAATTAATTTCCATACAACAACTCACAGTAAACATAAACTAGCATAATACTACTTATGCTAGTATTATAAAATCTATTCATTTAGTATTACTCTATATTTTACTTTGATAGCCTAGTTCAAGTAATTATTTCTATTCCAATATAATTTTTAAAACCCACTCACTTTTTATATAACCTATCAGACATTTTAATATTTCAATGGAAAGCACTTCCACATATATCAAAATTAGCAATCTATAATATTAAAATATATACAAAGATTTCCAGAGAATCAATGTCAAATAGTCATCCATAGCCATAATTGCACTTAACTAAGACATTATCACTGGATTTCCTACTTATATCCTTTTTCAGCTTCATGTAAAATACAGAATATTGGTACTCTCCATTTTTTACTTTTTATTTAAATTAAAATATGTTTTAGGAAAAAGGCAGACTTATAGTAAAAGTAGTGAGTATAACATTTTTCTTCTACTTTCATAAAAAACCATCACAGGATAATAATGCTGTAAGAAATACAGGCAAGAAGGTAGATAAATCACTAAATAGCCTATCTGGAAGTAAGAATCTCTAGCTTCAAAAAGTATAACACTTATAATTAACATTAAAATACCTGAAGGAAATCCACCACCAAAAAATATATTAAACAAGTCTTCTGGAGTTATATCAGCTTCACAACCTCTATGGAAATTAAATCTACCATTGTTTTGTGGATTACATGCTTGTTCTTCATTGCCTGTGAGGTCATACTGTTTTCGTTTTTCTGGATTGCTTAAAATAGCATAAGCATTTCCAATCTCTGAAAAAGTAATGAGTAAGAGTTGGTAAGTAAAGTTTTTATATTACGAAAGACTGCCCCATATAAAAACTGTCATGTTAACAATAACAAAAACTACTTGAGGCTCATCAACAAAATAGTAAAACAGTAACACTTTCTTGTAAAGATATTATACTTGCTTGCAATTACACATTTTATTACCTCCCAATACAATTTTTTATAGTAGACAGGCAAGTCTCCCTACTGCCTTAAATGTAAGGAAATGTCCATCTTACTTTCTTATTATTGGGCTTCATCCCCTAACATTAGTCTTCTTCATTTTTGAGTATCTGATCTAGTCATTCATTAGTGCCATTCAGACCAATAATAATAGTAGTAGGTACTACTGCCAGGCTCTGAACCCCAAACCTTAATATATTATTCATTATTATGCCTATTGTACAGATGAGCCCCACAAGGCTCAAGAAGGTTAGGAAACTTGTTCAAGGTCAAAAAAGCTTTTTTTTAGCAAGTAAACTCTATCCAACCTACATAATATTTTTGTTTGTTTTTTGCACACTCCAGCCCAGAATGAGTTAAATTTATTCCTCCTAAAACTGTAAACTTCATGAGAGAAGAAACTATGTCTATGTTTTCATTGCATTATTCCAATAGTTCAGCATAAAGTCTAAATTTGTTTTTATTTAATATATTTTTATTGATTTCAGAGACAAAGGGAGAGGGAGAGGGAGAGAGAAACATCAATGATGAGAGAGAATTATTGATTGGCTGCCTCCTGTATGCTCCCTACTGGGGATTGAGCCACAACCTGGGCATGTGCCCTGACTGGTTATCAAACCATGACCTCCTGGTTCATAGGCTGACGCTCACCCACTGAGCCACTTTTGAATGAATCCAGATAGTCTCTAGTTTTCCCATCTCACTTTGTTACTTTCTTCATATTTATTTAGAAAGAATTCTCTCTCATACTCCCGTATCCAAAAGAGGCAACGGTATCAGAGTAACCACTTCATAGGTTATATAAATGTCTTATGACTATGTTGTACACCTGAAACTAATATAATATTGTATGTCAACTGTAATGGAAGAATTTTTAAAAATTATTTTAAAAAGGAAGCAACTGTACATAGGTTATCAAAATGTCTTAAGGTAATTTAGAAAAGCAGAAACTACCCTATTCTCATTCTGACACTTCTAATAATCATTTCATAAATATAGTTTCCTTAAACTAGATCACATAAACCTCTTGCAATATGGGATATTTTAAAAATACTTTTTGAGTCCCTTGTGGTGGCTGCCATAGGTACTGTGCAAGCAAACAGATGCTCATTAGGCAGTTGTTTTGGGCTGATCACCTATCACACTGAAATTAATGATACACAGATACTCTGGAACTTTTCTTCTGATAGGGCTTCTTAAATCTGGATTTCAAAGATATGTCTGTGATGGTATGTGAACTCTAATGTATGAAAAATTAGGTGGATGATCCATTTATTTGAAGAGATGGTACAAAACTTTCTTCAGATTTCAGATAGATCTATGACTTAGAAATATAGCTATCATTTATAAAGTTGCTCCAATGTGGAAGCATACTAGTAATCAGAGATCCAAACAATGTACTGACAAACAACACCAAGGTTTTAACCCATACCTACAAAAAAGCATATCTATCAATATGTGCCAAGTTGTACTTCCCCTAATAATATCAGTTTTAGAACTTAACCATGCCTCATCTCATTTGATCCTCACAGAAGTCCTGGAGTAGGTAAAGAGGAGACTCGGTGGAATCCTATTTTCTTTTCATTATCCCGAAAACAGAGATTTGGAAAGCTTAGAAACTTGACCTGACTGAAAAGAGGTAAGAAATGGTGGACCTTAAAAACGACTTCAGGTTTTCTCACTGCACAGAATATAGTCAAACACTGCTACAGTTAAATATATTACCCTTTGTTCTCCCTGCCTGATCTACAATAATAACCTGCTTCGTGTTGATATTTACTGCTGTGCTGAAAGAGAAGTTGGGGTGCTTCACTGGCTGGAAAAAGTTTAGCTAAATCAGAACGCAGGTCTATAAAAAGCTAAGTTGACTCGTGCATGAACGATACATATAAAGCTCTCGCTGCCGCCAATTGTACGCATGTGTTTCGACCTGTCATTGTTGATCATGAATTTGGTTGACACTTCTATTATAGAGAAAGGGCGAATAGCGATATTAAAGTATTTCTTCTACTTAATTTCCTTTCAATGTGCACAAATTCATGCATTGGGTCACTAGTATTTAATAAGCATTAAATAAAAAACTATAAAATGCTTGCCAAATGTTAGGTATTATTATTATTTCAAATGTACTCTATGAGACTTGACTCCCCTTTATGAATGACAAATTCTTTGAGTAAGAGGGTGTTTCATATTCTCTTATTGTCTATAAGAACTAGGCCAAAGAACAGAATTGACTTCTTTATGTTTAGAGATACACTCTAGATATTAAAAATATTGAACTACCAGACCTAGGCAATATCTCTGATCCATTCTTATTTACCAAGCAAACATATACAGCTAATTCATGTCCCTTGTTATTACATTCATGTATACATAAAAAAAAACACAAATACTATTCAGATAGTGTCTAAAATACTTATGAGTCTCTAAAGACAATGTTACTATTTTGAAAATATCCATGTCAGACAGAAGGGAAGTATTTCAGTCAAGTATTGCTTTAAAGTGTGCTTACACATATTGTGCAAGCCACTCTCAAAATATAAACAAAATATTCCATGCTCTGAGAAACTTAAAATCCTAACTGTAAAGAACAAACCGCCACATGAACTTGAAAGTCCATTTACTCTACCCTCCTTGTTGGAACCTTTTATTTTTAAAGCTTTACAAAACACACAAATGAAAATATCTGTTCTATCGAATTTAATTCCCTAAACCAATTACCCCCTCTTTTTCTAAGAGGAAATTAAAAGCAAGTGGTTTCATGTTCTGCAAAAAGTGTTTTGGTAATTACAGAGCAATCAACCTATATTTACCTTTTATACAAAAGAAAAAACTATAGTCTTGCTTAGAAGAAACAGCTTGGTACCCCAAAACAGAAGTTCAACTTGTTAAAATTAAAGTAAGATGACCCAGAAGGTAATGAAAAGATCCTGTGTGCTGGATGAATGAAACTTGTCATTTCTGTATGATGACACTAGATGTAATATTTTCTAATTAACTGCCTTTATTCACCAACCATCTATAGATTACAACCTGGGTTTTCTATGCAGTTTTCACTCAATGAAAAATGGACTCACAACAAACTCCCTATTCTGATCTTCTTTGGGATTAATTGGCATTCTGATTTATAGATAATCTCCTGTATACTGAATAATCTTTCCTCTAGAGATAAATCAACTTCTAGCATGTTGATAAACATTAACTTTCTAGTTTTGTAAAGCAAAACATTAAAATCTAAAATATACTAAAACCAAAGGACAACCAATCACGTTTGTTAAACCCTTTCTGGGTGTCTAGCTGGGGTAACATTTATGCTGTTCACCACTTCAAAATGCATCACAGGCTATAAAAATATTGGTAGATCTACTTACTGTTATTCCAAAACCAATAATGCTAACATGACTTCAGTGCAGAAATGGGAGAAAAAAGCAGCTTAACATTCTCAACGTGAAGAATGTTATCACCTAGCAGATCACAAACATGCAAATAACTCACTGCCGCTATGTTTTTAAACATTTTAAAAACAAAAAATATTAAATTATTTTAATTCATAATGTGAAAATTTTGCCTTAACTTTTGGGGGCATATATGCTAAAGTTAAATTAGTGTTTTTAAGTAAATAAAATTTTCCTGTACTACCCAAGACACCATTAATTTAAGGAAACAAACAGAGAAGGCTCAGTCACGGTGATTATTTTACTTTCACTTAGTAACCACTTTGGCAGCTGTTTTCATTGGAATATATTAACAATCCCCAAACACATTTTGCTTGGCCACTTCCTTTAAGAAATAAAACAGTTTGGAAACTGTTTTGTAGAAAAGATCAATTGAGTCCTCTATCTTTTAGAAATATTTTAAAAATGAGTATTTCCTTCCTATCCAAGATCCCAGCATTTATTTCATTGTAAGCATTATACTTGGCTCTATAAATGCCAAATTCATAAAAACAATCATAAATTTAAGCATTTTCTTATGAATTAGAGGTTAATTATTATGAGTAATTTCTATGTAGCAAAATATGAAATTACAAAGTCAGTTATTTTATGTTTATTTACTAAATTGACCAAAAAAACAAAAATAATATTGATAAATTAAGACAAATAAAGAGTAGGCAAGAGAAATGAAACTAATAATTAAAAAGAAAAAGTCACATTAGTTAGAACTACTTATAAAAAATACAAAACTTGGCCAGAGTTAATAGAAATATAAAACCACTGGGCAGATAGCAATTCCAAGTAATTTCCCAATTCTAATACCTTAATATTTCTAATATCTAAAAAACTCACAAAATCTATATTTTCCTTTTAGTTCCCTTAGAACCAGATGGTAATATGCTAGAGGCTCATGCATAATCATTACACAGCGTGCACAGTAAATTAGAAAGCATGTTGCTTTCACAAAACCAAACTGCATTTGTTTGGCTCTTAGAACAACAAGTTAATAGTGAAGTTTTAAAGGATTTTGAGGACCCTTACTTATGCTGGCTTCTAGGCACCAGTCTAAAGGCAGAATTTAATATTCTGAAACACTAAATGGCTTCTAAGAAGAGCTTGGTAAAATTGCTTTAAAGGGTTTACTTTACTTTTAAAAGCATCTGTTGCTCCAGGTGCATGGTTTTTGTCTGGATGAAACTTCAAAGCAAGCTTTCTATAAGCTTTTTTCAAATCTTCATCACCAGCATCTTTGGTAACTCCAAGTACTTCATAGTAATTTTTACATTTGTTTATGCTGTGAACAAGAGAGTGTGTTATAATGAAAATTTCAAGGAAGAAGTTTATGTAATAGCTCTAATGTTTTATTTATTAGAAGAGTATAAAGAACTGTCTGTGGATTGTTTCCTCAATATCAAATGATAGCTTATCTTATTAAGGGTTAATGCTTTGATCTGTTTTTTGACCAGATCATTCCTCCAACCTCTTCCCAGTCTAAGAAGAGTTGACCATGAGAATGTCCTTGGTGCAATTTATCACAACTACATAGAAGTAAAGCAAAATCCATAACAACTGTGGATGAAGGACAGAGCACAGAGGATAAGAACAACTTTTAAGCATAAAGAAATTCAATAATCCTCACAAGTACATTGCAGCTAAAGAATAGTATACGTTACACTCAAGAGTTTTGTTGTCCTGTAATGTATACCTAACCAAATATCAAAGCAACAGTTTAATGCATGTAAAAACAATCACAGCACACTATGGTTTAAATGTCAAGGCAAGTCAATTCATCTCGGCCATGCTAAAGAGAATCCATTGGTGAAAGATAAAATCTCATGATAAAATATATCATGGGACACAAAAATGTTTGTTACTCCCATTTTCATTGTGATAAGCATATTCTTAAAGATTATAGTAAGTCCTCACTTGATGTGGTTTTGTGTCTTAGCAAAATGATGTGTAACAAAACAAATTTTACCATAGGCTAATTTACATAAACAAGAGTTAAGTTCCTACAGCATCTCAGCAATGTTATAATGAATCATTATCCTAGGACCTACTGTACTTACATAGTTTATAATCCTAAAGATGTAATTGATTTAAAGCCAGAGTCTTAAGAAATACTCTAAATGGAACAGAGAACATTAATACTTTTGGATCCTAACATTCTCTCACAACCTAAAAATTTTTATTCACTAAAATCCAGTTACATCGTATACATTTTTGTAGCTGACTCTAGATGTGTTCCATGTGTAAGTGGCTTGATGACAGAGGTAGTCACAGGTAAAAAGATATCTGAGGCATAATTGTTCTCTGGCAGCAAAAGTATTTCAAACACTGACTCAAAGTTTTCAAAGAAAAGAGACGGGATTGATCTTTTTTTTAATCTGCTAAATATATTAATCATCATACTGCTTGGTACATGATAGGCTCTCAGTAAATATTTCTGGAATAAATGAGCCTAAAGCTCTTCTTTTATAATGAAATCATTTATCATTTGGTATATGAAATGGGGGGGGGGGGGAAGAGAGAAGACCTTATATAAATTACAGAAATTTTTCTTTTTTTTAAAAAAATATATTTTATTGATTTTTTACAGAGAGGAAGGGAGATGGATAGAGAGTTAGAAACATCGATGAGAGAGAAACATCGATCAGCTGCCTCCTGCACACCTCCCACTGGAGATATGCCCACAACCAAGGTACATGCCCTTGACCGGAATCGAACCCAGGACCCTTCAGTCCACAGGCTGATGCTCTATCCACTGAGCCAAACCGGTTTCGGCAAATTATAGAAATTTTTCCATATCACATAAATTAAAATCTGATACCCAATCTTTCTTTGTAATAATGATAATAATAATTGGATTTTTCTACTTTAGATAACAAATATTAACACAAGTCCATTTTATTTCATGAATATGACATTTTCTTTATTTGGTCAATAATATTTATTGAGTACCAACTATGTCCCAGATAGTATTCAGGCATTTGAAATATATTAGTGAACAAAACAGAGAATGATCCCACCATAGAAGAAACTCACTCTCCTGAATATGATTAGAAACTGTGCAATAGAAAAAACGGGAAGGGAACATTTATAGAACACTTACTGTGTGTCAGGCACAGGCTTCTAATAAGAGTATAGTAAAATTGCTTTTATAGTAGAAGCAATATCCATGCTCTAATATCCATTAAGAATATCCATGTTCTAATAGCCATTAAGCTCTGAAAAACGTTAAATTATTCTATAAATAATCTGATTGCAAAAACCTGACTTGAACACTTAAAGATAAAATTTGACCTGAACAAATGTGAAACTGCTACACAGTCTTCATATATCCCATTTAAGTGTATAGTTGTATGTTTTGTGGCAGAAATGTTACCATAGGGTCCGAGCTGCTTACCAGTTATGTAACGTATAATGCATACTTCTTATTACCTTTCTAAATATTAATGATTCAAATTACAAACTATATCTGGTCCACTAAGTTTTCACATAGAGAATTGTAGAATCTTATTATGTTGATTATTTTACACAAATTATATCATTTACTCCTCGTTAGGTAGATATTATTCCTAATTAACCAATGAGGAAATCAAGGCTTTGAGAGGTTAAGTAAATTGCCAAAAGTCACATAACCAAGTAATAGATGGGAAGAAACCAGGACTTATTTCTTTAACAAAAATTTACTGAACATCTACTTTCTGCTAAATGATGTTTCAGAGGCAATAGTGGGGAATAAAACAATCCAAAAAATCCCTGCTCACATTCAATTTACAATTGGGACAGGACCACGCAATGAACAGATATACAAGTAAAATGTAAAGTACATCACATGGTGATAAGTATTTAGAGAAAAATAAAGTGGCAATGGGGAATGGAAGAGGAGGCCTGCTACAGTGATTAGGAAAGGCACAAGTAAGGATTCAAATATCAGTTTGTACAACTTGAAAATCCTGTTGAGAACCAGAATAAAGAAGAAAAGGAACCTCCTTAGACTCCAGAGTAACTAACCATCTCCTTCCTTGCAATTTGCTTTTCCATTCTGTGTTTAAACACACTTTCTTCCCTCTTAGATGTTTTCAAATGTTGTTTCTGGTGCCCAGAACATGTGTTCTCTGCCTCCCTTTTTGCTTAGTTTCCACCACTTCTTCAAACCTCAGTTTGGCTCTTTCTCTTCTCAAAAAGAGAAAAGACTAGGTTGGTGACCCTCTTATAGCCTCTCAAAGCTCTTGGAACTTAGTCCTATCCCAGCAATTACACTGTACTGCTGCTACCTGTGTACTCATCTGACTACTCTTTCTAGACTAGGTCTCTTGAAGGCAGGCACTGTGTCTTATTCACCATGTGTGTTGAATGGATAGATGGACAGATGGATGACTGATTCAATTTGAGGGCAGAAATGGTGAGAATCCAAGTAATTTTTAGGCCAAAGGTGATAAGTGCTATAATGAAAATGTAGCTGGCACCAGAACTCAATTTGGAATAGAGAATAGACTATGAAACAAGGAATAGAGCTAAAAATATGCCATACTACAGGAATGCAGAAAACAAACGGTAGTAAACCAAACACTGAACTATCCTAAAGTCATTACTGTTTGGTTAGAATGCATAAGATTTTTAATTATGTACCAGATTAACCCTCTAAACTTGTTTTGTTGATAATTTCTGACAACAAAAGGCTAGACAATAGAAAAAAGCAGCCTAGGAAAAATTAGGTTGGAATTCACAATCCTCTAGAGATGGGTCATAAAGGTAAAAGAATTACCACAATGAGGAGGAAAAAAGTAAGAAAATCAATTATTTCACTAATTCTGAGCTCTATCTAGCTCTGCCATATCTTCTCTGTATTAAATTTTTCATCATTTATTACAGAAATCGTTGAGAAACCAACACAGAGGTATAAAGTCTACAATCACCAATGGAAAGCGGAAGGCTACGTATTTCAATATTCCAAATATACTCATTTACCTAATTTTTCATACCTGAATGAGAAATATATATAAAATATATTTAAATTCATATTATTTGTTCATTATGCTTCTTTTCACCAGCTAAAACGCATTTGTCACACTTTTTACAGTTTGCTTCTTACTGAAAGATTTAAATATTTTTCTCCATCCTCACCTAGGAATTTAAAAAAGAAAGAAGAAAGCAAAAAGAAAATACATTAAAAAGAGGTAACCCATTAACTACCCTCGAAGGAAACATTGTGCAACACAGACAGAAAGATCTGTCTGGGAGCTCAACATCAGAGAAGTATGTCTGGTTCAGCCTTCATGTCTTCCTTTATGTGCATAAAAGCATAGTGGGGAGGGGAAGAGGGTCTTCTTTCAATTTTTTTATATAAAATAGCTGGTTATTTAAATAGATTCCATGTTTATTAGTGTTTAAGGAAACATTTATTCTTGGAGGCAAAGGATTATTTATTTTATAAGTTTAGCAAAATAATTTATTTTCATTTAAAGAATTACAATTTAAATCAAATCCTAATAAAATCCCCATCATTCAAATTACTTAACAGCTGTACAGAAGTGTTCTGAATAAATAACTATAAAGACAGTCCAGTTAATGATTTCACACTCATCTTGTTAAAATAGATGGGCTTTTAAAAATGAGATATTAAAAATCTTTCATATTAGATCCATGACACCTTTTCCTCAGTTTTTCAATATATTTCAACTCAAGGACAACAATGTGCTTAGTTTCACAGAAAGTTACTTTTACAAAGTTATACCCTTTTTTTCCCATCTTACTGTAAGCTAGGCTTACTTATGTAATGGATGCAGCATTATTGCATGGCTTCTCCCATTGAGCCAAATCATCACTGAGCAACTTGTTTGCATAATCGTGCTAACAACAAGATAACTTTCTTTTGAAAAATCCCCTGTGTATAAGTAAAACAAAAACAAAAACATACAGCATGTAAGTGTTTGCTGGTGATCTGTTACCTCACTAAAGCAACACTTAGGAAGACTAATAAAATGAATAAGTGTTCCATTATTAAGCTAATCAACTCTTATAAAGTTATTAACTGAAGTATTTTGAATAAGTTAGGGATTCTATTAAAGAAATAGAGGCCCGGTGTCCCTCAGCCCAGCCTGCACCCTCTCCAATCTGGGACCCCTTGGGGGATGTCTGACTGCCTGTGGGATCAGGCCTAAACCAGCAGTCGGACATCCCTCTCACAATCCGGGACTGCTGGCTCCTAACTGCTTGCCTGCCTGCCTACCTGCCTGCCTGATTGCCACTAACCACTTCTGCCTGCCAGCCTGATCACCCCCTAACCACTCCCCTGCTGGCCCGATAGCCCCCAACTGCCCTCCCCTGCCAGCCTGATCTCACCCCCAACTGCCCTCCCCTGCCAGCCTGAACTCGCCCCCAATTGCTCTCTGCCGGCCCATTTGGTTCTGATTGGTCGGTTTCTATGCCAGTCAGCTCTGCCTCCTAGGCAGCCATTGGCTCCTCACAGTTGACCCAGATTTGGTTCTGATTGGTTGGTTTCTATGCCAGACAGCTCCGCCTCCTAGGCAGCCATTGGTTCCTCACAGTTGACCCAGATTTGGTTCTGATTGGTTGGTTTCTATGCCAGACAGCTCCGCCTCCTAGGCAGCCATTGGTTCCTCACAGTTGACCCAGATTTGGCTCTGATTGGTCGGTTTCTATGCCAGTCAGGGTCTCTGGGCCTATCAACGGGGCCTGATCAGAAAGGAAGGGCTGATCAGCAGCCCCAGTGGAGGCCTGGAGGGAAATGGAGGCACAGCTGCTGACCAGGCTCAGAGCTAAAGAGAGAGGCAAGTGCTGATCAGCAGCTGCCACAGTGGCTACGGTTCAGACCCTGCTTCTCTCTTCAGGCCTCTCTCTGGGCCTGATTTGCAGCCCCCTCAGCAGTCAGTGCTGGGTCACCATGTCTGCAGCCATAGCAGTCAGCGCTGGGTCACCACGGCAACCCAGAGCTGACTGAAGGACTTCCAGTTGGTCGAGCTTCCCGGTCGTTACAGATGTGATGGACCCAGGGTTTTTATATATTAGGATGTTTCAATCATATTTAGTCCCCAAAGGGGAAAAATAACTAAATTTCTTAATAAAAAATGTATAATAAAATTATTGACCAGAGAAATAATTTCTAATGTAGGTATACTACTAAGTTAATACTTCTTCCAGATAAGAATTCATGGTCTCAAACATAGCTGGGTCCTGAATGCTAACCAACAATCTTTCCATTCCCTCTGCTTTTCTGCTCTGCAAATATTTCATACTTTTGCCATTCTCCTCAAACTTTCAATCTCATCTCTTTTCTCATAACTCTCAAAAGATAAAACCTCATCTCCAATTTCAGAAAGTATAGAAGCCAACTGACAAACTCTCTCAACATTTTATGTTTCCATCTGGCCAACTCTGACCATATACAAATGTATCTGTACTCACAATCATCTTTCTTTCTTCCACTCTTAAGATGTCCCCTAAATACCAGAACAAAGAAATGGCAAAAAAAAAAAAAAAAAAAAAAAAAAAAAAAAAGCCCTGCTCTCCCTACCTCATTTCTACCATGCCTCATTTCTACTGGGAGTTTGACCGCTCGCTCTGACGTACTCCTCCCTTCAAGGTTAGAGAAAATTTTAAACAAAGATTTTTTTTGAATAACACCAGATTTAGAATATTCCTGTTCTCCAAAATTTTCAACTGTATGTTTAAATTACATTTTCAAATATATAGGTGATTCGATAGTCTTTCTTAAAAAAATCACGAGATGATTCTAAATAAAAATGACATGTATACAATTAACTTTATTTAGGTCTTTCATTGAGGACATGTTCTCCCCCAAAAGAGCAATTTCTACAAAAAATACACGTTTTTTTCGAATAGATGTTTTCTTGGAGTGCATTTCAACCCATTGGTTAATTAAAGCTTTTTCTTAAAGAAATTCAAAAGCAAGTCTCATTTATTCACTTATCTTACTGTCTTAGCCATCCCTGATAAAATACTATAGTTATAAAAGTGTGGTTAACAACACTACTTATATCCTTTTTCTTTTTAATGTTTTTATTGATTTTTAGAAAGAGAAAGGGAGAGGGACAGAGAGATAGAAACATTGATGAGAGAGAAACATCATTTATCGACTGCCTCTTGTATGTACCTACTGGAGATCGAGCCTGCAACCTGGGCATGTGCCCTGATGAGGAATCTAACTGGTGATATCTTTTTTTTTTTTTTTTTTTTTTAAATATATTTTATTGATATTTTACAGAGAGGAAGGGAGAGGGATAGAGAGTCAGAAACATCGATGAGAGAGAAACATCGATCAGCTGCCTCCTGCACACCTCCCACTGGAGATGTGCCCGCAACCAAGGCACATGCCCTTGACCGGAATCGAACCCAGGACCCTTCATCAGTCCGCAGGCCGACGCTCCATCCACTGAGCCAAACCGGTTTTGGCTAACTGGTGATATCTTGGTTCCTGGGTTGATGCTCAACTGCTGAGCCACACCAGCTGGGCAACATTACTCATATTCTTAAAGTGTTTCATTACCATTCATGCTAATCAAATACCCTTTATCATGGCTTTACCATAATTAGGGATTCTTTTAAATCAAGTTTTAGCATCTAAATATATAAGGAAAAAAGCAAAATATGTAAGTAATTGCTATTTTATTTTATTTTAATTTCAAATTATGGTTGAGTAAAAATAGAATAAACTAAAAAGCAAGAATGAAGAAAAAAGAGAAAAGAAATAAAAGAGATAAAAGGCAAAAAGACTAACTAGTTTTACCGACTCTTCACTTTAGCTAATTCACTTGATTTAATTCACTATCTGTGTGAATTAACTGATTAATCACTGTTCAGAGTCCTTTGTCCTTATACTTTAGTTTCTCTAGAGAGCAACATTAACACATCAATATAGTTCCCTAAAGTTGTAGCAGGAAGCAAAACAGTATTTTCTCTAGTGTGTCATACTCAGAGGTTCATCTGATTTCCAGAAAATTTTTCTTAATTATAAAATTAGTAAAATCTCTAAAACCCAGTTCATAATTTTTCAACTCTATCTAATTCTGCTTTCAGTGGAAGTGTATCATGAAGTGAAACTAAAACACGGAGAGAGAATAGTCAGTTAAAAAAATAAAATTAGGGTGTTGGGGGGCTGGGTGAGAAAGGTGAAAGGATTAAGTAATAATAATTCTTCTATATAATAAAAGCTTAATGCAAATTATCTGACCGGGAGTTCGACCACTCACTATGACGTGCGCTGACCATCAGGGGGTGACGCAGAACATGGCAGGCGTCGGTGACACGGCGTTGGCTGAGGGCGGCAGTGGAGGGCTGCTGCCAACCCCAATGGGCCCCGACGAGAGCAGGACCACGGCAGGATGGTGGAGCAGGTGAGTGGGTGTTACCAGGCCGAGGTGGGTGCAAGCGGGGGCCCTATCACCCCACTGATTGCCCTGCAGATGGTGACCAGCAGCAATGGGGGGCAGGGGCGGGGTCACCATCCAGCTCCTAGGCGCTGAGGGAGCCAGGCAGGGGGGTCCAGCCTCAATCAATCGCCCTGCAGGTGGGATGGTGGAGCAGGTGACAGGGCGGCACCAGGCAAAGGTGCCAGGCAGGGCTACGGGGCTGCGAAGTTGGGGGCACGAGCTGGGGCTGCAAGGCTGGAGAAGCAAGCTGGGGCCCGATTCCTGCAGGCCACCCCAAGGGACCCCCACCTGTGCACGAATTCGTGCACTGGTCCTCTAGTAATAATAATAAAAAACAACAACTTATACACACAGACAACAATATGGTGGTTACCAGAGGTGAATGTGGGTGGAGGGAGGTAGAAGAGGGTAAAAAGGAGGATAAATGATGATCAAAGAAGATGTTTATGAACACACAATACAATCTACACACAATGCATTATAGAATTATATACTGAAATCTGTATAATTTTATTAAGCAACTACAGGCCTGGTGTACAAATTCGTGCATGGGTGGGATCCCTCAGCCTGGCTGACATTCGGAGCCAATCAGGACCAATCAGGGCCGGCCGACTGGCGGGAGTGGGCGGGATGTCATCCCAATAAATTCACAAAAATTAAAAGAACATTATGGTGTTTGCATATCTATATCTATCTATCTATCTATCTATCTATCTATCTATCTATCTATCTATAAATCTATATATATAAAAGCCTAAGCAACCGAACGACCAGTGGTTATGACGCGCACTGACCACCATGGGGCAGCCCAATCAGCCCCGATCATCAGGACTCCACCTGTGATGAATTCGTGCACCAGGCCTCTAGTATATATATAAAGATAACCTTAGTAAAGACTATAAATAATGATCTAGAAGTACTAAAAAACAAAAACAAAAAAGATGGAGCCTTCCATAGAGTTGGTATTGTACAATCTTACTTTACAAAGAATATAAAGATGGTAGTTTACAGACTGATTTTATTTTATTTATTTAACCCAAGGATATTTTTCCATTGATTTTTAGAGATAGTGGAAGAGAGAAAGACCAAGAGAAATATCAATGTAAGAGGAACACATCGATTGCTTGCCTCCTGCATTAGTCCAGATTAGGGTCCAGGCTGGGGAGGAACCTGCAACCGAGGTACATGCCCTTGACCAGAATTGAACCCAGGACCCTTGGGTCTGCAGGCCAATGCTCTAGCCACTGAACCAAATCGGCTAGGGCTACACACAGATTTTATAAAGAATACTAGAAGCTCAGTGCGTGAAATTGTGCAGTCCGCCCACCTGCGTGTGTCTCGCCGTGCTCGCAGCCCCACCCACCTACACCGGTCTTTGGTCGTTATGGCACTAGGGCCAAAGACCTTTTATAATATAGATAAAACATAACATACCCAGAGTTCAATTCCTTGATGTCTGTTCTACTGAATTATAACTCACACACTTTTTTAGGTGCTATACCATTTAAAAATTACATTAGCAGCAACTGTAGTTGAAATATAAGTCATATTTATTCCTACCTGAGAACTCCATCTACTTGGTCTTTGGTGTAGCCTTTTCCGTCACCACTACCAGTCGTGTTGTCCTTTGTGCAATTAGGCTTGCTTTGATCAGCACTACCTGATGGTTTTCGGCAATGAGGGCTATTCCCGGCTGTGCTTCCATTTTTCATAATTATTTCCAATAGGGCTGTAGAGAGATACAAAAAACACTATGTCTGTTTATGGTACATACACATGATCTTGAGAAGTTATAAAGCTGACGAATTAAGAATCATGTACTCCATAAAAATTCTCCATAGCATCTTTTTAGAGAGCAAGTGTTCCCTATGTATTTAACTGTTTACAGAACACTGATCACAATTTAGAAGAATAACAAGAAATTTAAAGCTAATAGCTCAAAATTACTATCATTTAGTTACTTATGACACTTTTATTTGTCATATCATGATAAAACTGAAGAATACCAAAGAAAAAGTAGTTGATAAGATTATCTACAAAGAAACAGAAATTAGATTTCCTATTTCTTCAACAGCAAAAATGGCAACTAAAAGACAATGAAATAATATCTTCAAAATGCTCAGAAAGAGTAACTTTCAACTCAAGTTCTACACTAATTTTCTAAAAAATGCAGAAGGTTAGAAACATTTTCAAACAAACAAGACCAAAAAATTTGCTTTTAAGATTTCATTGTTGATAGTAGAAAAAAAATGGAAACAATCCAAATGTCCATCAACTGATAAATAAAATGCAATATGCCCAGACAATGGAATATTATTTAACAATGAAAATATATGAACTACTGATACACACTACAACAGGGGTCCTCAAACTTTTTAAACAGGGGGCCAGTTCACTGTCCCTCAGACCATTGGAGGGCCGGACTATAGTTTTTTTAAAAAAACTATGAACAAATTCCTATGCGCACTGCGGGCCCGGGACGAGTCGGCTGCTAAGCAGGACAGGCAGCGGCACCCGGCGGGCTGGATAAATGTCCTCGGCGGGCCGCATGTGGCCCGCGGGCCGTAGTTTGAGGACGCCTGAACTCCAACATAGATAAACCTTGAAAACATGCTAAGTGAAAAAGTCACTAAAGACCATATTGCATGATCTCATATATATGAAATATATAGGACAGGGAGATTTACAGAGACAGAAAGTAGATTAGTTATTGTCAAGAGCTAGTGGGGCCCTAGCTGGTTTGGCTCAGTGCATAGAGCATCGGCCTGCGGACTGAAAGGTTCCCCGGGTTTGATTCTGGTCAAGGGCACATGCCCGGGTTGCAGGCTCAATCCCCAATAGGGGTCATGCAGGAGGCAACCTATCAATGATTCTCTCTCATCATTGATGTTTCTCTCTCTTCCTCTCCCTTCCTCTATATCAATAAAAATATATTTAAAAAAAATGAGCTAGTGGGAAGGGTGGAATTAGGGAGAAATAAGGAGTGACTGCTAATGTGCACGGGGTTTCCTTTCGAGGTAAAGAAAATGTTCTAAAAGCGATTGTTGTAATGGTTGTTTAACTCAGTGAATATACTAAAACCCACTAAATGGTATGTTTTAAGAGAAGTAATTGTATAGTATGTGAATTATCCTATCTAATAAAGAGGGAATGTGCTAATTGACCGTCATGCCCTCACAAAGATGGCGGCCACAGCCAATAAGGAGGGAATATGCTAATTGACTGTCACGTCCTCAAAGATGGTGGTGCCTATAGCCACAAGATGGCAGTGCCCAGTCCCTCAGCCCCACTGGGGGAGCAGGCACGCGGCACAGCCAGGCCATTCCCCAGGCAGGCATGGCCACTCCACACGCCTTCCTCTGGAGTCCCTCAGACCCCTCAGCCTCCCAGCCCCTCAGGGCTGGCCCAGGGCGCAGGCAAGCCTCAGATGGCGGGTGCCCAGCCGATGCCCAATGTATAGGCAAGCCTCGGATGGCAGCTGCCTAGCTGCCCAGGGCCAGCCCAAGGTTCAGGCAAGCCTCGGATGGCGGCTGCCCAGGGCCAGCCAAGGCTCAGGTAACCAGGGCCGGCCGAGGCTTGCGCTGCTGGCAGTGACAGTAGCAGAGGTGTGATGGGGGCATCGCCTTCCCTTGATCACCAGGTCGCCGCCTACCCCTGAGGACTCCCGGACTGTGAGAGGGGGCAGGCCAAGCTCAGGGACCCCCTTCCAGTGCATGAATTTTCATGCACCGGGCCTCTAGTATCTCAATAAAGCTTTTCCTATATAATAAAAGGCTAATATGCAAATTGACCAAATGGTAGAACAACCAGTCGCTATGATACGCACTGACTACCAGGGGGCAGACACTAAATGCAGGAGCTGACCCCTGGTGGTGAGCTCCCACAGGGGAAGTGCCACTCCTGGCTGGGCTCCTGGCTGGCGAGCGCAGCTGCGGTGGCGGGAGCCTCTCCTGCCTCCGCAGCAGCACTAAGAATGTCTGATTGCTGGCTTAGGCCTGCTCCCCACGGGCCTAAGCCATCAGTTGGACATCCCCCGAGGGCTCCCAGACTGCGAGAGAGTGCAGGCTGGGCTGAGGGAATCTCACCCTCAGTGCATGAATTTTCGTGCACTGGACCTCTAGTCTACACTAATAAAAGAGAAACATGCAAATTAACCATCACTCCGCTATGCCAAACAATGCCCACCAGCCACTCAGGAGTGAGTATGCAAATTAACCCAACCAAGATGGCGGCTGACCATGGAGCTGGAGCAAGCAGGAGGCTTGGGTTGCCCCGGCAATGGAGAAAGCCAAGCTTCCCACCTGTCCCGCCTGCCCTGGCCTCCGCTCAAGGCTACAAAGTTTCATTTATAGAAGATAAATAAATCCCAACAAAAATGGCAGCAGCCATGGAGCAAGAGCAAGCAGGAGGCTTGGGTTGCCCTGGGCGATGGAGGAAGCCAAGCTTCCTGGCCGGCCCTGGCCTCCGCTCAAGACTACAAAATTTCAATTATAGAAGATAAATAAATCCTTGATACTTGCTTCCAGCCAGCTCTGGCCTCCACTTGAGGCGCTGAAAAAAAAAAAAAAAAGAAAAAGAAAAAAAGGAGGGGCTGGGACCTTGGGTTGCCATCCTCAGGCCAGGATGGTACAGCAGGGGCCATTGGGGGTAAGCAGACCAACAGGGGGGTCAGTTGGGGATGGGCAGGCCGTCAGTGGGGGTCAGTTGGAGGTGATCAGGACAGCGGAGGGGGCAGTTTGGAGTGAGCAGGGGGGCAATTGGGGGTGAGCAGGCCAGTGGGGAGGGGAGGTGCGGGTGAGAAGGCAAGCAGGGGGGGCAGTTGGAGGTGAGCAGGCTGGCAGGCAGAGTGGTTAGGGGCAATCAGGCAGGCAGGCAGATGAGCGGCTGGAGCCAGCAGTCCCAGATTGTGAGAGGGATGTCCGACTGCCGGTTTAGGCCCGATACCTGTAAACCGGCAGTAGGACATCCTTCAAGGGGTCCCAGATTGGAGAGGGTGCAGGCCAGGCTGAGGAACACCCCCTCCCCTGTGCATAAATTTCATGCACCGGGCCACTAGTACATATATAAAATCCTAGCAGAGTCAGTGGCAAATTTGCAAACATATATATATATACTAGGAGCCCAGTGCACAAAACTTGTGCACTGGGGGGGGTTCCCTCAGCCCAGCCTGCCCCCTCTCACAGAATGGGAGCCCTCAGGGGATGTTCTACTGACAGCTTAGGCCCACTAATGGGGAGCGGGCCTAAGCCGCAGTCTGGCCGCCCTCTGCGGGAGGTGACCAGACTGATCAGGGGAAGGCGCTAGCCCCATCCCCTGCTCCTGCAGCCACTGCCAGCCACCGCTGCTGCCAAGGTGTTTTCATCAACATGGACTCCAGTCGCTTCACCATAAAAATATGACAACTTTCTTTAGGCATTTTCAAGATGTGTCTTTTATAGGATATGACATTTCTTTCTTTTTTTTTTTTTTTATCCTCACCTGAGGTTATGTTTCCATTGATTTTTAGAGAGTGTGGAAGAGAGAAAGACAGAGAGAAACATCGAAGTGAGAGGGACACTTTGATTGGTTGCCTCCTGCATGAGCCCTGACCTGGGCCCAGCCAGGGAGGGGCCTGCAACCTAGGTACATGCCCTTGATCAGAATCGAACTCGGACCCTGCGGTCGGCAGGCCGAGGCATTATCCACTGAGCCAAACCGGCTAGGGCAGGATATGACATTTGTTAGCCCTCCAGCAGTGGGTCTTCGTTTTCTCCTCCAGGAGTGAGGTGGAAAAACCCTAGATCACCTTTTTGAATTCTTATTACCCAAGTTACCAATTGGGTAATACAGGGAGCTTAGCCAATGAGTAGTCAGAAAAGGTGTTTCCTCTGCAGCTCACACACAGAGGCAGGACTCCTGGCAAGCAGAGGCTGGCACCCCCGCCCCCATCTCCAGGCCTGTTCAAGCCTCCGCCGTGGCTCCGCTGAAGCCTCTGCTGCGGTTTGGGCAGGGACCTCCTGCTCCGCTGAAGCCTCCGCCGTGGCTTGGGCAGGGCCCCCCCGCTCCACTGAAGCCTCTGCTGCGGTTTGGGCAGGGCCCCCCGGCTCTGCTCCAGCCGCCGCTGTGGCTTGGGCAGGGCCCGCCGGCTCTGATCAAGCCTGTGCTGGGCTTGGGCAGGGTCCCCCCAGCTCCGCGCTCCAGCCCTGCTCAAGCCTCTGCCGCCCCGGCCCCGGCCGCTCAGCGCCAAGGCCTGTAGGCCAGGAGTGGCTAGGGGCGTTCTGGGACACCAGCCACTCAAGGCCTACGCGCGGGCCTACAGGCTCTGAGCGGCCTGGGTCCCGAGGATGTTCCCGGGACCCAGGTCACTGGGCACCTGCATATGCAAATTAACCCACCATCTTTGTTGGGTTAATTTGCATACTCACTCCTGATTAGCTGGTGGGCATCGCAGAGGTATGGTCAATTTGCATTTTTCTCTTTTATTAGTGTAGATAATAGGGTGGGCAAACATAGGCTTACAGTTGCTAGTATGCAAAATTTTATTTTTATATTATTATTTATTAATTGTCATATTATTTGTATTACAACTATAAATCTACTTTTGCCCACTCCTATATATATACATATACATTATATGGGAACTTCTTTCTTCCATATTTTCCCTAGCTAATGCATTTAAGAGGTCACCAAAGACATAAGAAATTGAGTTTTTATAACAATCTAGTAGTAGATGGTACAGAAAGGCTCCTAATTAGACAACAATTTATTAATTATTAACAAGGTAAGTATAATATATACAGGGTGTCCCCCCAAAATGTATACACACTATAAAGTCAGTTTATTAAAATACTAGAGGCCCGGTGCACAAATTCGTGCACATGTGGGGTCCCTCGGCCTGGCCGGTGATTGGAGCCGTCTTGCCCAGTCCCAATTGGGGCCGATTGGGGCCAGCTGGCTGGAAGTACTGCAGAAGATTGGCTGGCCGGGGGGGAGGGACCACAGGAGATTGGCCAGCCACGGGAGGTTGGCTGTGGGAGTGCACTGATCGCCAGAGGGCAGCTCCTGCTTTGAGCATCTGCCCTCTGGTGGCCAGTGCACATCATAGTGACCGGTTGACCGGTCATTTGGTCATAATGGTCGCTTAGGCTTTTACATATATAGATATTTCATTTTCAATATGTAATAGAATCTACAGCTATCAGCTGTAGAAGTGTGTATATATTTTTTGGGGGACATGTTGTAGTATATGGACAGTTTTTAACTGCAGTTTCTTATTTAATGCAAACACAATGTTAACCTTGAGATCAGAAGACTGCATGGTCCACGAGGTAGTGGTTCACAACTTTTAAATATGAAAAATTTTATGAGAATTCTAGAAGTAGGCTGTGACAGCAACTTAAAATTTAAATCTCTGCAAATTCCCTCATAAAAACAGAGCAATTAAATAGCAAAATCAAAACCTCATGCACAATATTCCAAAATACAAGAAGGTGGGAACAACTCACCAATAGATCTATGTGGGTAGTACAAAGAAGAGGATAGTAATAGGGCATTTGCCCTTCGACAGAACAAAAGAACTCCAAAATTACCAACAGGGATTCTATATATATAGCACAGTAGGCAAAATTGAGAAAAGTATATAAAAAGGAATGGGTTCTTCTCACTACAATAGAATGTGAGTGAAAGTGTTCATAATAAACTCTTTAGGACATAGAACACTCCAGTCACTACAAACTCTCAAAACTAAACACTCAAAGCTCTCTTCCAGAACTAAGCCACACTTAAGAGAAACTACAGGGAACAGGGCCTAGACTGAAGAAAACAGAAGCAATAGGAAAAAAGAAAAGAGAAACTCCAGATAACATTGGGAAGGAGAAAGGAGTGAAGAGATCTTACATAATAAGGTGAAATATTTTCAACCATTACACAAAAAGAAGAAGGGTGTCTGTGTACTTAGAATGGCTAACTACACATAAAAATGTGTAAAAGAAAATGAAAGAAATAAAATCTGAAACAAAGTTATTATAAGAAAAAAGAGAATAAGAATAAAATAAATATCTAAAGACAATGAAAGCATACCACAAAGACTTGCTGACAAAACAGGTAAACACTATAACCTACTACTTCAAATCAAGCTGAAGACTTTAAGAAATTAAGCGTAATACAAATAACATAAATTAGAATTAGGACAACCTCCAAAACTACCTTTTTATAAGAAATAAAAATCAATTTAAAAAGAATAAATTAGAAGAAACAGGGAGTTATAAACAAGACATATTATATAACTAAAAGAAGTAAAAAAATTTTAATATAAAAGACAAAAATTAAAAAGAAAAAGGCAAATAATGAAGATAGTTAAAGATCCAACATACATACAATAGAATGCTTGATGAAGAAAAACAAAACTTATATAACCATAATTGGAGAACATGTTTCTGATATAAAAACAGAAACATCTGAAGCCATATAGTGAAAGGGCAAATCACATACCTAAGAATACTGACCCAGATTAATGAATACCAAGCTATATTCTAATAAAATTACTGAATTTCTATACAAAAATATCAACTGACTTGTAAAGGAAAGAATAATAAGATTGTTATCAGATTTTGCTCATCAAAAGTACTTGTACAAAACAACATACTTAGATAGCCAAAGAAAGAAAACTGGAGCCAAGGACTTTATATCTACCTAACTACAAGCACTAAGACGACAGATGAACTGTTTTCAATATTCCAGAATTTAGCATAATTCCCATAGGCCCTTCCTGGAAACCTATTAGTTGACAAGCTTCAGGATTCCAAAGTAATTAGAGATACATAGGGACTGATGGGGAGAATTAAATGTATAGTAATCTACAAAGATAAGACTAAATGATGATTAAAAGAGAGCGCAGATAGTATGTAATGATATGTTCTGACACTGTAAATAAGTTGAAATATTTTTTAAATGGTGGTCTTATGCTTTTTCCTTGAAAAAAATTATTGACTTTCTCTGCTCTTCCCTTCTCTTCCTTTTGGCAGCTGAGGCCTGGACCAAGCAAGGAGTCATAGCCAAAAACAAGGCTGAGTTTGATAGGGCCTGCACCAATGGGTTCAAGGAGGCAACTAATTACCACGTTTCCCCGAAAATAAAACATCCTCCGAAAATAAGACCTACTTACAGGTTTCCTTCTGAGTGAAATATAAGGCATCCCCCCGAAAATAAGGACCCCAGGCTCTGTCTCAGAATGAAAATTAATTTACCGTAAATTGGTCGCTAGGGCCACCCCGACTGGCGTCTAGCAACCAGTGACATTACGTGGAGTCCTGACATCACTGCTGTGTGGAGGCAGAGCGGAGGTTGGAGTGAGCGGTGAGGGCGGGGCGGGAGAGAGGAGGAGACTTTCGCAGATGCGTGTAGAAGAACAGGAGGATTAGAGCGGACGGGACGCGGTGAAGGTGGTGAGTGCTGGTCTGTCTCTGGTGACACTACCTGATGCTCGCGGCCGCCTTCATAATGACTGAAGGTTCTCAGTCAGTGGCAGACCCTGCTCCAGCCCAGATCCAGGCCCCAGCAAGCCCAGTGACAGTCCCCAGGGGATAAATGTCTGATAAAGGGGTAGGGGGGGATGTCTGGTGAAGGTGTTCAGTGGCACAGGGGTGGGGGAGGGGGATCACTTAAAATGACACAGGAGGATCAGAGGGGGCAATCAAAATGACACAGGAGGATCAGAGGGGACAATCAAAATGACACAGGAGGATCAAAAGGGGTTACTAAAATGGTAATGCCCCCTCTGATTCTCCTGTGCCATTTGATTCCCCCCTCTGATCCCCCATGTGTCATTTTCAGTGATCCCCCTCCCCCCACCTTGATACCCCAATTCCTTTTTTTTTTACCCCTAGAAATGAGCGCAAAAAGAAAAAGCTACTCCGTGGAGTACAAGAAAGGAATCGTGGAAGACTCTTGGGGCCAAAATCTTACTGCTTTCTGCAAAGAGAAGATGTTGAGTATCCGATTGGTCCGAAAATGGCGAGTAGAGTATGGTAACCTCATTGAACAAGTGGACAAGGGAAATGCTAAAAAGCGCAAGTGTGGATCAGGTCGGCAACCATTATTTTCCAAGCTGGAAGACCTGATCTGTGAATGGGTTGTTGAGAGGAGAGCAAAGGCTTTGGTTGTGAGTAGGGCTCAGATTCAAGAATTTGCCCTTGCAATGGCACCACAGTTTGACATAGCCCCCGAAGACTTCAAAGCATCACAACACTGGCTGGATAATTTCCTTCAGCGAAGTGAACTGTCTTTAAGAAGATCTACAACATTGTTTAGGTTGGAAGATACTCAAGTTATTAAGCGAGCACTTGCATTCAAGTCCTTTATTGATGATGCCGACTTCTCTAAATACAATCTTTCCAACATGATTGCTATGGATGAAACTGCAGTGTTTATGGGCCAATTATCTCAAACAACAATTGAACAGCGGGGTGCCTCCTTAGCGTACATTCCCTCCACTGCTTACGAAAGTGCACGTGTTTCCTGTATTTTGGCAATTCGTCTGGATGGCACTAAAATCCCACCTTTAATCATTTCTAAGGGCAAGAAGGAAAAGATTGAACGTGTTTTGGGCATTTTTATTCCTGAAACTGAAAAAGCCTGGGCCACACAAGCAGTTATAAGGAAGTGGGTCGATTTAATGCTGCCGCTTGTTATGCGAGGGAGCCAAAGAGGTCTGCTAGCCTGGGATGCAGCCAGCACTCACCGCGCTAAAGACATGAAGACATTTCTTCACGAAAGAAAAATAGATCAGATAATGATTCCCGCAGGAATGACGGCCTATCTCCAGACTCTTGATATTGCAATAAACAAGCCATTCAAAGACAATTTGCGCATGGAAATTAATGACTACATTGAAAATAGAATGGAGAGAAATCAGTGTGGAAACTTTGTGAAACCTAAACTGCAAGAAGTTGTGACTTGGGTGAAGAATTCATGGGAGAAAATCACTGACAGTTGCATTGCAAATGCACTGCGAGCAGGCTACCTTGACAAGAAGTACTCATTTAAAGACAGTGCTATTGCTAAACATGAGAGATTTGGTCCACTGATTCTGAAAGAAATGGAGTCACAAGAAATTCACCAGGAAATTCAGGAATTGGATTGTTATGATGATGTTCCAGAAGATGATGACATGATTGTCATTGAATAAATGAGTAAATTCTTGATACTGTAGGATTCACAGTTTGTCTGGTTTGTGTTGACAACTACCGTACTACCGTACCGTATACAGGTAATAAATTTCCTTTATTTTCATTTAACAATAAATGTGTACCGTATTCTTCTTCATGGAAAAATAAGACATCCCCTGAAAATAAGACCTAGCGTGTCTTTGGGGGCAAAAATTAATATAAGACACTGTCTTATTTTCGGGGAAACACGGGTATATACAGAAGAAACTGAACAAGTAACTGCAGATAACAGGAGCCACATTTCATACTGTCAGAGAATGGAATTACAAATATGGAAACGGAGCAGGCTAGAATGAACTCTGGTGAACTATAAAGGGAGGTGTATAAGTCTTATACAGATATAAAAATTAACATAGATTAAATTACTATAGATATGTATATTCCCACATACAAACACATATAACACAGAGATACACATACACATACACAGACATATATGTATTCATACATACAGATATTTCCTAGCTCTGTCTCCTGAAGAGACCTAGGGGCATACCTGTCCCAATGAGCTTATCTAGTGTTTATATCTGTTTCCAAGTACCATTGTCCACTAAAAAGAATCAGGGCTCCTTAGAGAAACAACTGATTCCCAGAATAGCAAATAAAGTGGGGATGAAAAATCTTTTGTGCCATAAAGTAGAGATGCTGAAAGAATGATGAGGACATGTCAAGAAGACACAGGGCTCCTACTGACTAAATCTGAGGCAATCTGAGCATCAAAAGAAATGATAGTAATGGATTAAATAGGAATCCATAAATCCATACTAATAAATTGAATAGGTTGAATGCCAACTAATGAATTGTAGAAGGAATGATAGAATTAGCAACCATCAGCAATCTACCCAGGAAAGAATCATCAATGAATGCTAAAAGGAGTTGGTGAAAATATATTATGTAAGAGAACATTTACATAGTCTCAAAGTATTTTCCCACAAAATATTTATTAATTATAAAGTGAAAGAAAAGTAAGTCTAGAGTGGAGAAACTTGGCATCACCAACTTAATCAAGTGATCAAAGTTAATCTCACCAGTAAGTACCAAATCAACGTAACGTGTTCCCTTACACGTTACACTAAGAAACATCACTGCTATGGTATTTCTGCCAAAAATTTATATGTGTAAACGCCAAAGACAAATTGAGGGACAAACTAAAGAAGAAAAGAGAAAAGCTGTATTTGGAGAATAAAGCATGCCCATAAATGCAACTTGTATCCTTTTTGCTATCCAAGATATAATTGAAAAAAGTGGCAGAATTTGAATGAAGTACATGCATTAATTTCATGAGTCTGATGGTTATGTTGAGAGTGCCCTTGTCTTAGAAAATATATGCTGAATTATTTAAGGTTAATAGGACATCATATTTACAACTTACTCTTAGTTCAGGAAAAAATATAATAAGAACAAATTGTGTGTGGGATTTGGGGATAAGGGGGTGATACCAGAGAGGGAGAGAAGAAGTGCATGATAAAGCAAATGTGGCAAAATTTTACCCAATAGAAAGCCTGAGTAATATGCATATGGGAAGTCTGCACTCTTCTGTGACTTTTCTCTAAATTTGAAATTATTTCAAAATTTAAAAAAATATAAAATGGGTAGGGAAATGGTGTCTATGCAAAGGCAATTTAACTATTTTCAATAATTATGTTAGTAGGAGTGTTGGTAATATTACTCTGAAACTTTTATCTATATGATGTGGCATAAAGCAGATAAATAATTATGACATATCTACCACGTACCATGGCCTTCAGAAACAATTACTGCTATGGAAGAAATTATTTCTGTACACTGAAAAAGCCCAGAAACAATAAATAATTTAGTATCCACAGCACTCTTAATGCCAGATTGTGATGCTAAAACCCCATTTTTCCACTAAAAGAAACTACGACTTATTGGAAATATAGTTGATTCCAATTTCTAGTACAGGAAATATACTAGAGGAGCTTGAAACAATACTATACTGAAGAGCAAGGTAACTGCTAAAAACCACTGGGAGTGTGTCCAGTACTCCACAGCTAACCTAAAGGGGATCCCACTGCTTTTGGAAAATAAAAAGAACCAACTCCTTTTCTTGAAAACTGATCAAGGCAATCAAGCACTTATCCCACCTTTCCTATATGAATTGCACCACTGTGCAACTCTAAGACAGGTGAGGGGGAAGTGTCTCTTTATAGCAGTATTTCAGCTAAATAAATTATTTTTTAAAATTGTGAAGCCAGATATGAAAGTGGTTACATGTGTTTAGTATTTACAGGTAGACACGAAGTTCCCTTGCATGCCAGTTAGAAGTTATCTGTACATTCCCTTTCATTCTTAGCACAAACATGTTTTTTGGGACACCTCCCATGTTAATTGCTACATGCTGAAGACTGCACTAAAGCAGTATCATATAATTGTTTTAGATTTTCAACAGCAATTATGATACTGAAAAATTTTCTGCAATTCCACACATAAGGATTCTGCTTAACAATGACTGTGTTGCACATGCAACAAACACTAGTTACACAGAGTTAAAATTTGCACAAGTTCCATTACCTCTGGGTCTCAATATCCATTTCTGTCATCTTAAAAATGGAATCAGCAAGGTTTTCTGTATTAGTAATCACTGGAACCAATGCCTGAGAAGGTAATATAATACAGTTCAAGTACTGCCAGAATTTTTAGCACATTGGATTTTCCTGATTTATTAAATGTCTTAGCTATCACATGAAATCTCATTTACAATAATGTGCAGTATTACAAACATTGGTTGGGCAAATACAGTGATTATGAACCAGATTACATTACTTTTGGTTTAAACTATTCAGCCTTATTTTATGCATTCACTTTCTTGACATACTGCTTTGACAGGGGTTTAATGTAATCTGCATTAAGTATACTCCATATTAAGAACCAGTGAAAGGCCCGGCCAGCGTGGCTGAGTGGTTGAGCGTTGACCTATGAACCAGGAGGTCAAGGTTTGATTCCTGGTCAGAGCACATGCCCAGGTTGTGGACTCAATCCTAAGTGTGGGGCATGCAGGAGGCAGCCAATCAATGATTCTCTCTCATCACTGATGTTTCTATCTCTCTCTCCTTCTTCCTTCCTCTCTCAAATCAAAGCAAAGAAACAGTGAAAAGTAAATACAATATTTAAAATGTTTTTGTGGATAATCCAGAAGTGGAAAAACTCAGTTATTCCACTTTTAGATTAGACCCTAGAAAAACTCTGGCATATGTGTTCATGAAGATATTCACAAGGATGTGTATTGTTATATAGGAAAATTAAAAATGACCTACCCATGGAACAATGGATAAGTTGTGCCATTTCCTTTTTACTTAATTCTGTACAATAGCAAAAGGGAATGAATTCACATTCATTTAAAATTAAAAATAAAATAACAGAATCCAAAAAAAAAAAAAGCAAGTTACTCGAAGGTCTGTTTTTATTTAATAACTAGTGGCCCAGTGCACAAAATACGTGCACATTAAAAGGGGATAAATTAGAGGAAATAATTTAATATTGCTATTTGCCCTTTCTCTATAATAGAAGTGTCAGAGATGAAAGAAAATTAGTAAAATGTATATGAAAACCTTCTTCCTGTCAGAGTCTGGGGCACACCACGGGACCCAGAGTCAAGTCCCCGCCCACCCACATTCACCTCAAAATCGCGTGAGATCCAGACCCAGCCGCCCACCCCCCCATTGGGCTAGATCCAGACCCGGCCATTCCACCCTTGTCAAGCCCCGCCGGGCAGGGGACGTAGCCTCAGGTTCCCTGGCCCTGCGCCAGGATGGGGGGCATGGCCTGAGGTCCTCCAGCCCAGACCAGGGCGGGGGGCATGCCTTGAGGTCCCCCGTCAAGCCCTGCCAGGTGTGGGACATGGCCTGAGATCCCCTGTCAAGCCCCGCTGGGTGGGGGGCATGGCCTGAGGTCCCCCATCAAGCCCCACTTGGCGGGGCTGCGCAGCCTCAGGTCCCCCAGCCTGGCACTGGGAGGAGGGCACAGCCTTAGGTCCCCTGTAAAGCCCCGCTGGGCGGGGGGCGCGGCCTGAGTTCCCCTGACCCAGCACTGGGGGTGCACCTTGAGGTCCCCCGTCAAGCCCCACTAGGTGGGGAGCACGGCCTGAGTTCCCCTGTCAAGCCCCGCCAGGCAGGAGGGCACAGCCTCAGGTCCTCTGGCCCGGTGCTGGGGCGGGGGGTGCGGCCTGAGGTTCCCCGGCCTGGTGCCGGGGTGGGGGGCGCATCCCCACCTGGTGGGGAGTGTGGCCTGAGGTCCCCTGGCCTGGCGCTGGGGCGGGGGGAGCAGCCTGAGGTCCCCTAGCCCAGCACCAGGACGGGAAGCACACCTTGAGGTCCCCTGTCAAGCCCCACGGGGGCGGGGGAGGGCATAGCCTCAGGTCCCTGCTGATTGCTCGTTAAGGCTCCTTATGGGAACTTGGCCTCAGCTGTGGGTGTAGCCATCTTTGTGATGGAGTGGTGGTTAATTAGCATATTCCCTCTTTATTAGATAGGATTTTCTGTCACACACCTGTTATATATCATGTCCATCATTAGCAGAATCCTATCTTATAAAGAGGGAATATGCTAATTAACCACCACTCCATCACAAAGATGGCTACACCCACAGCTGAGGCCAAGTTCCCATAAGGAGCCTTAACGAGCAATCAGCAGGGACCTGAGGCTATCCAGGGGTGGGCAAACTTTTTGACTCGAGGGCCACAATGGGTTCTTAAACTGGACCAGAGGGCCAGAACAAAAGCATGGATGGAGTGTTTGTGTGAACTAATATAAATTCAAAGTAAAGGAGCGGAGGGGAGAGCAAGAGAACCGGATAGAACAGCCGGATCTGGCCCACGGGCCGTAGTTTGCCCACGGCTGGCCCCGCCCCCATGGGGCTTGACAGGGGACCTCAGGCCATGTCCTCCACCCGGCAAGGCTTGACAGAGGACCTCAGGCTGCGCCTCCCGCCTTGGCACCAGGCTAGGGACCTCAGGCCGGGCACCCCACCAGGTGGGCCTTGACAGGGGACTTCAGGCCGTGCCCCCCGCCCCAGTACTGGGCCAGGTGACCTGAGGCTGCACCCCCCTGCGGTGGGGCTTGACAGGGGACCTGAGGCTGTGCCCCCATCCCGGTGCCAGGCTGGGGGACCTGAGGCTGCACACCCCCGCCTAGTGGGGCTTGACGGGGGACCTCAGGCCATGCCCCCCACCCAGCGGGGCTTGACAGGGGATCTCAGGCCATGTTCCACACCTGGCAGGGCTTGACGGGGGACCTCAAGGCACACCCCGCATCCTGATCTGGGCTGGGGGACCTCAGGCCATGCCCCCCATCCTGGAGCAGGGGCAGGGAACCTGAGGCTACGTCCCCTGCCCGGCGGGGCTTGACAAGGGTGGAATGGCCGGGTCTGGATCTAGCCCAATGGGGGGGTGGGCGGCTGGGTCTGGATCTCACGCGATTTTGAGGCGAATGTGGGTGGGCGGGGACTTGACTCTGGGTCCCGTGGTGTGCCCCAGACTCTGACAGGAGGAAGGTTTTCATATACATTTTACTAATTTCCTTTCGTCTCTGACACTTCTATTATAGAGAAAGGGCAAATAGCAACATTAAATTATTTCCTCGGATTAATCCTCTTTTAATGTGCATAAATTTCGTGCACCAGGCCACTAGTCTAAAATAAGAACACATAATTTGAAAAACAAATTTCACCCTCCCTCCTCATAAACTAGAAGTGATTTTATTTGTGTGATTACAAAATTAATGTGGCTCACCAACCCGGGCCAGGTGGCTCAGATGTTTCTCCCTCAAAAATAAAATAAATTAAAATTTTTTTAAATAAATAAATATAGTTTAAGAAACAAATGTAATTTACTTCTGCTTGCTGACATTATTTTTCCAGAATATTTATATTTCTTATGTAGTAGCTACTGAGTATGTATATCAATCCTTTTCAACTAAACACATAATATGAAAATATGTGAAAGCTGTAAATTTGTTTCACTTAGATGTTCACTGCCATAAATAAATTGTAAAATAATATTCTCAACTAAAAACATAGAAAGCAACAATATCCTAGATCCATTTGAAGATCAAGTTTTTCCTCAAGGAAAACTATTGCCAATTTTTAAAAGTGTTTTTTCAATCAGACTTCTCACCCAGCAAGAATGAAATGTACAGAGGACAAAGATTCTGGAATTTAGTTTCATATCTTCCCATTCACTGTATAAGATTAATGAACATTGAAATGCAATGTTCCATCTTACTATGAAAACACTGAGTCAAATTCTGAGTTATAAGGGTGTGTTTTTTTTTTGTTTGGTTGGTTTTTTAAAATATTATTTTATTGATTTCAGAGAGCAAGGAAGAGGGAGAGAAAGATAGAAACATCAATTATGATAGAGAATCACCAATTGGCCGCCTCCTGCACGCCCCCTACTGGGGCACATGCCCTTGATGAGTATGGAACCTGAGACCCTTTAGTCCGCAGGCCAATGCACTGAGCCAAAACAGTTAGGGCTCTGAGTTATAAGGGTTTGATGGTAATCTAGAATAAGTGAAATTCAGGAATAAAAATATAAAATTTCATTTTAACCAGTAGCTTCAATTTCCTTCTACACTAAACATTTTACCAAAAGCTTACAAAGTGTTCTAGATCTTTCCCTCCTCTTAAATCTTTTTTTATTTTTTTAAAAATATATTTTATTGATATTTTACAGAGAGGAAGGGAGAGGGATAGAGAGCTAGAAACATCGATGAGAGAGAAACATCGATCAGCTGCCTCCTGCACACCTCCCACTGGGGATGTGCCCGCAACCAAGGTACATGCCCTTGACCGGAATCGAACCCGGAACCCTTCAGTTCGCAGGCCGACGCTCTATCCACTGAGCCAAACCGGTTTCGGCCCTCCTCTTAAATCTTAAATTATTTCAATCAACATCTTCTGAAAATATTCAATGTAAAATATACTTTGCTAAGTATTTACACATAACTAAACAAGGCTTAGAGAAACTAAATAACTTGTCCCTAGTTACAAAGTTGTCAGAGGCAAAGTCTGCATCTGAACTAAGGTTTTCAGACTACACCACAACTGTATACTATCACTTTATTTGGTAATTACATCCGTTGCCTTATAATACAATGTACTACTTTCACTTTATATTTCTTAATTTTTCCCATTTTCATGTCTTTAAGAGCAACAATTGTTTGGGCTTTAATATCTTGTAGTATCCCTTTAGTTTGTTGATTCAAGTTGCTTGTATGACAGAAGAATGCCAGACTACAAGTTTAAAAATTCTCAGGGCCTTACACTTGTAAAATAAAAATGATACCTAAAAATTGAGTGCTTACTGTGAATGCTTTCCATGTATTAACTCATTTAATCCTCACAACAGCCCTATGAAATCAGTACATTATTGTCCCATTTTGCAGAGGAAAAAGCTAAAGCTTAGAGAGTTTCTCTAAATTGCCCAAGATTTAGGTTACACGTTAGTAGGTGGAGGAGCTAGGTTTCAAAAGCCACAGTATTGTCTCAAGTGGTTACTTGCTTAAAGTTCCAACTGTCCCTCTAGGACTAGATAGTGACTAAAAGAAATGTATTCATACTGTAGGGAGAATAAAAAAAATTTAACTCTGGTCACTGATTTCTTAGATACAACACCGAAAGCACAGGCAATAAAAGCAAAAATAGACAAATGGGACTACACCAAACTTAAAAACTTTTGTGCATAAAAGGACACAATCAAGAAAGTGAAACACAACCTACAGAATAGGAGAAAAAACTGCAAATCATGTATCTGATAAGGAGTTAGTATCTAGATTTTATGAAGAACTCCTACAACTAAAAAAATAGCCCAATTAAAAAATGGGCAAAGGTCTTAAACAAACATCTTTCGAAAGATGATATACAAATGGCCAACAAGCACATAAAAAGATGTTCAACACCACTAATCATAAGATAAATGCAAATCAAAACCACAATGAGGTATCACCTCACACTGGGCAGGACGGGTACTATAAAACAACAACAAAATAAGCAAATAGAAGATGTGGAGAAAATGGAACTCTGGTGCCCTGTTGGTGGGAATGTAAAATGGTGCAATTTGTATGGAAAACAGCATAGCAGTCCCCCCAAAAGTAAAAATAGTACTTTCAATATAATCCAGCAATTCCCTTTCTGCATATATTCCCAAAAGAATTGAAAGCAGGATCACAAAGAGGCATCTGCACACCCATGCTCATAGCGGCATTATTCACAATAGCCAAAATATAAAAACAATCTAGGTGTCTATTGACAAATAAATGGATAATGAAAATGTGGTATACACACGCAATGGAATATTGTGCAACTTTAAAAAGAAAATCCTACTACATGCTACAGCATAGATGAACCTGAAGGACATCATGCTAAGTGAAATAAGCCAGTTAAAAAAAGACATGTCCTCAAATAACATTGTTTTGCTCAACTTCATTTTGTTATAAGGTTGATGAGATGCCATAGGAACTTAATTTTTTTTAAAGATTTTTTATTGATTTTTTTTTTTTTTTTTTAGAAAGCGGGAGAGGGAGAGAAACATCAATGTGAGAGAGAAACATCAATCAGCTGCCTCTCGAACATCTTCTACTAAGATCAAGCCTGAAACCTGGCATGTGCCCTGACTGGGAATGGAACCAGGAACTTTTAGGTGCTGTGGACTACATCCAACCAACTGAGCCACACCAGCCAGGGCAGGAACTTAATTTTTGTTTATATTAATCAGCCTGTGGCAAATTTGCTTTCATTATACATCCTTTTGGTTAAAGTTGCAGAATATATGGACTATATTAAGTGAGGAATTGCTGTATATAATTCCACTTGTATAAAGTATCTAAAGTGGCCAAATTTTAAAAGAAAATAGAATGGTGGTTGCCAGAGGATGGTGGGTAGGGAAAATGGAAAGCTGTTTAACTGGTATAGTTTCAGTTCTGTAAGATGGAAAATTCTGGAGATTTGTTGCACTACAAGGTGAAAATGGTTAACACTGCTAAACTGCACACTGAAAAATGGTTAAAAAGGTAAATATTAAGTGTTTTTTGCCAAATTAAAAAAATACATTAACTCTTTTCTTTCACTTCCCTTTCCTGTTCTCTCTGGAATAGTATTCAATAGTGATATAATGAAAGGACAGAGAAAAACAAAGAATACAAATGCTTCAACAATGTAGAAACAAATTAAGAGAACTCCACATACTCATTATCAATTTTCTCCTTAACTTGGAAATACCTAAGTCTCCAGTGAAATATTATCCTACTAGAGGCCTGGTGAACGAAATTCATGCATGGGTCCCTAGGACTGGATGGCGATCACGGCCGATCTGGGCCTTTGGGCTGCCAGCTGGGGCCTTCCTTCATTCCACGCTGCCCCCTGGTGGTCAGCACACATCATAGCAAGCAAGAAAACTCCCGTGGGGACAATTTGCATATTAGGCTTTTATATATACATACATACATATATATATACATACATATATATATATATATATATATATATATATATATATATATATACACACTAGAGGCCCAGTGCACGAAATTTGTGCACGGGGGTGGGGGGTTCCCCTCAGCCCAGCCTGGACCCTCTCCAATCTGGGACCCCTTGGGGGATTTCCAACTGCCGGTTTCGGCCCGATCCCTGGGACATCCCTCTCACAATCTGGGCCCGCTGGCTCCTAACTGCTCACCTGCCTGCCTGCCTGATCACCTCTAACTGCCCCCCCCCGCCAGCCTGATCAACCCTAACCGCCTCTGCCTGCCAGCCTGATTGCCCCTAACTGCCCCCCCTACTGGCCTGGTTGCCCCCAACTGCCCCGCCGCCAGCCTGGTCGCCCCTCTCTGCCCCCCCTGCCAGCCTGGTCGCCCCCAACTGCTCCCCCCCGCCAGCCTGGTCGCCACCAACTGCCCACTTCCCCCCCCCCCCCCCCGGGGTGGCCTGGTCGCCCCTCACTACCCCCTTCTGCCGGCCTGGTCACCCCTCACTGCCCACCCCCTGCCGGCCTGGTCGCCCCACGCAGGTTGCTGTTCTGTTGTTACTGTGAGGGCATCGTAACCAATTTGCGTATTACCCTTTTATTAGTATAGATTGCAAAGCACTATGTGTAGTGGTTAAAGGCCTTTTGGAGCTAGAAAGCACAAGTACTAGTCTGACTTTGCTAATTACTATGTAGCCTTGTATAGATATTCTCATTCATTCATTTATTCATTCACCCATCCACCCATCCACCCATCCATCCATCCATCCATCCATCCATCCATCCATCCATCCATCCAAAAGACAGTCTGTTTCCATATGGGTAAACCTGTTCAAATGAATCCTGTACCTCTACATAGGCTTGTTCTGAGGAATAAATGAAGTAATTCATATAAAACACTAGGCACATGGTCTAGCACTTTGTAAGTGCTCAATAAACATTGCTATTATTAGTACTGTAAAGCCTAGGACATGAACAGGGTGAATTCAACTAAGAGTCCAGTACTCTGTTCCTTAGAGATCTGCCTAATTTGTGGATAATTATGGTGTTAGCAAATCAAATGGTATTTTGCAAATCATTACTGATGCTTTATCATTCTTGTCTAATTTGTGCTCCTCTCTCCTAAAGTAACTCCCTCCCAGGGAAAAGCAATGTCATCTCAGGTATTCGAAAACGTTTGCTTTGGGAACAATGTTTTACCCAGAGATGCTGGAACCTGAGACTTGTACACTAGCAACTAGAGTTCCCAGTTCCTTTCACTTCATTGGGGGCCTAGGCCTCTGGGGGTGAGGATGGGGAGGGAGGGAGGGCCGCACAACCCCACACGAGAAATAAAGCCCACTCTGGTAAGGCTATGTCGGGACCAGACAAGTCTCCCAGGGACATTCTCCTGGTAGAATGGCAGCCAGACATTTCCGAAAACGGACCAGGGAACCAGCAACTCTCGCCTGTCAGCTGAGAGCGGGCATCTCGCAGGCCGCTGGTGCAAGGGAGTCTCGGGCAGCCCATCCCAAGCCAGTGCCCAGCCCGGGACGGTTGAGGCCCCGGCGGTAGGGGTGTCGGGATGCTCCTCCCAGTGTCCCCCGGAGGGTCGGGGGAACGCGGAGCCCGTGCGGGCGAGGGTGGGGGCAGGAGCGGGCTGGCGGCGGTCGGGGGCCGCCGGGAGGGGAGGGACGCAGAGGGCCTCACCGCGGGCCGAGGGCAGCGGGTACAGCTTCTCGGCCTTCTGCAGGAAACGCTGGGCCTTCTCGCGGTCGCCGGCGTTCAGGGCCTCCCGGGCGATCTCGACACATTTCTCCGCCTCATCCCGGTTTCCCTCCATGGCTTGCCTGCGCCTTCTTCCGTTTCCTCCGGGAGCGCTGACCCGGGCGGAAGCCGCCGTGGCGGCCGAGGAGGCGAGGCCGGCCGGGTGGGGGCGTGCGGGGCGGAGCGCAGACCGCGGCGGCCCGGGCGCACTGGCGGGCTCGCAGCCCCGCCTCCTCGCGGAGGCCTCCCCGCCCCCCGCGGGCCGCTAAGGCGCGAGCCTCATCTCCTGGCCCCCAGACCTGGGCGTCCGAGCCCCCTCGGCGGTCTGCGCGCGGCGCCCACAAGCTCCAAGCCGAGCACCCCGAGGGGGCGAAGGCGGCCGCCGAGGCTGGGACGACGCCGCAAGGGCCGCGCCGCGCGCCCTGACCTCCCCACGCTGGCCGCAGCCCGCCGTGAAGGCGGCTGGGTGGACGGATGGGAGGTGGGGATGGTTTTCAAGAAAATTCCCAGAGGTCGAGGGCCCCGCCCCCGGACCCCGTAGCCTAGGGAGGGTTCGGTCAGGTGACGACCGGCTGTCAGTCCCGGACGCAGCGCTTCCGGAGCAGGTGTAGAGGAACACGGCAGAGCATGGTTGGAACCTAACTCTAGGGCTTGTTTTACCTGCCTTATTTTAGCTACATACCATTTCCCCTGACCCAGATTCCATTAAATTGTCTCTTAGGATACCAGTGAGGTTCAAAGCCAACTGTCTGCAATTATTCTGGTCTTAACCCGAATTTTTTTTATGACCAAAACAGAAGGAAACAGCTTTATGGGAATGTATTACCGTCACAGAAGAAAAGTACTTGGGTTTCCTCCCTAATCTCATTTTCATGACATTGCCAGCGAAATGTTCTCCTGGGGAGGGGGCCAACTTATTGTTTGGGAAAGTCATAACCCAAATTTTAAAAGGTTAAGACAACTTGCCAGAAACCAAAATAACCCACTCAACCCAATCACAAAATAACCATTTTTACAATGTTCACTCAAGCTATTGTTACCCTTGTTGGAAATACCAAAATTCAGACAAGACTTCCAAATAAATCCCGATTTTCTTCTGTAAAATGTAATAGTATTCCCCAAAGATGTTACCAAGTATCAAATAATTCAGCTTTCTATACTGTGCAGCACAGAAAATATCTGAGGTCTAAACTGGAAGTTCCTTTTGTGGAGGTAGCTAAATACAGGATTTGCCCTCCTCCTCCCCAAGTCCACCACAGCAATACTGCACCAGTGCAGTGCTGTCACATACAGCAAGTTTGGCCAACATGCAAACTGAGATGGACAAAGAGCCTAAAAAACTTGTCCCATTCCAGTTCCTGCCAAAGTTTTAAAATCTTTAATAGCTAATTACACAATATTAACTTACAGTTTGGCCTGTTTACATAGAAAATTAAGTTTAATTTCTGGAGAAGATATATGCTTAAGTTATTGATGGATGAAATACCTATTCAAAAGGAAGGTGTTTCTATTACAATCAAGCAAATTTAAAAACACAACTTGTTTGGGATATGACCTTTATTGAGCTTATCCACCGGAGTGGAAATAATGTCTGTACAAAACCAAATGTTTGTTACTATAACTTCTGCATCACAATTAAAATCCAAACAGTTTTTTAAAAACAGTCAACTCAATCAAAACCCACTACTTCAGAATCAATAGCTTCTTTGAAGCCACAGTAACACTTAAATATGGTTAAGACTCGAATGCAGAAATTTGGTTGGTTGGAAAGCTAATTAACTTCCAACTTGCTCAAATAGAATTACAAAAAGGCAAAATTGTGTTTTTCACAGAGATACAGTCCACTGGAATCACCAACACTGGACAGCTGTTAGAGTATTTAGAGTCCTGAGATAATATGAAATCCAGGCATCCTTTAGACAGTCTTCTGTTGTCCTTTCTTCCCAATCAGAGATTTGTGGATGTGTGGAATAACACCTAGGAGAGGGACAGGGATTAATTCTAGTTTTTAACACATTTAAAAAATCACACTATACTTAAACCAGAACAGTTGTTCAACTTGGCAGATGTCTTTCAATGAAGTGAGTCAAGTATGCAAAGTAAAAACTCATTAAGTTATTCCATACATCGATATTCATGATGGAACCATAAAACACATCAGTGAAATTTTGCTCAGGGGTCCTCTTTTAGATTAGAAATTACTAATGGGAATTTTTTAAAAGCTAAGAATTATTTTCTTTAAAGGAATTTGAAGTAAAATTTTAGTATTCACATACCACCACCAGCAATTGTAGCCTTGATGAGAGAATCCAATTCTTCATCTCCACGAATAGCAAGTTGCAAATGACGAGGGGTAATACGCTTTACCTTTAAGTCTTTTGATGCATTTCCTGCCAATTCAAGTACCTAGAAGGCAAAGACTAATCAATTTTCTTCCAACTATTCTTTAGGCCAAGATCCAGAGCAAACAAACCTTCATGAACATAAATCTAGCAATTGTCTCCCTCCTCTCCCCTTGACTACCTGAATGTCAAAATGGCATAAGCTATAAAGGGGGCACGCAATTTTATTTCCAAGAGCAGCTCAAGCTCAATAGGATCCCTTAATGATCACCAGCTCCCTCTAGCGTTCCCAGAGGCTTCTCGCCGCGTTTAGGGCCTGGGAGTTTTCTTGCATCACTTTCCTCCTTCCCTCTCGCCACCTACCGCTCCCCCCCACCCCCCGCAAACCATTTCCAGATTATAGGCGTACACCCACATTTACCTCTGCGGTGAGGTACTCCAGAATGGCTGCGCTGTACACAGCAGCAGTGGCGCCTACACGTCCATGACTGGTCGTCCTAGATTTCAGGTGTCGATGAATACGGCCCACCGGAAACTTAATTTTAAGCAAAAACAAATGCACAAAGATATGAATCAAAGATGATAAAATCAAACGCGCGCCAAAGCAAGGAGCAAGGACGCTGGTGCAGCAACGGGCCCCCGTATCGACACACGTGATCGCCCCCCCGCCCCGATATTTATCGAATCCGCAAAACAAGTCGCGACACCGCATCACCCACGCAAAGACGAAACGCTCATCTAGAGCAATGATAAGCAAGAAAAGGATAAGAAAACGCCACGATCCTCAGACTGCACGGTACCACCACTGACCTGCAAGCCGGCTCTCTGCGAGCGGGAAACCGCCTTTGTCTTGGCCTTTCCGGAGTCTTTCCCAGCCTTACCGCCAGCCTACGGCGCGCACACGCCCGCCAGCGAAGGAGGAACGGAGAATATAGGATTACTGGGGCGGCGCGCCCCTCCCCCACCGCGGCGCGGCCCCGCTCCAGCGCGCACCCACGCCCCGCCAGGGTCTCTGGCCCGCCGCGCGCCGCAAGGGCGATCCCGCCTGCACGCCCCCCGCTGCGCGCCCGCCGCGGCCGCGCGCCTCCGTCCGCCCGTTCGCGCCCGCTAGTCCCCAGCGGCGCTGCGCGCGCCACTCAACCGTCGCCGCCCGCCGCGAGATCGGAGGCGGCCAGCTCGCCACCGACAAATCGCCTCCCCCCCGCTCTCCCAAATACTGTCTCCGCGCGTTCCCAACCGCCGCCACTTCACCCCCATCTCCGTGTGTTACGGGTCTTCTCCTCCGGTAAAAACCCGCGGAGCCTTCGAGAGCCCTTGCGAAGTTTACCATTTCGAATTCTGCTGAAGCCCAAGCGAGCAAGGCAGAGAAAGGAGTAGTCAGACACCCAGCGAGATCCCACCGCCTACTCCCTCGCACCGCGATTCAAACTGCGCTGTCTCCCGCCTTCCCCGCTCCCTTTATACTGCAGAATGTTCCCTCATCCGGGAACTCGGATTGCTCATCCCACCAATGGCCGCCTCCCGCCCTCGGGACGCGTCCTTGAGGCTTCAGCCAATGAGCAAGCGCAGAAAAGGGTGGAGGGGCGGGCGCTTCGCAGCTCGATCCGCTATTGGGACGTGGGAAAGGAGGGGGGAGAAGGGAGGGATGGGAACCGGGGAAAAGAAGGGCACAGCGGCGGGAGGAAGAAACAGAGCGAGCTACGCTGCGGGAACGAGGACAGCCTGCGATTGTGGTCACGTGTCTGGGAGGAGGAGCTGATAGGCTTTGGGGAGGAGCACGCAGTAGCGCCCCCTGGTTTTCTAGCTGGGTGCTGGTGACTGCGTGAAGTTGCCTCCGGGTCTAAGGCGCTCTCGTTCCTGTTCCCCACCCCACACACCCCAGCGCTTCGCCGGCGGAGACCCGCTGTCATACATCCTTCTTCCGGATGGATGACCCTACTATCATCCATCCCTTAGGTTTGACAGATAGTGCTAATGCGTCCCGCCTCCTCCGCGAACCACAGCCTCCGTAAAGATTTTGCATTACTTTACCGCGGCGAGTCCCCAGCCACCGACTGATCAGGACCCTGTGACCCCACTTCCTTTGCAGCGGTATCTCCCACCTCTTCCTTCTCACCACTTTTGAAACTCCCCACGGGATAATTGCACGGGAACAAATGGTGTAGCAAAGTCGCCCTGCTGGATGCAAAAGACCTTTTGGTCTGTGCACGGAGGGCTTGGAGTGAGGTGCTATTATTTTCTTTAATCAAATCATAAACTATATTTACCTGGAGACTACACATCAGTGGGTTGCACCTATAATCTGGTGTCTAAAGTTGATTTAGTGATACCTTAAAGCTATTACGTGTCAATTTTTCTATACTACACATTTTGCTACATGACACATGTTATATAAATGTCATTGGATAACTCCTAACATGATTCACAGGCAGTTACAGATGGTCTATGTAAACAACTGAAAATGGTGGGTTTAAAAAATTGTATTGTATGCACAATACTATCATAATGCCTGTTACTTAGTCTTCCAACTAATAGATTAATAACACCCGTGTATATCCCCAGCTGCTTGGAAATAGTAGTGATCTAATCTTTCACATTTGTAGTGCTTAATAGTATATTAGTGTATTACACTTAACATATTTCTGACATGAAGAAACTTTATGGAAAAGTACTCTTTCATTTTTTAAAATATATTTTTATTGATTTCAGAGAGGAAGATAGAGGGAGAGAGATATAGAAACATCAATGATGAGAGAATAATTGATCAGCTGCCTCCTGCATGTACCCCACTGAGGATCAAGCTTGCAACTGGGCATGTGCCCTGACCCAGAATCCAACCATGACCTCCTGGTTCATAGATTGATGCTCAACCACTGAGCCATGCCAGCTGGGCAAAAAAGTACTTTTAAGTACTTTGGACTGGGTTTCAATGTCAACCCCCCCTCCCCCATAGCCCCAATTAGGGGGCTGGCCAGCCAACCTCCCGTAGTCCCTCCCCTGCTCGGGGAGAGGCGGGGAGGTTGTCTGTGGGAGCGGTTTGACCACCAGGAGGCAGCTCCTGCGTTGAGTGTCTGCCCCCTGGTGGTCAGTGCACGTCATAGTGACTGGTCAACCAATCGTTCCAGTAGTTCCAGTTATTCGGTCATAACGTTTTATATACAGCATATAGATGTACTCTTTACCATTAGGCCAGACTAAAGGAATTCACTGTTGCATCCCTGATTAGTAGTTAAGGGAATGAGCTCAGAAGCAGGTAGATGTGAATTCTGCGCTGCTTCCTTTCTATTGTGTCATCTTAGTTAATAACCGTTTGGAGCTTCCAGTTCCTCTTCTGCAAAAAGAGTCACACCTGTGTTCATGTGGTTGTTGAGGAGAGTTATGCAGTGTACACTCTAGCATGTTTTGTCACATAATAAGTACTCATGGATAATTGCTATTATCTTATGCATTGGATACTGGGATAAAGTATCCAATTCCTGAATCTTTTTTAGTATTTACTACATTGTCTTCCTTTGACATGAAAGCAGCAAGCCTGAAACCTGCCCAAAGTAAACATGACCAAGTCATTCAACATACAAACTAAAATCCCCAAATTGATTTAATGCACTGAATAGTTTTCCTCTGAAGAAAAGGACAGTATCAGTTTCTCCACTTTTCACAGCAGTTGTAAGATTACTTACTCTCTTTGCTGCTCTGAAAAGGTAAGGGGAACATATGTTAATGTTCTTGGCTTATCTCTCCTGTACTTGCATTTATGCTAATATACGTATATAATATATAGAGGGCCCGAGCTATATAATTCTTATTGTTCAGTGTCATGCCCAACTAGCTCCTTAATACAGTCATGTGCTGCTTACAAGGATGTGTTCTGAGAAATGCTTCTTTGGGGATTTCGTCCTTGTGCAAACATCATAGAGTGCATGTACACAAATCTGGATTGTATAGCCTGCTACATAGCTTGGCTATACAATGCAGCCTGTTGCTCCTAGGCTACAGCATGTTACTGTACAAAACAACAGGAGCTTAAATCAAACACGAGAGAAAATGATGTAATCAAGAGAGGGATTAAACATGAGATGTATGAGGCTGCTGTTGGTGTAACAGGGCATACTGTTTTACAGCAGAGTTTTTTCGTAAGTAAAAAGAGCACCCTCTAAAATAATGATACAATGTATATTAAATACATAAACCAATAACATAGTTTTTTATCATCATGATCAAGTATTATGTACTATACATATGTGATACGTTATACTTTTATACAGACTGGATGAGAGGATTAGACAAGGAGGAAAATTTAAACAATGCTTTAATCATTAAGACCACATTATTGGGGGGCGCAGGAGTGGGGTGAAGGGAGTCAATGGGGGAAAGGAGGGGATCCTCCGTAATACTGTCAACAATAAAGATAAATTTTAAAAATGATCACATTAATAAGGGCTGTTACAAAATAAGTACCTGACTGGCTGCCAAATAGACTGTTCCTCTAGTTTAAGGGACAGAGGCAGCTGGGGGTTGGAGTTCTTTGGGAGAATTTATGTTTAAATGGACTAGGAGAGAGTTTGTCTAGAAGGGCAGGTTGGTTTAAGGAAGATGCTGTTAGAAGGTAAGTGTGGCAGAGATTTCTGGATATAACCCTATGTCTATTTCCCCATCTCCCTCAGTAACAGAACTTCTAATTTTTAGTGGGACCCTTGGTCATCAGAATATAAGTACATTTAGCCATGGAGTTAAGTTTTGACTAAAAGGTATAAGCAGCCGTGGTAGGTACTTGCTGACAAGAAATGACATTGGGAATGTAGGCCACACAAAAAGGAATAACAAGATAGAAGGATCAAGCATCTTTGATACTATAGAATATCAAACCTAACCTAGATCTCTCTGAACTTTTACATCTATTTTGTTTGAGCCACTTTTATTTTAGATTATCTGTCACTTGCAGCTGAACCCAATCTTAACCATCATAGTAAGTCAACACCCTAAATACTTGGAGAAAGATAGCAAACTTTACCCTGAGGTACTAAGAAACCAACTAATATTTCTGAGAAGGGGGAAATACTCAATTTTAGGATACTAATATAGCATCAGGTATGATGCAAATCACAATAAGGAAAATTTTTGAAAGGCTGGTAAAAATGGTGTATGTCATTTGGGTATAAAGCCTGAAACCAGTGAAATGATGAAACCAAGAGAAGGATATAAAACATCTTGAAGGAAGAATCACTGATATTTGGTAACTGACTGGGTATGACATTTAGGAAGGCATAGGGGGTGGACATGGGTAAGTGAAAAATTGCATCAAAGAAAATACCCAGTTTTTTTAATATTCATGATCTGGGGTATAACATAGTATCTATAGAAATAGGCAAACCAAGAGGGTAAATGTGGGTGGATGGGGGAGAAGAAAGAGGAAGAGGTAAGTCAGGGAAGTTATGAAATATGTATTGTAAGTTGACATTATAGAAATCCAAGTGGAATTTTCTAGTAGGTACATTGGCAATAAAGTCAGGAGTTTATGAAAGGTAAGTGTTTCAAAGATATATCTGAAGAAGTATTCCTAACAAAGTTAAGTGATGATGTCAGAATTATTAAAAGATAAACTGAGGGATATTAAAAATTTTAAGAGTTTCTTTGTGTAAACACTGATCCCAACCAGGCAGTGCCAAACTGGAGTGCTCTGCTGATGGGAGCTGGGGAAGAGACTTATACACAGACTAGAGGCCTGGTGCACGTGATTCGTGCACTGGGCGGGGGTCCCTCAGCCCGGCCTGCACCTTCTCACAGTCTGGGACCCCTCAGGGGATGTCCACCTGCTGGCAGTCAGACATCCCTCTTGCTCTCACAGTCCCAGACCCCTTGCTCCTTACCACCCGCCTGCAGCAGAGGTGGGAGAGGCTCCTGTGACTCGGCTGCGCTGGCCAGCTGTCAGCCGGGCTTCTGGCTGAGCTGCGCTCCCCCTGTGGGAGTGCACTGACCACCAGGGGGCAGCTCCTGCATTGAGCGTCTGCCCCCTGGTGGTCAGTGTGCGTTATAGCGACCAGTCTTTCCGCCATTCAGTCAATTTGCATATTATGCTTTTATTATATAGAATGGTGTGGAAGCAAAGCAAGGACATTATTTGATTGGCTATAAGCTTAAAGCCTAGTTGGCTGTTTGTCATTGGTTGTCCTGTGGTTTTGCTTTTGTAACCTTAAATTTTGGCTTGCTTCCATAGGCCCACAGCATTAGAGCCACTTCAGCCTAATGGCCCCCTTGTTTAATAACACCATAGATGAGAATTCTAAGGAAAAGAGTGAATACAACTGAAAGCTGAAGAGCAGGCAAAGAAAAAGACCCAGAGAAGTAAAGTGTAGTGTCTCACTAAGCATAATGATTTCGGATCAAACTAGAAAACTTCCTGTAATCCTAACATCTAACAAGGTGATGTTGAGAATGTTTCCACACGTGTATTGCCAGCTCTGAGTAAGAAATAGTAATCTATTTTTTATCTTTACTACTCTCTTCTGTTTATCAAAGATGATATTGCCATAGATTCTGTGACTAAATCTGATTTTATCAACACTCTTTGTCATTATATAAATTTCTTATGCCCAGTGTTACAACAGAGCCTGGTGGCTAAATTCTGTAAGTTTGAAATTCCATGCAGCATTCTTAGTATTAGAGGGATTCCAGATACTACCTTCATCCTGAAGAGGAAAGGGAGGCACCACAAAAGAAGACAAGAATCTAAAATCATACAACATATGCTCACAATCTTCCACAGACTCAGCCCCAAGGCAAAAACCATATGAAAAGGTATGACCACCGCACCTATTATTACAACCTGTGTAGGTAACTGTGACTCACCTGTCCCCTCAATTGGATGAAAATATCTCAGAGAATAATCTAAAGGCTTTTCCATTCCCTTAGAGTCTCCCAATTTCATTTTTGTGCATGGTGCTGTGTGTGTAGGGTTGGAATTGTTTGTTAGTACAGAATAACCTAGTGAAAGCTAACTAATGCAGCTAACAGTACATCTGAGAGTCATCTTGTTAGGTATTATTACTGCTATAAGGAGTTTTCCCCAGTTCATTATAGAATGACTTACTGTAGTGAGATTTGTAATTTATTGTTTCAGGTCTTCTATTTAGGTCTTTGATTCATTTTGAATTAATTTTTATATATGGGGACAAACAGTAGTCTAGTTTCAGTCTTTTGCATGTGGTTTTCTAATTTTCCCAGCACCATTTATTGAAGAAGCTTTCTTTTCTCCACTGTATATTTATTCTTTCCTCTTTGTTTGTTTTTAAAAAATATTTTTATTGATTTCAGAGAGGAAGGAAGGGAAGGGAAAGAGAGAGAGAAACACCAATGATGAGAGAGAATCTTTGATCAGCTGCCTCCTGCACGCCCTACCCTGGGGATCGAGCCCACAACCCGGGCATGTGCCCTGACTGGGAATTGAACCCAGCAACCTCTGGATGCTCAACCACTGAGACACATCTGCCAAGCTATTTTATTACTTTTAAAGATGAACACTAAAATATTTAGGGGAAAAATGATTTTTCTGGAATTTGTTTTAAAATGTTCCAACAATAAAAAAGAATTTTTAAAAGATTCAGGATAGATAAAAAAAAATATGTCAAAATACTGATGATTGTTGAAATTGAATATTTACCTTTTGAAAAATTCAGGAAAAGTTGAAAAAAAGTTTCTTAATGGTGAAGAAACTATTATAAATGTCATCTTCATGTAGGAGAGGAAATAAATCATAAACTTTGCTTTGTAGTTATGCAGTTTGCCCATTGTTTGGAGCCAAAACTATGCTTTGCATCATAGTTTGCCCTTTAAAAAGTTTTTTTGTTTTGTTTGTTTGTTTGTGTATTTTTTTTCTGATTTGAATGAGCAGGGTTGACTTCTCAGCCACTGTGGTTTCACCATGTAAAGGAGACTTTATTGTTTCAGGTTGTGTTTAACTGTCTCTAACAGATATGTTTATCTGTATAAGTGTTTCTGTTGTAAACTTGGTTTTGCTTTGGTTATACTAAAACAACATGCAGGAACTTGTATGAGTTCACAGGGTACCAATGTGGGCCACAAATGATAAGGAACAATTAAGCATTAGTGGGGAAAAAGAGGAAAATTGAATTCAGACAACATGCATTTGATATTGATACTTCCCAGCTAACAGTCATTGGTCAAATCAACCTCTGGGAATATTACATTTCTCTTGGGCAACATGGGAATGGTAATAGGACTATTGTAAAGACTGCATGAGCTACTATGCAAGATGCTTTTTCTACTCTAAAGCATCATACCAAGATAAACATTATTAGCATGAATGATGAATACTGGCAATATTTAATATGATTATTTTCACTTTACAAAAGTGAAAAATTATCTAAATTGATTTTTAAAAATAATTTAAATAAACATGCCAAACTTCTCCATTAAAATATACTAAAGAAATAATAATTTCATAATACAGATAATTGCCTCAGTTTTATGCCTTATCTATATATATAAAAGCCTAAGCTACCAGCCAACCAGCCGACCGGCCGGTAGCTATGATGCATACTGACCACCAAGGGGCAGATGCTCAACACAGGAGCTCCCGAGCTGTGGTGACTTGGCAGTGGTGGTTCTTGGGTGACCCACCCGGAACCAGAGAGGAGGGAGCCCGACTCCGGGGTGCATCACCTGAGAACTGCCCTCTCGCAACCTGGGACCCCTTGAGGGATGTCAGAGAGTCAATTTTGGCCTGATCCTTGCAGACCAGGCCGAGGGACCGCACCAGTGCATGAATCTGTGCATCAGGCCTCTAATCGTTAATAATCATGATTTTTGTCTGTATTTATTTTATTATTTTTTAAAATATATTTTATTGATTTTTTACAGAGAGGAAGGGAAAGGGATAGAGAGTTAGAAACATCCATCAGCTGCCTCCTGCACACCTCCCATTGGGGATGTGCCCGCAACCCAGGTACATGCCCTTGACTGGAATCGAACCTGGGACCTTTCAGTCTGCAGGCCAATGCTCTATCCACTGAGCCAAACGGGTTAGGGCTGTGTGTATTTATTTTAATTTCACCTAGTAAGCTCCACCTCTTCAGAAACTTATAGGTGCCCGGCCTGTGTGGCTAAGCGGTTGAGTGTCTACCTATGTTCCAGGAGGTCAGGGTTTGATTCCCTGTCAGGGCACATGTTCAGGTTGCAGGCTGGATCCACAGTAGGGGGCATGCAGGAGGCAGCCAATCAATGATTCTCTCTTATCATTGATGTTTTATCTTTCTCTCCCTCTCCCTTACTCTCTGAAATCAATAAAAATTTATTTTAAAGACTTATAGGTAAATTTAGTATCATTCTGAGGAGCAACAGGCAGCATTAACTGACTTAGATTATTTTCAGTCATTTATAATTTCAGTTTGCAGTAAATACTCAGGTTGTTATGCTTCTTATGCCCTTCAACACAGTTTTCCCCTAAATCATATAAGGCACGTAAGCATCCTGCATTAATGAAAAGTTGTTCTTTCAATGTAATTATAAAAATAACCTTTCCTTTACCCTCTTTTCAGAAAAAAAAAAATGCCACATGAAAGAACATGAATATTTCCTCAAAGTAAGTGATGACTTAAGAGCCATAAAGTACTTTAAAAACAAACAAAAAGAGTCCCCCTGCCTCCTAGTAAACAGCAATAAGAAACACATTTCATCTGACTCTCCATATTTCCATCAGGACAAGGATTAGATCAGCTCAACAAATACACAGCTCCACAATGGCTTTTCACTTTATGCCTGCTAAACCTCATTTCACTAAGTGATGTGGGACCTTATGGAGTTAAATTATTATTCTGTCTCTTCAGATGAAATGATAGAGAAAACATTATATTGTTGTGGATATTGTTAGCACTCCCAATACCTTTGTCGAGTAGCTTTTCCATATTTCCTTGTCCTCACTTTGACTATTTTTAATTGTTTTTCAATCCAGATTGATCTTTTTCCATTAAAATTATTATTTATTTTGAAAAAGGTTAAACTTTTACATGTTTCAGTATTTTAAAGGTTAAAAAAGAGGTATGTAGTGAAAATTCTCTCCAATCCTGTCCTTCAGTTACCTAGAAATATGTGCTTTCCCCATATTTTTCTTGATCACCTAATTTTTGTTCATGTTGCTATCCTTATCTGAAATGTCCTTCAAACATCTTTCAGTTTCTGCCCTTCACATCTTCAAAATGTAGCTTAATACTCTCTTTTAATTAGCTTTTTTCTAAACCATCATCTTTATAATTGATTCCTTATTCTGCATAATCAAATGTGACTTGTACCCTGCTTTCATTAATATGCTTAAACTTGCTAATGCTCCTAAATTATTTTTATATTTCCTGAATAGATTTTATATTTCCAAATAGCTTACAGATTTTTAGGCTCCTCAAAATCAAGCAATGACTTATATTTCTTTTGTTCTCCACATAGCACACAATCTGGACCTATGCAAGTAGCTGAGATCTTATACCTTATCAAGCCTCTGAAATCCTTACCTGGTTATTCTCAAAATTTGCTATTAGCATTACCTGCAGAGGTTTGGAAACTCAGAATGCCCTGTCTTCACACCATACCAATTAGATCAGAATCTGGGGGTGGGATTTAAGCATGAGTGCTATTTAAAATTCTCCAACCTGCAGCTAAGTTTAAGAATCAGTAACCTAACCCACCTCCATGCACTCATCTCAGTTGATTATCTTATTTCATGAGAACATACTCTTGGAACAGACTGACAGCTGTCAGAGAGGAGGGGGAAGGGAGGGGTGGGAGGGACTGGATGAAAGAAGGTGAAGGGATTAACTGTAACCCACAGACACAGATAACAGGGTGGTGATGACCAAGGGAAGAGGTGGGGGGCTGGAGGGAGGTGGACAAAGAAGGGGGGATGGGGACATTTGTAATAGAGTCAATAAAAAAGTTTTAAAAATGCTCTTTCTGCCCGGCTGGTGTGGGTCAATGGTTGAGTGTCGACCCAGGAACCAAAAGATCGCTGCTTGAGCCCTAGCAGGTTTGGCTCAGTAGACAGAGCATTGGCCCACAGACTGAAGGGTCCTGGGTTTGATTCTGGTCAAGGGCACATACCTCAGTTGCAGGTTCCCTGGCCCTGGTTGAGATGCATGCAGGAGGCAACCAGTCACTGTATCTCTCTCACATTGATGTTTCTGTCTCTCCCTCTCCCTTCCACTCTCTCTAAAAAAATCAATGGGAAAATATCCTCGGGTGAGGATTGATCAAAAACAAAACAAATAAAAAAAGAAATCATTGCTTGATTCCCGGTCCAGCCACATGCCCGGGTGTAGGCTAGATCCCCAATAGGGGTCCTGCAGAAGGCAACCAATAAATGATGTTTCTTTCTCATTGATGTTTTTCTCTCTCTATCCCTCTCCCTTCCTCTCACTCTAAAAATCAATAAAAAACATATTTTAGAAATGCTCTTTCTACCAATGTCAACATAGTCCCTCCTGCATATGCACCCACCTTCTCCTGCTTTGCACCCCTTGTGGCTAACACAGAGCTCCCCTTCCTCCCACAGGCTTCCTTCCAGTAGCCACATTTTCTTTGCCCTCCTTCCCTGAAAACCTCCTCATAAGGCTTTGCTACACAGATGGTCGTCATTTTTTTACCTCCAAGTTTCTCTTCAACCAACTTATATCTGGCTTTCATTCCCATCAGGCCTCCAAAAATGTTCTTGTCATGTAGCCAGACCCCAGGGCCAGTCTTCCGCCTTCTACCTCTCAGCTGCACGAGCACTCTTGGCTCCAACACTCTTTTCTTGATTCCCAGGATACCACATTGCTGCTCCTTCTCTCCCTCTATTGCCTTCTCCCCTTGTATTGCCCCTTCACTACCTGACTTCAAGGTAGCAGTTTCAAAGTGACAGCTTCCCAGGGCATGGTCCTAAGCCCTCTGTTTTCTCCACCCATTTCCATGGATAACTTGTATATAAAGATGATTTCAAACAGTAAGTAGTTGATTTTTTTTTTTGTACCTTACTAGATAAATGTTTATTTCCAGTGATACTAGAAAAGACTATAACCTACATGTCAAACTCACTTTAAGACTATAAAGTGGGCTTTGCAGACGCTGCTGCCCCGAAGCCGCCCGTGACCAGCCATGGTGAACCCCACCGTGTTCTTCGCCATCGCCATCGATGGCAAGCCCTTGGGCTGCGTCTCCTTCGAGCTGTTTGCAGACAAAGTTCCAAAGACAGCAGAAAACTTCTGTGCTCTGAGCACTGGGGAGAAAGCATTTGGTTAGAAAGGTTCCTGCTTTCACAGAATTATTCCAGGATTTATGTGCCAGGGTGAAGACATCACACACCATAATGGCACAGGCAGCAAGTCCATCTATGGGCAGAAATTTGAGGATGCGAACTTCATCCTGAAACATACAGATCCTGGCATCTTGTCCATGGCAAATGCTGGGCCTAACACAAATGCTTCCCGGTTTTTCATCTGCACTGCCAAGACTGAGTGGTTGGATGGCAAGCATGTGGTCTTCGGCCAGGTGAAAGATAGCATGGATATTGTGACAGCCATGGAGCGCTCTGGGTCCAGGAATGGCAAGACCAGCAAGAAGATCTCCATTGCTGACTGTGGACAACTCCAATAAATTTGACTTGTGTTTTATCTTAACCACCAAACCATTCCTTCTGCAGCTCAGGAGAGCACCCCTTCACCCTGATTTGCTTGGAATGTTGTATAATCTTCGTGCTCTTGCCACAGTTCATTGGGTTCCATAATTTCCTTACCCTTTCCCAGTCTAGCTGGATTGCAGAGTTAAGTTTATGATTATGAAATAAAAACAAAACAGTTATCTGTCAAAAAAAAAAGACTATAAAGTGAAGGGGAATGAGTTTAAGTAGCAAATCATCTTGAAAACCATAAAACACCCTTTACACATCTCTCTTCTTTCCCTAAATTTCTTCAGATCACAGCTATCTTCCCTCTTTCCCAAGTTCCCCATCAACTGCTAGGTTCCCCCTTTTCTTTAGATTTTTCCCTAAACATAGTCTCCAGCTTCCTGCCTCCATTCTCCCCACACCCCCTCACCTCCAGTGGAAACACTTCTTGCTGATAATACACCCTGTATGGAAATTGCTTGTATTGAGAAGTTATAATTCACCTACAGGAAAGTCTTCAAAATAGGCAATACATATATTGCAAGGAAACCGTAGAAAATTTACTTGACATAGAAGGAGGACTCTGGGGAAGAAAGAGATGGGGCAATAAAGTAGTATAAAAATGTATATACTATCTAATAAAAGAGTAATATGCAAATTAACCATCACTCCACTACACCCACAAGCCACGCCCACCAGCCAATCAGGAGCAAGTATGCAAATTAACCCAACCAAGATGGCTGCAGCCACGGAGCGAGCAGGAGGCTTGAGTTGCCCCCGGTGATGGAGGAAGCCAAGTTTCCTGCCCGCCCTGGCCGGCCCAGGCCTCCACTCAAGGCTACAAAGTTTCAATTATAGAAGATAAATAAATCCCAACAAAAATGGTTGTGGCCACAGAGCTGGAGAGAGCAGGAGGTTTGAGTTGCCCCCAGCGATGGAGAAAGCCAAGCTCCCGCAGCCCTGGCCTGCCTTGGCCTCCACTCAAGGCTACAAAGTTTCAATTAAAGAAGATAAATAAATCCGAACAAAAATGGCTGCGGCCAAGGAGTGAGCAGGAGGCTTGGTTCCGCTCATGGCTACAAAGTTTCAATTATAGAAGATAAATAAATCCCAGATATCAGGGCTTCAGCTTGGGTCACTGGGGGGCATGGCCAGCCTACAAACCACCACAGGCCCCTCACCCAGGCCACCCCACGCCCCAAGGGAACCCTCACTCTGATCTGGGACACCCTTCAGGGCAAACCAGCTGGCCCCCACACATGCACCAGGCCTCTATCCTATCTAATAAAAGATTAATATGCAAATTGACCATCACTCCAACACAAAAGATGGCTGCCCCATGTGGTCAAAGATGGCTGCCCCTATGTGGACACAAGATGGCCACCACAAGATGGCCAGCAGGGGAGGGCAGTTGGGAGGGACCAGGCCTGCAAGGGAGTGCAGTTGTGGGTGATCAGGGCAGCAGGAGAGGGCAGTTAGGGGTGACCAGGCCGGCAGAGGAAGGAAGTTGGGGGCGACTGGGCCTGCAGGGAAGGGCAATTGGGGGGGACCCAGGCCTGCCAGGGAGAGCAGTTGGGGGGAACCAGGCCTGCAGGGGAGGGCAGTTAGGGGCAAACAGGCTGGCAGGGGAGCAGTTAGGCATCAGTCAGGCTGGCAGGGGAGTGGTTAGGGGGTGAGCAGGCTGGCAGGCAGAAGAGGTTAGGGGCAATCAGGAAGGCAGGCAGGCAAGCAATTGGGAGCCAGCAGTCCTGGATTGGAGAGGGTGCAGGCTGGGCTGAGGGACACACACCCCCATGCACGAATTTCATGCACCGGGCCTCTAGTATATATATAAAAGGCTAATATGCTAAGTGTTTGTCCGGGTAATGATGTCACGTAGTAACACCCAGCTTCCTCTCCCTAGCGATTAGCCTCCTTGAAGTTTCTTCAGCCCAGGAACACGACTTGCTTTATAGCCAGGTGCAGACATTTCACACTTTAACCAAATGTCTGTGAAGTGTTTTCCCATGCCTCATCTCATTTGATTCTTACAGAAGTCTTGGAGTAGATAGATAGGAGACTGGGTGGAATTCTATCTTCTTTTCATTAGCTGGAAAATGGAGATTTAGAACGCTTAGAAACTTGACCTGACTGAAAAGAAGTAAGAAATGGTGGACCTTGAAAATGACTTCAGGTTTTCTCACTGTGCAGAATATAGTCAAACACTGCTGCAGTTAAATATTTTACCCTTTGTTCTCCCTGTGTGATTTACAATAACAATCTGCTTCATGTTGATATTTACTGCTATGTTGCTGACAATTACCTGAAAGAGGAAGTTGAGGTGCTTCACTGGGTTGGAAAAAGTTAAGCTAAATCAGAAAGCAGGTCTAATTAAGCAAGTTTATTCTATATCTATAAAAGGCTAAGTTGACTCGTGCATGCACGATATATATAAAACTCTTGCTGGTGCCAATCGCATGCGTGTGTTTCAATCTGTCATTGTCGATCATTAATATAGTTGACACTTCTATTATAGAGAAAGGGCGAATAGCAATATTAAAATATTTCTTCTAATTAATTTCATTTCAATGTGCATGAATTTGTGCACTGGGCCACTAGTTTAAATAATAAAGTCTGTCTCAAATATGTTTTTATTATGTAAGTGTCTAGAATAATTCACATTTAGAAATGCTGGTATACTTTAAGAACCAGGGAGTCTCAAAAGCACCTAGACATCAAAGCTGTCATCTCAAGCACCAACTTATTTAAAATATTCAATAGGACTAAGCATTGTCAATATATAAATATTGACAGAATAGATATGATACAATAAATCTATTATTCACTAATAGTTCTGTTAGTCTTTTTTAACGCTGACATAATAATAATGTCTAATATGATATAATGTAGCTAATAATTCTATTAGTATCTATAGTTATGTCTATCTATAATAGTGAAAGTATAATATGCTAATTAGACTGGACGTCCTTCCTTCTGGACAAAGCTGCAGCAGGCAGGGGCCACGGCAGAGGCGGCAGAGGCCCCCGGCCGTGGCAGTGGTGGGCGGGGGCTGAGGCAGAGGTGGCCGTGGCAGCAGCAGGGGCCAAGGCCCTTGCACAAATTTTGTGCATTGGCCTCTAGTTAGTTATAATAAAGCTCCAAGAAATATACTGTTTCAGAAGGACAGGAAATAAGACAATACAGAAGTCAATAACAATGAGTAACCAATTTTTATTATTATCCCTACTAGAGGCCTGGTGCACAAAAATTCGTGCACTCAGGAGGGGGGAGGGTCCCTTAGCCTGGCCTGCGCCCTCTCAGTCTGTGAACCCTCAAAGTATGTCCAACTAATGGCTTGTACTATGTCCAAGGTATGTCTAAGTCGCAGTCTGGCCTCCCTCTGCGGGAGGTGACTGGCGGGCCAATCAGGGGATGGTGCGGGCGGTGAGCAGCCGGCCCCACCCCCCATTGCACCACTGCTGCTGGTGGCCTCCCTTTACAGGAGGTGACCCAGCCGGGCCGATCTGGGGACAGTGAGCTGCTGGCCCCACTCCGAATCGCCCCACCGCCTCCACCGCCTGTGGCCTCCCTTTGCAGGAGGTGATTGAGTGGGCAATCAGGGGATGGCACTGGCCCCCATCGCCCTGCCACTGGTCGCCACAGTCCCCCCTACCCCATGGCTGTCTCCTACCTCTGCCCGCTGGCACGCGCCTTGGCTGGCCTGGCACCACCTGCTCTGGGCCCCCCTCCCTGCCGACCATTCATTCCGCTGTTCAGTCGATTTGCATATTACACTTTTGTTATATAGGATTGCTACATTTTTGCTTTGTTTTGCAGTTTTCAATGGTCATCTCTTCAGCATCACAAACTCTATCTGCTGACAAACTATAAATGGGGCAGGTAAATAATACATAAATTCTTAGTTTCTTGAGAATGAAACAGTACCTGCTTTAGACATTTATGTAACAACTTTTAATAAGTCAGCCCTTGCATTTGTGGAGGCTTATATACTATATTTCTGAATATTTACATGTTAAAAATTAATCTAACATTGTTAAATAAATATATGCATTATCCTCCTACATTGAAAAATTACATTTACAATGACAAAAATAGAAGTGTGAAGAGCTATGTTGTTTTTACATAACTCTAACTCAGAAAATGTAAAGGATGACTGATTTTAATTATGGTTGGCATGTCTGGCCTTCTGTGAATAGGCCAGTGATGTTTGGGTAGTATAAAGATATATGCAATTAATAAGTTATTATATACTTACTCTGTAATAATTGTTTTTCTTATTTTCATTTTAGAAAAATACTTATGATAAATATTTTCATTTAATATATGTTGACAGTTTGTCAAATTAGACATTTTGTGATTCATTGAAACTTTTTGATAGTTTTTAAAATTCATTTGAATGGGGCAAAGCTTCACTCTGCTGCAGCAATAATACCTATATTTTTAATTGATTTTTTATTGATTAAGGTATTACATATGTGTCCATATAATATCTATATTTTTAATAGAACTCTTAAAGTAATACTTAGATTTGATAAGGAATCATGAATTTTACATGTCATCTTCAAGTGTTGTAATGGGTTTTTATATGATAAAGTATTGATATCCCATAAGATTTTACAAAATACTTAAAATTGCATTGCCATTATTTATACTGCGATTTATCCTGACTATTAAAGCAACATTTAAATCTGGATAGTAATATAAAGAATTAACTGATGTTCTATCTAGACTTACATATTCAATAGTTATATGACTTACATAATAAAAATTTTTCTTCAGCTACCATGTGCAACTGTGGTGATTATCATTATCAGCTACTTTGTGAGCTGATAAAACCACAAATGAAACACACACACAAAGCAAAAAAGTGTACACTAGTCTCTACTGGGAAACAATATTTTGTCATGTAAGAAACTATTGCATTGCCCTGGTTTCAGACTTGCCTTGTAGATATTTGATGCAACAACAAAGAGCCCTATTTCTAAACAAAGAAGTATATTTCTAGGACATAAGAAACAAAGTCAAATCTCTATTTTCTTAGAGTTATATGGTAGAAGGCAAATGTGGATATTTTGAAATGTCCCAAATATTTGAGATAATGGATTAAAAATACTTATCTACTCACCAATAAATTTTTAAGTGTCTATAAATTATTATTATTTTTTTAATTTTTGTAAGATTTTATTTGAGCCAGAACTGCTGATATATGCTAGGGAGTAAGATCTCAAATGATCTGCAGTGTAACAGTACTGCAGCTTTTTTTAAGCATCTGATAAAGTACCTTCCAAGGAGGTTGGAGAGTGCTTTTATTTGATGTTCGTTCAAAAAAAAAAAAAAAAAAAAATCTCCGGGTGGCAGTCAATAATCTTTACAGCCTTTGTCTCCTGGGAGCTCATTTACAACTTGGCATTTTCTTGAAGTGACTCTATCAAACCTTAACAATAGTGTAAGGTTTTCAATAATGACAACAGTGACATTTCAATAATGTCAGCTCATAAGTTCCTTCATCTAAGTCCAGCTTAAATGCACTGTGATGCACGAAGGAATGCAAAAACCGAAAATGGGGTGCCAGGGAGTAGGGAAGAACCAAGGGGCCATCTTGGATTTCCCATAAGCCTATTTGTTTAATTTCCAACCATTGTTTACCTATACAATGTACCCTACAAGTTTTCGTCACTTATTTTACAATGCTTCCCATGCAATTTCAAATCTTTCAAGGGGTCCCAGGAACCATTCTGAGACATCACAAAATTTTTCCTACATATATTGAGGTTTTAACCCTTTAAACCTCAGTCTAATGAAAACTAAGAAGTAATCAATTAGCATTCTTTAGCTTGGGCATTTTATAAAGACATTTTATAACCTCTAGAAACATTTTTCATAGACATAAAAGTCAATTATTAACATGGATTTACTTGGTAAAACCCAGGCAAAATAAAGACAGGTCTGTTTTACCTAAACCAACAAACTTAAGCTAACTTTTATTTACTGAGGATTAATCTTAGACAATGTGAACTTGAAAAGCATTTTAATTAGTTTTTACATTTCTGAGAATTATAGAATATCCAATCCTCACAAGCACTTGTCTTTAAGTTAATTTTAAGAATGCCATTTGGTGGTAAAAAAATTATCTTACATTTACAACCATAAAGGGCTGGCAAAGGTAGGTTTACAGTTTTGAGTACCTGAAACAGAGTTTACTCTTATATTATTGTTTATTAATTATTGTATTATTTTCCATATGAACAACTGTAAAGCTAATTTTGCTTATCCCTGTACATATATAGACATGCACAGACAGACAAAACACAAAGACCCTTTAGCCATGAGAAAAACTCACTAGTTTATAAAAGAAAAATCGAATCCAAATTTTGCCCTGGAAGCATTTAAAATTTATGTCACGTTCCAAATGTCCTCCCATCTTTTAAAATAAGGAGAACCATTTTTAATTCCTCAGAGAATTGGGTTGACACCTAAATGACATCACAGGTTGATCCATTTATATAAATATCCATATCCAAATCCTCTTTTGGAAGCATTGAGAGACAAACTTTAGAGCCAGCTTTTACTAAGCATGCATGCTAAAATTAGGGGTAGGGGACGACGCTCCAATCACCTGAACCACACTGGCCACAGCCCCACAAACATTCTTTTCTTTTCTTACCAGACGCTGACACAACCATGACACTTTCCAAGGCACAGGCCCCACTCTTGGGGTGCAACCATTTCGGGCACCCTGCCCTTCTCCCTGGAGTTCCTGCTGGCTTCTCTGGGATCTGCTTCATTACCGCACTGGACGACTCCCAGCACCCATCTCCACAACTCCAGCTCCAAATTCTGGAATCTGAAGGACTCTCTTCACCACATTGGCTATTCGGGTCGGGGAAGCAAGTGTCCTTTCTCTTTTGGAACTAATGAGAGTTCAGTCTCTCATTTAACCAGCAAAGATTTTCTTCAGACTCTCAGTAAGCAATCCAATTAAAAGCCAAAATTAAAAGCAGCAACCCATTTATTTCCTCCTGGATTATCTCAACCCTTATCCACCTGGAGGATTTTCTATCTAAGAACAGCTCAAATAAAGTCATGGCCTGTTATTTAAAGCAAGGAGGCCTGGGGTTCTGAGAGAGACTCACCCAAGTCATCAGATGTGGAGCAGGGAGCTGAGCTGGTGGGCCCTTGCTTGTACCTAGCATCGGGGCTGGGCCCACAGGGTGGTCTTGGGTGGGCTTCTTCAGAATCCTGTTGACTATGCCAAGTAAATGTTGACATAAGAAATGTCCAAACCTATACCGGATTTTTATAAGAGTTTATTTGAGCCAAACTGATAACATAAGCTGGGGAGCAAGATCTCAAATGCTCCCCATAAATTATTGATGTTAATTTGTAATTAAATTATACTTTTTATAACAACTTTACTCAAAATAGGCTTAAGTATGCATAATGGTCTAATTTTATGACTCAAAATATATTCAACAGTCATTTTCAATACAAGGTAAATTCATAAATATTACAAAGGCAATGTTTTTATTTAATTAAGAGTGGTGTGTGGCATATTAAGAAATAATTATATTCAGGAAGATATATATATATATATATATCAATGATTATGTGGTAAAATCTGAATAAAAGCAAGATATGTATGCATTTTTTTAACGTTTTCATTTTCATGTTATTGTGGGTAAAACTTAACATGAGATTTACCCCTTTTACAGATTTTTAAGTGTACAATACAATAATGTTGACCATAAACATAATGTTGTAGAGCAGATCTCTAGATTTATTAATGTTGCATAACTTAAACTTTATACACATTGTTTGGCAACTCCCCCTTTCCCTTGCCCCCTGCCCCTGGCATTCACTGCTCTGCTCTCTGCTTCCGTAAGTTTGATAATTTTAGGCATCTCACGTAAGTGGGATCATACAGTATGTGACTGGCTTACTTCACTTAGCATAATGTCTGCAAAGTCCCTCCATGTTGTCACATATTGCAGGATTCCTTCTTTTTTAAGGCTCAATAATATTACACTGTGTGTATATACCACATTTTCTTCATTTTATTTTATTTTTTGTTCTTCTCTTGTCCTGTCTCTATTCCATAATCATGTACACTTTGGGGTTTATTGCTTTAATCTAGATCTGCACTCTCAAACCTAAGGTGGAGATTCTCAAAATGTTGGCCTCATGCTGTCCTAGATGCCAAGAGGCACTTTGCTTATGTAATTGTTTCCTTAATCCTTGAATTATTGCCCTTTAGTCCTGGTGTTCAGCGTCAGATTATGCCACATTTTCTTTATCAATTTATCCATTCATGTACAAAATACTATGCATGACTTTTAAATGAACCACATGTAAACATGTGAGATATGGCAATATATTTTATTACAAACTTGTGAGATCTCTTTTATTGCTTTATTCATATCTACTCATACTAGAACACTTTTGGAATTTTTAAAATTAGAAGTTGGAATGAGGGAGTTAGTTGAGTTTTAAGGATCCTTAGCCCCCTATCTTATTTAACATACTTAGACCAAAACTTAGTGGAACAAAATGCCTTCTGGTTTTTGAAGACCAAAAGAGCCACCAATTTATACAGCAAAAACAGACTCTGTCCCTGAACAACGAACTGCATTCAGTAACCTAATGAATATTAAATACCCGCTATATACCAGCCTCTGTTCTAGACATGGTTACAATAGGGACCGAAACAGAGCCTTGCCTTCAAGGGACTTACATGCTGGCAGTGGGATGGACGTGAGTAGGGACACAGATAAAAAACAAATACAAAATTATATAGATTGTATTATATCTGAGGATAAGCCCTATGAACAAAATAAGTCAGGATAGAGGAATAGGGAGTGCTGAGCTAAGGTTGAAGTTTTAACAGGATTGTCATGGAAGACTTCACTGAGAAAGTGATAGTTGAGTCATGAAAGAGATAAGTATTAAAATACACACAAACACTTTCTAAATTTTTTTTGAAATAATCTTAGATTTACAGAAAAGTTACAAGTACAGTACTCTTTTTCCCCTAAAGTTTAGGGCTGAAACCATTAGATAGTATAGTTGACCTAATACTCATCACTTGCAAATACTTTGGAGTATATTCTTTACAAACATAGTTATTCTCCTGTATAACCACAGGATAGCCATCAAAACCAGGAAATCACCATTCCTACACCACTATCATCAAATCTATATCAAGTTGACAGACCTCATTCAAGTTTCTTTGCTTATGTAATTGTTTCCTTAATATGTCTTTTGTTGCCAATGGATCTAGTTCAGAAATACGAATTGCATTTAGTCACCAGGTCATTTTCATCTCAGTCTGAAATAACCATCAGTTTATCTTTGAATTTTAGGACCTTGACACTAATTATTCTGGACCACTTCCTTATTTGGGTGCACAAGATACCCAGTCTTGTACTTTGTGCATCCTATCCTCTAAGTCAGTCATTTCTTCAAGGAGTTCTTGCTCCTTTTTGAGGGGAAACAGATGTATGAGCCCTGATCTTCTGGGTGCTTGGAGTACTCATTGTTACTGGAGACGGGTGAGATTGAGGGTGGTCCCTGCTGCAAGGCCCTATCAGTGGTTAGAGGTAGGGAATATATGTACACATACATATGCATACATGCATACTATACATTTACAACTACATTAATGTCTACATATATCTACAATATTAAAATTCATGAGGTTACATTGATACCTTCGATTCCAATTAAGCAACAGAGAATTCAATCTGGTTTTCTCCCTTTTCATATGTATTTGGTCTGTTTACTGCAGCCCCTCTCCAGTGTGGAAGCTTCCCAGCCCCGCCTCATGCTCAGGCTTTGATTCCCTGCACTGGGCTAGGCACCCCCACTGCTATGCACCTTCCTCACTCAGGCGCTTATATCACTCCAGGGCATTTCCGTGCACAGATGACTTCCTCACCTCCCTTGGGCTTCAGTACTCTGCACTGGGCCTCTTCTTATACAGATGGCCTCTTTTTCCTGCATGAACTCTGACACCTCAAGCTGAGTCTTCTTCCCATGTGGACTCCCTCCTCAACCCACTCTGGCTCTGAAACCCCATACCAAGTGGTCCCCACGCAGGGATGCCCGCCTCAAACACTGACTTCCTGCATGGGCTGCTCAGCAAGGTTGATGCTCTCTTCACTCTGCTTAGGCTCTGACACTCCCGCCCACGTATTTCCCTTGTGTAACACCTTCCTTAGCCTGTTCAGGCTCTAACATCCTCCCTCCATCCCACCCCACGTGAAAACCCTTCTCACTCTGCTCTGGCGCTGACACCTGATGTCAGGTTGCTCTCCCTCAAGCATGTCAACCTCACTCTTTTGGGCTCCAAGTTGCCTAGCATGGGGCTCTCCTCACTCCACGTGGGAACTGACAGCTCCCTCTAGGCTCATCTTCCCGCATGGATGCTCACCTCATTCTTCTCATACTCTGATACCCAAACGGGACCATCCCTCTCCCAATGTGGATGCCTTTCTCATTCCTTGTGCGCTCTGACACCTGATGCATGTCAGCCCCATTATGCTGATTTCTGCCTCACACTGCTCCACCAAACAGACTTTCAGGACCATTAATAATCTGCCCACCATGACTTATAACATTCATCTATACATCCTCCAAATTTCTTAGCCCCAGGCCCAAGTGAATTCTTTCCCCATGGAGACCTGTTTGGAGGTTCTACTAATGCACAGTCCTATGTCTGTGTCTTGACACATTCCGTTTCTACTGCGAAGAATACATTTTATTCATTGCCTACCCTTCCAGTTATAGTCCACATTCATGACTTTGTTCTCTAATTGTTATTAGTTCTTATTGTGTATAGTATGAGTCGGCAACTATGACCCACAATCTGCTTTTGTAAATAAAGTTTTATTGGAACTCAGCCCATGATGAGCTACAAAGGCAGAGTTGACTATTTATATCAGAGACCATATGGCACATAAAGTCTCAAGAATTTGCTATCTGGACCTTCAGAGAAAGTGTTTGCCAACTCCTGGTCTCTAGAAATTTCACTTACCCATAGAAAAATCTGGATCTGGAATGATGGAAATAGCACATTTCCCTTGAAATTATTTATTATTTATAGTAAATACTGAAGACATTAAAATTACAGTAGTATGATGTGTGCATATATTATCAATATCATTTAAAACACAATTTTAAAATTTTATTTAAAAAAATCAAAATAAGCCCTAGCCAGTTTGGCTCAGTGGATAGAGCATCAGCCTCTTTCAATCCCCAGAAGGGAGCGTGCAGGAGGCAGCTGATCAATGATTCTCTCTCATCATTGATGTTTCTCTCTCTCTCTCTCTCTTTCTTTTTCTCTCTCTCCCTTTCTGAAATCAATAAAAATATCAAAATAATAAATATAATTTAGTGCTATGGCAATGATAGAGCTTTAAAAACAAATAGTATTACACAAATACTATGAGATATATAGTTGACTATTGAACGTTTTTAAGTAGATAATGCAGAAACATAAAATTCAAAATGTGGAAAAAGGCATATATACTGTCTAATCTACCTGTTTGCCCTATTTCCTGGACACTTATTTTCCTTATTCAGAAGCAATCCCTACTTGTATTAGCAGTTTTTTAAAAAATGAGAACTTCTAGAAATATGCTAGCTATATACAGCATATAAACACAAGCATAGTAATAAATACAGAGATAATTATAATTATTGTTTTTTCCCTAATGGTAACATGCTATGCATTTTTTTCCTCCTACCAGTACTTCTGAATAAGTCTTGGCTCTGATTGCCATTGCAGCATTTGGAGAGCTTCCTGGTTTATTTTAACAGCTTCATAACATTTCATTGTTTGGCTATATCAGCATTGACTTAGTAAAATGTATATTACAGTTGCAATTAATATCTTTTTATTTTTGTAGTTTTGTGCATGTATCTATCTACAGTACCTATTCCTAAAAATAGAAATGGTGGGTCAAAGGACAGAAGCATGCGTAATCTTGATGGTTGATTCTGAATTTCCCTCCATAAAAAAGACCAATTTATATTCCCACAGGTGGAGGGCCCGTTTTCTTACACTCATTCCAACACAGTGTATCATCAAACTTTTCTGGTTTTGCCAATTTGACAGATGAAAGGCAGTATCTCACTGTTGTTTTAAATTGTGAGTGAGGTTGACCATCTTTTGATGTGTTTAATTATATGTTAATATCACTTGCCAATGTTTATAGTATTTAGGTAACTTAAAGACACATTTGACACAGATTTTTAAAATTATATAAAATAATAGCTAAGTAATTGTCAGAAATCAAGACAGAAGGTTTTTTCTTCCTTTATTAAGGTATTACATATGTGTCCTTATTCCCCCATTGCCCCTACCCCACCCCCACCCCACACCTGTTCATGTCCTCAACCCTTCGTGTCTCCATCCATTGGTTATGCTTATATGCATGCATACAAGTCCTTTCTTTGATCTCTCCCACTTACCCCCACCCTCCCCTACATTCCCTCTGAGGTTTGAGCATCTGATTGATGCTTCTTTGTCTCCAGATCTGTTTTTGTTCATCAGTTTATGCTGATCATTATAATCCACAAATGAGTGAGATCATGTGATATTTATCTTTCTCTGACTAACTTACTTCGCTTAGCATAATGCTCTCCATCCATGCTGTTGCAAATGGTAGGAGTTCCTTCCTTTTCACAGTAGCATAGTATTCCATTGTGTAGATGTATCACAGTTTTCTAATCCACTCATCTGCTGATGGGCACTTAGGCTGTTTCCAAATCTTAGCTATGGTAAATTGTGCCGCTATGAACATAGGGGTGCATATATCCTTTCTGATTGGTGTTTCTAGTTTCTTGGGATATATTCCTAGAAGTGGGATCACTGGGTCAAATGGGAGTTCCATTTTTAGTTTTTTGAGGAGACTCCATACTGTTCTCCACAGTGGCTGCACCAGTCTGCATTCCCACCAGCAGTGCACCAGGGTTCTTTTTTTTCCGCATCCTCACCAGCACTTGTCATTTGTTGATGATAGCCATTCTGACAGGTGTGAGATAGTACCTCATTGTCATTTTGATTTGCATCTCTCAGATGATTGGTGTCTTTGAGCATGTTTTCATATGTCTCTTGGCCTTCCTTATGTCTTCTTTTGAAAAGTTTCTATTTAGGTCCATTGCCCATTTTTTGATTGGGTTATTTATCTTCCTTTTGTTAAGTTGTATGAGTTCCCTGTAAATGTTGGAGATTAAACCCTTATCGGTGATAACATTGGCAAATATGTTCTCCCATGCAGTGGGCTCTCTTGTTGTTTTGTTGGTGGTTTCTTTTGCTGTGCAGAAGCTTTTTATTTTGATGTAGTCCCATTTGTTTATTTTCTCTTTAGTTTCCATTGCCCTAGGAGCTGTATCAGTGAAGATATTGCTTCGTCATATATCTGAAATGTTGCTGCCTGTGGGTTCCTCTAATATTTTTATGGTTTCCCGTCTTATGTTTAAGTCCTTTATCCATTTTGAGTTTATTTTTGTGTATTTTATAAGTTGGTGGTCTAGTTTCATTTTTTTTTTGCATGTATCTGTCCAATTTTCCCAACACCATTTATTGAAGAGACTGTCTTGACTCCATTGTATGCTCTTGCCTTCTTTGTCAAATATTAATTGAGCATAATGGTTTGGGTTGATTTCTGGGTTATTTATTCTATTCCATTAGTCTATATGTCTGTTTTTGTGCCAGTACCAGGCAGTTTTGAGAACAGTGGCTTGCTGCAGTATTTTTGCAGCAAGGGTTCAGGAATCTGGAGAAGGGCTGTGCATAAATGGATAAAGACTAGATATGAAATATAAATTTGGGGGGCATATTGGGGGAGCCAGACGGAAACTTAGCTCTAGTGACTAAGCTCTCCGAATGTCCACACCCACGGCATTTTATTTACACATTTTGCCTTTTAGCAAAGCAGATACACATATCAAAGGTAAGGTTTGGTAAACAATAAAAAATTATCAGGTTAGGGGAATTGCTCTCAGCTGTTTGGCAGCAGGTAATAATATGCAGATCTTCAGCCCTGCTGAAGGTGTCCATCAGCCTTCTGATGAACTTCTCACATTTATTATGCTAACTACTGTACTTAGCATCCAGCAGTGGCTTTGTAATACAGCTTGATATCTGGTATTGAGATCCCTCCTACTTTGTTCGTTTTTCTCAGGATCCCTGCAGCTATTCGGGGTCTTTTCTTATTCCAGATGAATTTTTGGAGAGTTCGTTCTAGGTCTGTGAAATATGTTGTTGGTATTTTAATGGGGAGTGCATTGAATCTATAGATTGCTTTAGGTAGTATGGACATTTTAATGATGTTGACTCTACCAATCCATGAACACGGTATGTTCTTCCATCTGTTTATGTCTTCCTCTATTTCTTTTTTCAACATCCTGTAGCTTTTTGAGTAGAGGTCTTTTACCTCCTTAGTTAAGTTTATTCCTAGGTATCTTAATTTCTTTCATGCAATGGTAAATGGGATTGTTTTTTTAATCTCCCTTTCTATAAATTCACTATTGGTGTATAAAAATGCCATAGATTTCTTGGCATTAATTTTGTATCCTGATACATTGCTAAATTCATTTATAAAGTCTAATAATTTTTTGATGGAGTCTTTAGGGTTTTATATGTATAGTATCATGTCATCTGCAAATAATGACAATTTTACTTCTTTTCCAATTTGGATGTCATTTATTTCTTATACTTGTCTGATTGCTGTGACTAGCACTTCCAGTACTATGTTGAACAGGAGTGGTGAAAGTGGGCATCCATGTCTTGTTCCTGCTTTTAGGGGAAATGGTTTTAGTTTTTGCCCATTGAGTACAATGTTGGCTGTAGGTTTGTCATATAAGGCTTTTATTATGTTGAGGTATGATCCTTCTATTCCCACTTTGCTGTGTGTTTTTATCAGAAGAGGGTGTTGGACTTTGTCAAATACCTTTTCTGCATCAATTGATATGATTATGTGATTTTTGTCTCTCAATTTGTTTATGTGATGTATCATGTTTATTGATTTGTGGATATTGTACCAGCCTTGAATCCCTGGAATAAATACCACTTGGTCATGGTGTATGATCTTTCTAATGTAATGCTGGATTTGATTTGCTAGAACTTTGTTGAGGATTTTAGCATCTATGTTCATGAGGGATATTGACCTGTAATTCTCTTTCTTTGTGGTGTCTTTATCTGATTTTGGGATTAGGGTAATGTGGCTTCATAGAAAGAGCTTGGAAGTGTGCTTTCCTCTTGAATTTTTGGAATAGTCTGAGAAGGATTGGTTTTAGTTCTTCTTTAGATGATTGGTAAAATTCCCCTGTGAAACCATCTGGTCCAGGACTTTTGTTTGTTGGAAGCTTTTTTGATTACTGTTTCAATTTCATCAGTAGTTATCAGACTATTCAGGTTTTATGATTCTTCCTGATTGAGTTTTGGATGCTTGTATTTTTCTAGGAATGTGTCCATTTCATCAAGGTTGTCCAATTTGTTGAAGTAGAGTTGTTCATAGTTTTTTTTTTTGTTTGTTTGTTTTTTACAATCCTTTGTATATCTATGGGGTCAGTTGTTACTTCACCTCTTTCATTTCTGATTTTGTTTATTTGGGTCCTCTTTGTTTCTTGGTGAGCCTGGCTAGAGGTTCATCAATCTTGTTTATCCTTCCAAAGAACCAGCTCTTGGTTTTGTTGATCTTTTGTATTGTGTTGTTTTTTTTTTTTTTTGGTCTCTATGTTGTTTATTTCTGCTCTGATCTTTATTATCTCCTTCCTTCTGGTTACTGTGGGCTTTTCTTGTTGCTCTCATTCTAATTCTTTAAGTTGCAGGATAGATAATTTATTACCATTTCTTCTTGTTTTTTTGAGATAGGCCTGTACAGTTATGAACTTCCCTCTCAGGACTGCTTTCATTGTGTCCCATAGATTTTGGATTATTGTTTTTTCAGTATCATTTGTTTACAGGATGCTTTTTATTTCTTCTTTGATCTCTTTGGTAACCCAATCATTGTTTAATAGCATGCTATTTAGCCTCCAAGTGTTTGATTTTTTTCATTGTTTTTATTGTCGTTGATTTCTAGTTTTATGCTCTTGTGATCTAAGAAGATGCTTGTTATGATTTCTATCTTCTTGAATTTGAAGAGATTTTGCTTGTGTCCTAATATGTGGTCTATCTTTGAAGATGTGCCATGTGCACTTGAGAAGAATGTATATTCTGTAGCTTTGGGGTGAAATGTTCTAAAGATGTAAATTAAATCTATCTGATCTAGTGAGTCATTTAGGATTGCTGTTTCTTTGCTGATTTTTTGTTTAGAGGATATATCCAATGGTGTCAGTGGGGTATTAAAGTCCCCTACTATGACTGTATTGCTATTGCTCTCTCCCTTGATATCTTCCAGAAGTTGTTTTATGTATTGGGGTGCTCCTGTATTGGGTGCATATATGTTTAGCAGAGTTATATCTTCTTGTTGAATTGCTCCCTTTAGTATTATGTAGTGGCCTTATCTCTTTTTATGGCCTTTACTTTGATGTCTATTTTGTCAGATATAAGTATTGCAACCCCAGCTTTTTTCTCATTTCCATTTGCCTGAAAAATTTTTTTCCATTCCTTCACTATTGGTCTGTATGAATTCTTTGTTCTGAGGTGGGTCTCTTGCAGACAGCATATATATGGGTCATGTTTTCTTATCCATTCAGCTACCCTATGTCTTTTGATTGGAGCATTTAATCCATTTATGTTTAATGTTATTATTGATAAGTGCTTTTTTGTCATCATTTTTATTCTTAATGTTTGTGTTTCTTCTTGCCTTTCTGTTTTTCCTTTTTACAGCAGTCCCTTTAGCATTTCCTGCATTGCTGGCTTTGTGGTAATAAACTCTCTTAGCCCTTTTTTTGTCTGTGAAGCACCTGATTCCACCTTCAATTTTAAATGATAGCCTTGCTGGGTATAGTATTCTTGGATCCAGTCCTTTGTTTTGCATCACTTTGTATATTTCATTCCATTCCCTTCTGGCCTGGTGTGTTGAGAAATCAGTTGTTCTAATGGGAGATTCCTTGTAGGTAATTTTCTGTCTCTCTCTGGCAGCCTTTAAAATTCTTACTTTGTCATTGATATTTGCCAATTCATTTATGATGTGTCTTGGTGTTGGTATTTTTGGGTTCATCTTGTTTGGGACTCTATGTGCTTCTTGGACTTGTGTAGTTTTTTTCTTACCAATATCTGGGAAGTTTTCTGTCATTATTTCTTCAAACAGGTTTTCTATTCCTTGCTCCATTTCCTCTCTTTCTGGTACTCCTGTTATGTGGATATTGTTTTGTTTTGTGTTGTCCGAAAGCTCCCTTAGGCTCTCCTCTTGCTTTTTAAGTCTTCTTTCCAGTTGCTGCTGTGTTTGTGTGTTTTTTCCTTTATTGCAGCTATGTCATTCTTCATTTCCTCTTGGTTCCTTTTCATGATGGTGACATTCTCATTCAGCTCCTTATAATTCTCATTGAGTTGTGTATATTTGTCATCCAATTGTTTGAGCATCCTTATAACCATTACTCTGAATTCTTTCTCTGACATGTTACTTGCCTCCATTTCATTTAACCTCTTTTCTGGTGATTCTGCTTTTGCTTTCCTTTGGGGATTGTTTTTTGTCTCCCCATGTTTTGCTGTAACATTTTTATTGTTTCTGTGTCCTAGATCCAACTGCTTTGCTACCCAGGTTCTTTTGGGGGTGGTGCTACTGGTGTGATCTCTCAGGTCTCCTGGACTTGGTCATCTAGCGGAGCTCCCTACTTGAGCTCTATTTGCATTCTCTTGATGTAGTTGGATCTTAAATGTTAGTTTCTTATTCATGGATGAAGTCTCGTCACAGGTTGGCAATGTGACTCACCCCCAGTTTCATTGTGCAAGCTGTTTTGTATGTGATTGTGGTTCCAGCTCTTGTGGAAAAGGTTGTTTGAGGTCTCACTGGTATGTGCCCACTGTGGGTTCCCAGAGTCCATGGACTGGGAAGAAGGAGTCTCAGGGCCTGAGGCCCAGGTACTGTGACTTTGGCCGGTGATTCTTGCTAGATTAGTGTCACTCTGAAACTCACTATGAGGGCCTAGAGCTTGTGACAGTGGGGAGCAAGTGTCTCATAGTCTGTGGTTGAGGCAGTGGTACTCTGGCCAAAGTGATTTCCCTCTCTGAATCTCGAAGGGGTTCAGGATCCAGCACTGGGGTTGTGAGAATCTCAAGGTCTGTGGCTGAAACAATGTGGCCTTGTCCAGGGAGGCAAGTCCTGAGTAACTCACCAGGTTGTCCAGAGGTAGATAGCTGGGAGGGGGATGTCGTGGATCCTACTGAGGGAGCCATGCTCCCTTGGTTGGAGAGACACATGCCTGATGGCAGCACACAGAGGGACCTAGGAGCTGTCTGCAAGGGGTGTGTGCTCGTGGGGCCCACACACTGGATTGGAGTGATTGTGGTGTGCCACTGGCCTCGTGGAGGGAGACGTCCCAGTTTCTGCTTCAGGGGTATGTGTGCCCTTGATTGGATATGCACCCCCAATGGCTGCTTGCAGAGGTGCCCGGGAGCTGTCTGCTGGGGCAGTGGGCTCGAGGGGCCCTTGTGCTAGAGTGTTCCTACTGCAAGGACTGGATGCCAGTGGCCAGGGTTGTGCCTTGCGGCAGCTCAGAGAAGCACCCAGGGGCCACCTGCCGGGGCAGCAGGCTCAGGGGGCTTGCTCACTGGATCTGTGCAACTGCAGTGATCAGAGGTCAGCAGCTGAGGAGAAAGTCTGAGTTTCTGCTGCTGGGGTCTTGAGACTTTGGTTGGATAGGAGTGTGCCTAGTAGCAGCTCACAGAGGCACCCAGGAGTCACTTGCTGGGGCGGTGGCCTCAGGGGGCCTGCATGCTGAAACCATGAGACCATGGTGTCTTGTGGGTAGGCAGCCGGGAAGGGGGAAGTCCAAATTTCTACTGCTGGGCTGTGAACCCTTGTTTGAATATAAGCATGCCCAGCCAGGGCTCAAGGAGGCTCCCAGGAGCCACTTATAGGGGCAGCGGGCTCAGTAGGCCTGCATGCTGGAAAGGCGCAACCACGGTGTCCATAGGTCAACAGGCAGGGAGGGAGGGGGATGTCCCAATTTTTGCTGCCTTGTGCCCTTGGTTGAAATCACATGTGCCCAGTGGGGGCTCATAGAGGCACCCAGGAGCCATCTGTCAGGGTGGTGGGGCTCAGGAGGCCTGCGCTCCGGAAAGGCACCACTGTGGTGTCCAGAGTTCTGCAGCTGTGGGGTAAGAAGACTCAGTTTTTGCTGCTGCTTCCATGGTTGGATATGCGCACACCCAGTGGCGGTTCACAGATGTACCCAGGGGCTGTTTGCCAGGAGTAACTCAGAGAGGCTTTGACTGAGTTGTCTGTGGGCAGGCAGCTGGGAGTGGGGGAAGTCTGAAATTCTACAGCCAGGGTCCTTGTGCCCTTGGTTGGCTTTGCGAGCACCCAGTGGGAGCTTAAAGAGGCACCCACAGTGTGTTTGCCAGCACAGCGCACTCACGCACTCTGAGGGGCCCTGGCACTGAAGCGGCGCAACCAAGGTGTCTGTGGGCAGGTATCCAGGAAGGGGGAATTCCGAATTTCTACTGCTGGGGCAGTATGCCCTTGTTTGTATAAGAGCGTGCCCAGCAGGGGCTCAAGAGCAGCCTGTGGAGCGGTGGGGTCAGGAGGCCTGTGTGCTGGAAACGTGGGACTGTGGCGTCTGTAGGTCTATAGCTGGGGAGGGGGGAAGTCACACTTACTGCTGCCGAGTGGTGCACCTCTGGAGGTGGAGGTCCCAGGGTCTGCGGGTCTGTGGGTGGGGCAGCAGGATTTTTGGTGGAGTGGCTGCCAGGTCGTGGGCAGCGTCCAAGGCCTGTCTGGGTGGTGCTTTTGATGAGTTTCTAGAAGAGGCTGCTCTCCCCTTCAAGACGCCATGGGGTCCATGCCCAAGTCCTGCAGCCGGGGGAGTGCCCGCAGCGGTGGTAGTCTCTCCCTGTCAAGGAGAGTCTGGTCTGCCAGCCTCTGCTACTCCTGCCAGATTTAACTGTCCCTCACTCACTCACACACACACCACACACATCCACACACTCTCCTTCCCCCACTCACTCCCTCACATCCTCTCCCTCACCTCCTTCCTGCCAGCCGCCATCTTCCAACCCCCCATCCTATGTCAAGACAGGTTTTTAATCTTAAAATATTTTTTTAAAACTTCAGATGAATTTTTAATGATCACCTTTCCTTCTGCATTTCATTTTCTATCTTCCTTTTTCTATTTGCCTCTGGCCCTTCTCTCTCTTAACTATTCCTGAAGAATTTAAATATACATTTAGAGTAAATGTTGGAATCCCTTTTCGTATTGTGTAAAAAGAAAAATAATTAGAGAATTCTATATTTATTAAAAGATAAATTAGCCAGTTTGGCTTAGTGGATAGGGCGTCAGCCTGTGGATTGAAGGGTCCCAGGTTTGATTCTGGTCAAGGGCACATGCCTGGGTTGCAGGCTTGGTCTCCCATAGGAGGCATGCAGGAGGCATGCAGGAGGCATGCAGGAGGCCTGCAGGAGACAACAGATCAATGATTCTCTCTCATCGTTTATGTTTCTATCTCTCTCTCCCTCTCTTTTCCTCTCTGAATTCAATAAAAAAATATATTTTAAAAAAAGTTTCTCTTAAAAAAAAAAAGATAAATTAAAAATCCCATGTTCTTTACGTCAGAGTTCATAGTTGGAAGCAACAGAACTATGGATGATTTACACAGAAATGCAGTGACTCTAGAACCTTTGCAGGCAGGTAACCAGGCTATTCATCTCTGAATTGTGGTTAGAGTCACATTACACAATCATGAATCCATCACAGTTGTTGAGCGCTATCCTCGGTGGCTTGATCACTACTGATACTAGACGCTGAGGGCTGCTGGAGCACAGCTGCTCCTGTTACCCCAAACACTGGATGTGACGGCTATTGGCTCACCTCGCGTAGATTTGGAGCAATCCCTGCTTCTTTGGACCCAAACATCTGCTTTGGTCAGTTTGGGTATGTCTGGTTTGTTGGGTCAGGTGTTTATGCTCTCACTGGAAGGAAGTTCTGGAAACCAGTACCAGGCATTTTCATCTTCTGCCTCACAGGATGAGGAGGCTTTATAATTTGAAGGGTGTTTTGATTCTGTGTGGCCAAAAATATTGACAGTTGTCATCAGTATTTCTCAACTGATTTTCTTCTTCTCCTGGCAGAGGTCTTTGTAAGACTGATACTTGAGAATCAAGACTGATAAACCACTATTTCTCTTGGCCTGAAATACTAAGGGCTAAGGAGGAAAATAATTGGTCCTCTAGTCACATAACCTGATCAGAGGTTTGGGTGGGACAGGATATAAAAGGGTGCAGTTGGAGAATTAGCCCCCAAAGCTAAAATTTGTTCCTGGAAGTTCCAATTTTTAATCCATTCATCTGTTTTTTAAATTATACAATCTTTTTTCACTAGCTTACTTTTAATAAAAAATTATTTAACACACTATTTTTTGAATGGGAATAAGTTTATTGTTTTTATATTTTCTAGTATTACAACAATTAAGTTAGGGCTAGCCATAGATAGACACATGGCCTGAAGAAAAGTTAATAGAACCTCTTTCCCTCGGGCTAAATGTATCAGTTTGTTGGAGCTGCTGTCACAAAGTACCACTGAGTGGGTGGCTTAAACAATAACAAAATTTAATGTCCATAGTTTAGGAGACAAGAAGGCCAAGATCAAGGCTTCAGCAAGGTTGCTTCTTTCTGAAGTCAGCAAGGGAAGGATCCATTCCACGCTTCTCTCCTTGGCTTATAGATGGCTATCTTCTCCCCATGTCTACATATTGTCTTCCCTTGTATGTGTCTCTGTGTCCGAATTTATCATTTTTATAAGGACAGCACCAGGTGTATTGAATTAGGGCCCATACAAATGACGGAATTTTCACTTGCTTATCTTTGTAAAGACCTTATTTCCAAATAAGGTCTCATTTTGAGCTACTATGGGTGAGGACCTCAAAATTTTGAGGAAGACACATCAGTGCCAATCTGGTTGCTAATCTTAATAAAATTTGTGTCTAGGAGAGGAGAAAAGGAGACTATAAAGGACTGTCTTGGCTTCTAATTTGGGAAGAAAGCAGTCTGAGGGTCAAGAGTCTGAGGTAATGGCGTTTCCAAATATGGGCAGGCCCAAGAAGACCTCTCAGTATACAAACCATGGTTGTAATGTTTTAAAAGAATAATCTGCAGACATAATCTAGGTAATTAAATGCAAGTAGAATCTGGTAGTTTTTGTCCTGTATGCAGCACCAAAAAAAACTATATATATTTTGTGATTTAAAAACGCACAACTTCTCTAATTCTCTCTAGGTGCTAAAATTTATTCTGAAAACAATTTGACAATATTGCAGTAAAACTGAATCCTACTAATTTTACTGACTCTTTGATTATGGGCCATCATATACAAAACCTCAAAACTCATGAGTATTTTCACATGGATTCATACAATCAAATGAAATCATAGTTTTGAACACCTGTCCATAAAGCAAAATGCAATAGAGAAATATATGAGAGTCAGAAAATTTTTATGGAAACTTTTTTAATGTATCTGCCTAATCTGTCTCACAAGAGTAAAAAAAAAAAAAAAAAAAAAAAAAAAAAAAAAAAGGAAAAGAAAAGAAACACACAAATAAAAAAAAAAAAACAGTGTAGGCTTCCACAGGAAGCTCTAAAAGTCCGAGGTATTTTTATACCAAATTATGAGCAACGAGTCTTGCTTTTGCTTTTACGTTATTGAGACCCTATGGCAAATTCTCCGTTGGCCTCCAGGACCTCAGAATTAAAATGGAGATGGCAGCTATGTTGGAAGGGGTTGTAGTATAAGAAAATACTGTTACATTTTATTAGATAGCTTTATTAAAATTACAGCCTTCGGATTTTAAAAACAGACTGAAGTCTGAGACAGTAGACACTTCCCTCGGAGGAAGTCTCCTTGGCACTTCGTCTAAGTCTTCTTAGGTTCCCAGCACATTTCAGCTGGCGTTTTGGCAAATTACAGGTATCATCCACAACTTTGGCAACTTGTACATATTTGTTACCGTACTCTGCACTAAGTTTAAGGGAAGAAGGTATCCCATTCGCATCCATTTTCTTTGGTAGTTTCCTCCTCTGCACCTTGATGAATAACCATTGTTCTTGGAACATTTGAATGTGAATGAGCAAAGCAACCACATGATGGCAGCATGTTAAAAGAATAAAGAATTGTTCACTTGCAGCCATCCTTTTAATTTTAAAAAATCTATATGAACAAAGAGGGAAACTTCAGATCTACCTACTTAGAGAACCCCTTTTCTAGCGGATTCTCACAGATGCAGGAGTAAAAGGTAAGTAACGGGTTTGAGATCTCAAAAACAATAAGGAGTGAGAGGACAGAGAGCCGAGTTCTGAGACTTTAAGTGGGTTGTGACTCATCCTTCAAGCTGAGTGCCTTCTGTTAACAAGTGAGTCAATTATTTGGCGAATTGTACAAAGGAGAATGATAACTTAGGATGTGACTAATTTTAATGTCTAGTAGTTATACAAAATGTTTTTGGGTGTTCTGCTGATTGAATTTAAAACCCTGTCAGTTATATGCACGTATGTGTTATGCATTTTTTTAAACAAATCACCAAAACATTGCAATGATGAAAGTGAACAACCTCCCTGCCTTGTTATCTGTGACTAAGGAGTTTTATTTCATTTGCATATAAATTAATGAACATTTGTTGAAAACCTCCAACTGCATGGTAGGTAATGGTTTTGGTAGGAAAGAGGGAGAAAGAGAGAGGAAGAGAGAGGTTCTTCTGTTGGAAGAAATCTAAGTGTGATTAACTCAGGGCCCCGAATTTCTTGGCTCTGTTTTCTTCTACATTGGCTTCTTTTTCACCTAGTCTTTCTTTTGTGATGGTGAACATGACTCCAGAGTATATTAACTGAGGGCTTTGCTACTTCAGGAAGAGGAGATTTCTCTTTCCCAATGGTTTCAGCAAAACTTCTGGGGCTGACTCCCATTGGCCAGTCTTGGGTCACTTACAAATTCCTGAAAAAGGAGTGAAGTACCAGATTTGTTAGGCCAGTCACAAGCAGGTGGCTAGACCCAAACTCAAGCCACTTTCCTCCCCTCTAGCCACGTGGACTGAAAATGCAAGAACAGAGATTTCCCAAAGGAAAATCAGGATTCTGTTACCAAACAAAAGGGGGAAGGAATATTAGGCAAGCACAAACAATAGCTGTTCAATTTAAAAGATACAGTCCCTGCCCTCAAGGACTTTATAAAAGTGAGAAGAATCGTGAGCTGAAGAAATATTATCATCAACATTATATTTAAAACTGCTTTAGAGCCCTAGCTGGTTTGGCTCAGTGGATAGAGCATTGGCCTGCGGACTGAAGGGTCCCCGGTTCGATTCCGGTTAAGGGCTCATGCCTGGGTTTCGGGCTCAACCCCCAGTAGGGGGTGTGCAGGAGGCAGCCAGTCAATGATTCTCTCTCATCATTGCTGTTTCTAGCTCTCTCTTCCTCTCCCTTCCTTTCTGAAATCAATAAAAATACATTTATAAATAAATAAATAAATAAATAAATAAATAAATAAATAAATAAAATTGCTTTAGCGTTTCTGAAATACTTCAGTGATCCTTATAAGAATAATTTAGGTTAGTCCTATTTTGTAGTTAGGGACAAAAAGAAACATAGACATTAATTTTTTTTTTAAAACATATTTTATTGACTTTTTACAGAGAGGAAGGGAGAGGGATAGAGAGTTAGAAACATTGATGAGAGAGAAACATCCATCAGCTGCCTCCTGCACACCTCCTACTGGTGTTGTGCCCGCAACCAAGGTACATGCCCTTGACCGGAATCGAACCTGGGACCTTTCAGTCCACAGGCCGACGCTCTATCCACTGAGCCAAACTGGCTAGGGCTAGACATTAATTTTTTTAACTGCTGCTTATTATGCTCAACATAGAACTTATATCAAAGTTGAAACTCATATATATATTTTCCAAATGACAGTTCTATCTATATGCAACAGTGTGGAGTGCCTATGAGTATGTATTTGTGAGTAAAAAAAAAGTGTTTATATTATACTGTTACTGGAAAGGGGACCTGACCCTGAGTGGGTCTGCCTGGGGCCGGCCGGTAGTGTGTGGGTTCTTGACTTCGTGCGGGAAAGATTTCACAGCACGGGTCCAGGTGACTATGAGGGAACGTTTGTTAAAGCTGCGGACAGTGAAACAAGAAAGGGCTTGGTATTGAAGAGGCGACAGGAGAGCCTAGGCTGGGCTGCCTTAGCTCTCCGCGAAGTCAGGGAAAAGGAGGCCTTGGGAACAGGTTCAGGGCACTAGCTTTCGATGACCTGCCACTGCCCATTGCTCCCCTGGGTGCAAGTCTCATGGGGTTCCTTAGAGTTCAGGAGATGCATGCCTTTTGTGGGGAAAACGTGAGGGATGAAGAGGAGAAAGGGAATGGCAGGGGCTGCTCCCCAAAGGGACAGAATGTGCTGGGTCCTTTGTCTGGAGGCTTTATCTCTTTCTCACAGGAGGGAATCTTAAGGGGGTGTCGGGGGAGGTTTTCAGCAGAATATTCATCAGTTTTTTTTAGGAGTGCTCCTCCAGGGCTGTGATCTCCACCGACTGGTCAGTGTCAGGACTGGTCAGTGTCAGGACGAGGATCGTGTTTGTTATAAATACAGATTCTGGGGCTTCATTCTTCAGACTTTCCAGATCAGAATCTCAAGAGGTGGGATCCTTGGAATTAGCATTTTTAAACAAGAGGCTCACATGACTTTTATGCACCATGATGCTTAAAAAATATCTGGCTTAACATATTTCACTGAATGCAGTCTTAGCATAGATTTATAGAAAAGAAATCAGAAATCCACACGATCTCTCAGTCCCTCCTGTAGGTTTTGCCTCTTAACTCTGGTCATCTTTCCTTTTTGGTTCTTTTCCTTTCCCTCAAAGGTAAAATACTCATAAATTAGAAAGACTAAGAATTATACTATCATTATATCTAATTTGTGACATTCCAAATGAATTAATAAATGTTGGTTTTTATAGTAAATACCTTAAAATAAAAATTTAGAATTAGAAAGGAGCTTAGCTGACCTGCTCTTATGCCCAGATTAAAAACAAACAAACAAACAATCCATGATTTCTAGAAAAGTAAAATGACTTGCTTCCCTAGGCGATTAGTATGGATGGACATTTTGAAACTACTCAATTTTAAATGACCATTTCATTGGGGGAAAGTCAGTTAACATTTAAAATGAAAACCCAACTTTAGTTACATTTAATCGTACCTGCACTGGTGTATAGAATTCAATCCCAGAATCCTGAGCCATATTTGATGACTTGTCCTTATTAACAGTTACTGGACACTCGCTATGTCTGCATGTCTGGGAGTAAGTGCTGGTGTGTCCGTTTTATAAAGGAGGAAACTGGGACATGCACAGATTAGGTAACTCACCCTCCTAGACCAATGTTTCTCAAACTTTTCTATGAAAAGAATCACCTGGGAGTTTTGTTAATAAGTAAATTCTGATTTATAGGTCTGGGGTGAGACTTGAGATTCTGCATTTTTAACGAGTTCTCAGGTATAGGCCAACACGGTGGGCTTACTGACCATACTGAGTAGCAAGGTCTTAGTTCACGACATAGTACCTGGCAGACTGTCTTAACTCTGACTGTCTGACGCCAAAGCCCAGGCACTGAACCCCTACGCAGAGTGTGTGTTCGCCTCTCTCTTCATTACATTATGCTTTACAGATAGAGGAGTGAGGCCAGTTCTTGCTACATGTACATTTGTGATGTAACTTTACCCTTGAGGATATTCAGAGAAACAAAACACAACTGAATATCTGCCTTTTCCAGGGCCACTGCTCCCTGGAGGAAAAATACAGGGGGCAGTGGCAGCTGCCACCTCGCCTTTGCTTTTGAGTCACAGGGTTTCTCTTGCTCAGTGAATGGAGTTGTCCATCACTGTCTTATTCCTCTATGCCCAAATATGCATCACACACACACACATGTGTAAATATAAACATACATATAGCATACACACATATAAACATACATATGTTGTCAAATAACAAAAATAAATAATTTAGAAACAGGTTTCACGTTCATTATTCAAGGGAAAATAATCAATGGCTTGTGGAGCCTCACAAGCAGTGCAGCACTGCTCCTGCGGGGTTTGGGGAGGAATGTTTTAGAGGCTTAGAAGAGGCACTGCGGGAACAGCATGGTTGGCTAGGAGGCCGGGATTGCCTTGTAAGGCCAGCAGGTCCTGTTATCTAGGGCAGCAGTTGCCAACCGGTGGTCCGCGGGCCACTGGTGGTCCGTGAGGTCCGAAGGTTGGCCACTGCTGTTCTAGGGGAAGGTCAGCTGACTGAACTGAGGGGGAGGATTGTGACTGGTGTAGGTTGGATTTCCTGTAAGTGCAGGCTGATTGAGGTTAGATTTATGACTTGGCCAGGCCATTGGGATGGCCTCCTTTTTGTGGGTCCCAATATATGCGTTAACTTTATCAATATAATCTATGTATTACACTTGCTTCATAATTTTTAGCTTACTTTACTTTGCTTCCAATTTCCTTTGGTGTTCATAGTTCCATTTTCTTCTGATTTGTCTTTTTATCCTCCTACGAGAGGCCTGGTGCACCAATTTGTGCACAGGTGGGGTCCCTCGGCATGGCCTGCAGGGATTGGGCCAAAACCGGCAGTCCCAAGCTGCCTGCCACTCGGCTCATCCCGGTCCCCCTGCGCCTGCTGCGGGCTTGCGCCCAGTCAGTCCTGATTGGGAGAGGCTTGCTCTGCCACAGCGGTGCTCACCAGCCATGAGCCCTGTGTCTGGCGCCTGGCTGGGATGCGATCGGCTCTCCAGGAGGGCGGTGGGACACCCTTGTTGGCCCGGGATCTGGATCCGTACCACTGACGTGCATGCCTGTTGTCAGGAGCCGCCTGGTGGCCGCTTTTTTTTCTTTATTGATTAAGGTATTATATATGTGTCCTTATCCCCTCATTGCCCCCCCACCCCACCCCACTCCCATTCATGCCCTCAACCCCCTGGTGTCTGTGTCCGTTGGTTAGGCTTATATGCATGCATACAAGTCTTTTGGTTGATCTCTCCCCCTTACCCCCATCCTCCCCTGCCTTCCCTCTGAGGTTTGAGCATCTGATTGATGTTTCTCTGTCTCTGGATCTGTTTTTGTTCATCAGTTTATGTTGTTTATGGCAGCTGCTTTTATATCACTTCTTCCTTGCGGAGCATCTATGGAGGGGAAGCAGCCATGGTGCCTGGCTTGTTCTCCGGAGATTGGACCTGCAGGACTACTGAGGGAGTGAGTGGCTGCTGCCGGTCTGGTGGGCCACCGGGACGGGTCGGTCAACTGAGAGGCACTCCTGCTGTGAGAGTGCAATGACCACCAGGGGGCAGCTCCTACATTGAGCGTCTGCCCCCTGGTGGTCAGTGTGTGTCATAGTGACCAGTCATTCAGTAGTTCAGTCGCTTAGGCTTTTATATACACAGATACTTTCTTTTTGGCCCCCAAACAATTCATTTTCATGGTAGTACTACCATTTTAACAGTTACTAAAAACAAAGAGGATTCAAATTAGCCACTTTTCACCTCCTCATATTTGGTAATAGCAGCCTGGAGTCAAGGACTTGCTTTTCATTTTTCTTCAGGTGGAGGTAGTTTGACTGACTGGTTTATTCAAACAGAGGCACAAGGGGAAATAAATCTTGGTGCTCAACATAAAAAAAAAAAGCTAATGACAAAGCTATTTTTAGGGCAAGGGGCCTTTTGTCTTTCCTCTGTTATTCTTGTGTCAGTTTGATATCTCTGCTCTCTGGTTCTTATCTTTAAAAGGCAGCTGCTTTACCTCAGGCATAAATCAGAAGAGCAAAACCAGCTGCCCATTGAAGCGGGGGTGGGGGAGGTGGATGGGTGAGATGAAAGGAAAGAGAAAGGGAGAGAAGGGGAAAGGAAGAATAAAAGACCCCTAGAGAATCCCTGCTAGGTCAAACACAACAAACAAAAGTCCTCTGCTAGTCCAGTGAGCACTGGTAGAACAGAGAAGCCAAGTAGGGAAGAGAAAGATGAAACCCTTCATGGCCCAAAAGCAGAAAAGAAGATCCCAGGCAAGTGACATAAGCGCTGTGGCAGTGCGTCTGCCCTGGAAGTACAAGGCGCACGCTCCGGACTCATGGAATACATGGGAGGTAAGTGCTCAACCCAGGACACGAGACAGAACTGAGAGAGGAAAATCTCTAATAATTGTGGATCATAATTACTTAAAATAGGAACCACACTGTTTTTCCACAGTGCTCCATATTTAAGAGTTTATATAAAATATTTCAGTTTTTGTAGATAGAATTATTCAAGATTATACACATGAAAAAAATTCTCAAAATTTATATGTTCACACAAATTTGGACTTCCTGAATTTACTACTTCATTTATTTAAAAACAACTCACAAAACAAAAAGTTCATTAAAATTTAGTCAAAATAATTTTTGATACCTGATAGCTAGCTCTGCATTTTTTTTATTTTTTAAAGCCAGCTGCTAGGAATCATGTAAACACAGTCCAATTTATACAAACTTAGCTGGAAAAATAGAGAACAAGTATCAATTTCAGTTGTTTCTATTTTTGAAAATTAGTTTAAGTTTGGTGTTAAAAATTTACAACTTTAAAAGTCTGAAATTCTGCATGAGAAGAATAAAGTCCTACTATCAGACTTGCTTGGTAGTGTTCTCGGCTCACTCACATTTTACATTTTAACATATTCTGCCTTAATGCATTAGAGAGTGGATTATTTAAATACAGGTAAATAAAGGTGATGGGGCTGCAGAGGTGGTGGAAGGGAGACTCTGAATAGTTTTGTGATGACCAAGTAAAGAAAATATGTTTATCAATAGATTAAAAAGTGCAAATTAACTGTTATTTTAGACATTATTGCAACTACAACTTTAAGCTCCTTAAGGAAGAAAAAGTGGATGAAAAAGGGGCCACATACTAAACCTGACAAGCTCAGGGGAGGCCTGCATGGCAGGCCTTACAAACTCAGAGACTTAATAGGATGGTCTGAAATTAAAACTTCCTAACTAAAAGCAGGCCATAGCAAGTAGTCATGTCCTAGGCTAGTATCTTCCCTGACAAAGGTCAGTCTTTCCCTTAACTGAGCCTGCCTATTGTCTTTTTGTATCTAGGATAGCATACCTTTAGAATATCAGAGTAATCTCCCAACTCACCCCTCAGGGCACAACCACACATCAGAGCACAGACCACATATCCCCTCACTGTTACTGTTATTGTGTTAATTGTTGACTGTTAACTATCCTATACCAACACAAATGTAAAAAAAGTACCTGTCTATTCTTCTATGGTTTACTTTCTTATCCAATCCCAGAGGTCACACCCCCTCCCCTCCCTATCCCCAGTTTTGCTTTCTCCCACCTCCCTAATCTATCACCAATGAGTTTCATGTAACCCCCTTACGTATTTCCCTTTGAATCTTATGTATAAAATAAGTGGTAAAACTGCCATTTTCTGCAGCATTTTCTCAATCTGTCGAGATTTTACTTCCGGGCAATTGTCATCTGTCTGGCTCATATAAACTCATAAAAATTCGCTACAGGTTTGAACATTTCTACGTTGACACTCTCTATAGCTCCATTTAAATATTACCACTCTGTTTTCTACATTTCTTTTCTCTTACTTGATGGCTAATGGACATGGCACATCTGATATCCCCCAAAGAAATGAAACTAGATGGACTTTCAGGGAGCATAATAATTCAGCTTCCAGCTGTGAACACACACACACACACACACACACACCAGAAACCAAAGGGAGGTAGGGAGAAGCTATGATGTACTCAAAAGAAAAGCCATGGAATATATTATTGTAGAACATAAGTTTTACAGAATATTCTTGAACAGAAAGTATTGTGATTGCTGGTCTAACAGGCAACACTGATGTCTGAGCAAGAGCAATTAAGATTACAAGACTATAGATACATACTCACAGCACCCTGTTAGTTCTCAGTACAGTGTTTTTAATAGTTAGTTTTTAAAAAATGGTAATTTATGCACATGGTGTAAAATTCAAGAGTTATGTAGTAAGACGAAAGCCCCTAACCTCCTATTACTAGGCCCAAACCTTATCATTCTTAACCTCCACCCACCCAATCCTCCTTAGAGGCAACCGCGATTATCAATATCTTGTGTATTCCGGAGGCATTATATGGAAGATTTTAAAAATTCTCCTGTCCCCATGTTGAAACTTAAGATATTCAATTTTTCATGACTTCAAACAACAAAATTGAACTGTCGTCTTTGTTTCCCATATGGAAAAGACTTCCATTGATAAGTCCAGGTAACTGAAAACTCGCTGGACATACCCAGGATGGTCCTGATTCTCTCCCCTAGCAGAGAGTTCTTTCCTATGGCAACAAGATAAATAGCCGACTCCTAGGGATCTGTCCTCCCTTAATGGGCTCTGTGTCATTAGTTCACTGCCCAGTAATTATAGCTGAATCCAAATAAAAATGTAAAGTGAGTGTGACTCCCTCTTATAAGTTGAATGATATGGGTGGCCCTGGCTTGTGAAAGGAAGCAGATTGCTTTTTGTTTTTTGTTGTTATGTCCAAGGTTTCCTATTTGCTTTGGCTGAATTATCACCAGCCACATGAAAATACATTGATAACAAAAGACAGGCAGAGGCTCCACATCCTCCCACTCCCATGCAGAGTGCTGATACATTTATAAGACTACCTTGTCTCTATAAAATGCCAGTCATTAATAATTCAGCAAGAGACCTTTGAGTTCTAAGCACTTTAAAATTGATAATGTCTCCAAAATATCTGTAGTTTGCAACCATTTAAAGCTTACCAGGGTGGTACAGTAGAAAGTCCTCAGCAATATATCTATGGCTCTTATGATGCCAAAGTTCTGCTTGGCATCTACAGCAGAGTTAACTAAATGCCAGCACCCTGTTAGTTCTCAATGCTATATCTGTGAGATTAAATTGAAACAATTGTGACAAACACGCCATGATGACAATGAATGATGAAAATTTTCATTTTCTGCTCACACCTAAATTGGTGCATGTGGCAGACCAGGAGGAGGACTGCTGGGGGCAAGTAGGAGTCTGCAGCTAGCTGAACCATTTAATTTTGGCAGAACAGTTATACAGTGATGGTATTCAAGATGGTATTCAGTGTTGCTCAGTCATTGAGCATCAACCTACCTATAAACCAGGAGGTTGTGGTTCGATTCCCAGTCATGGCACATGCCCGGGTTGTAGGCTCGATCCCTGGGGTGGAACGTGTGGGAGGCAGCCGATCAACAATTCTCTCTCATTATGGATGTTTCTATATCTCTCTCTCTCTCCCTTCCTCTCTGAAATCAATAAAAATATATTAGAAAAAAAAAAGATGTGAATATCACCTCTCACAATGTATTCTAATGGTATTGCTCGCTATAAAGAATTATGCCTTTAGTCCAGGCTAGGGCAAAAGTGGGTCTACAGTTGTGAGACCAGGAAACAATGTATTCTTGCATTATTTATTAACTAGTGTACTATTTCTTTTATGAACAACTGCAAACCTACTTTCCCCCCACCCCTGTATGTGCCAGCAGGAAATTTAAACCTGTTTTATACTTACTTTCTTAGGTCAACCATCCAAGACATATTGATTTGTTATTATCCATAAATTAAATTTGAATTTCTGAAGATAAAGCAGTCATGTTTCTTCTACTTTTTAAACCAAATTTTTATTTCAAAACTATGCACATACATGGTTTAAAAAGCCATGTATTTCACAAAGATTATAATTTAGAAAGAACAAGCTTCTCCAGCTCCCTTCCCCTGATTATTACTCTTCAGAAAAAATACGTTCAGCTTCTTTTCTTGGCGTTTCCTGCCATATTTGGAAATAAATTGACTTAATGCAATTTTGTTCAATTTTATATTCTAGTGGTCAATTCCTTATTTTTAAACCCTGCCCTCCTGCTCCTCAAATGACCCGAAGTGACCCTCTCCTCTTCCGGTATAGCTTCAGCTTCATTTTTTGATAAATCAATATGCAGTTTTCATTATTATGATCATTTAAATATTGTCCATGGTTTACCCATGTAGTACATTGCAGGGGAGGAAAACGTTCTCCTTGGTCCTCTCAGCGTCCTTGGTTGGGTCTGAAAATGAAATTGACAAAGATTGAGTAACAAGAGAAAAGCATACAAATTATTTAATGCAAGTGTTAGTGATACAAGAGCCTTCATAAGGAAATGACCTGAAGGAATGGTTCAACCTGATTGTTTTTATGCTAAGTTTGATGAAGAGTGGACAGTTGAAAATGGTAGGACAAAGAATATAAGCCCGTTCATTCAGATTCTGGGTCATGAAGGTAAGAATGGTCCTTTCCTGTGGGTATAGGAAGGGCTCCTCTACGTGAGGGTCTTGGGACCTGTTTCAGGGGAGAAAAATGGGAGAAGGTCAGAGAGACCTTCCTGCTTCTACTGTTCTCTCAAACTCTTTCAGCTTAAGATACTCAATATACCAAAGTGCCATATTTGGGGGTACCCTGTCCTGAACCTCACCAATATGATTTTAGTTACTCTCTTCTGCACTTTTGTTTTCTAAAGAACTATAATTTCATTTTTATATTTGCTTAGTTTTCTATGTGCCATGTCCAATTCATCCTGTGTTGTTTCATAAAGTATTGACTTTCTTTTAACATATTCTAATACTTTGGGTAACCTCACAGTTTCTCCATATTCTTGAAGACACATCTTCTATCCTGTTGCTCCAGTCTCGAATATTTATCCTCTCCATTTCTCCTCAGCTGCCTTCCTGGGATTTTCCATCACATCATCCTGGAAATTTCCTTCACCTTCCTCCTACTCTGGGTCCCTCCTTCTTGGACCCCTAGACTCCCTCCTCCTTGGTTTACTCTCTCATTTAAGGGGAGCCTGCCCTCTAGTTAGTAGGTTCCTGTAAGATTCCATGAGAGGTTAACTTTGGGATGTTTGCGTATCTGCAAATGAAAATGTCAGCACACTTACTTTATACTTAGATTAACTACAGAATTCTAGATTTGAAGTACTTGTATTCCTAAAATGGAAAGGATTGTTCTATTATGTTCTAGATACCAGCTTTGGTGCTGAGACGTTTGGTGTCCTCTGATTAATGCTTCTTGGTGCATGACTCTTCTCTTCTCCTGGGCTGGAGGTCTGAGTTGGAGGGCAGGCTTTAGGCTGACATGATGAAGAGTTTAGAGGACAGGTGGAAAATCAAGGGTGGCTGCACTGTGGCCTATGACCACACACACTTCCTGCTCTGTGGCAGCCCTATGAGCTGTGGGTGAGATTGGCTCCACCTCCCAATGAGAGGTGGAGGCTGTAACTACTGTATCTCCTGTCCTGTTTCCCTCCATAAAGCTGAGCAAACATAGTGTCAGATTAAAGCATATTTGTGACTCATGAGCCTGATTGTCAGCTTGGACTAATAACCTCTGCAGCACCGCAAAACCAAATTAAAAACTGTTATCTCAGCTGATGTTTAGTTAAGCTAATTTGGTTTTATAAATTCCCAATGTATTATGTGTTTTTAAACTATCTCTCAATAAATACTTAAATGTTCTATACTGGTTCTCCTTAAGAACTGAAGCTAAGGATAGTAGGGATAATCTATAAGTGTCATAAATTAAGTCCACTCAAATTCATCCATTTAAATATTAATGGAGCTACAGTGTATGAAGCAGTTAGCTGGGCAGTAGGGATACAAAAATAAACTGGAAAAACAAAACATCTTTTCCTGAAATTTATAAAATGTGAGTATAAGTGTGTGTGCGTGTGTTTTTTTTGTTTTTTTTTTTTGGGGGGGTGGGGGGTTCAGTATCATTGATACTGCAATGCAGGTGAGTATGTGTTAGTCTGAAAGAAAGGAGGGTCATCTAATCCCTGGCTGCAGTCTATGGGATGAATAGGAAGGCTCAAGGCTGGGCCTGGGAGAAGCTCAAGGCTGCTGAATAATTCAGGTGAGAAGGTGGTGGCTGAATTAAGTCTGTGACAGTGGGGAAGGAGAAATGTGAATGTATGAAAGACGTCGGGAGTCTGATTAGACAGGACTTGGAATTATTTGGGGGAGTGAGGATGGGTGAGTTGTGGGGGAGAAGATAGGGGATTTAATTTTGGACAAGTTGAATGTTATTTGCCTGTGGGATATCTAAGAGGAGATTTGAATTGGAGCACAAAAGAGATTATTTGCTCTGGAAATAGATATTTGGGTGTCATTCACACATTGATATCTGAAGCCATGTGAATTGAGGTCACAGGAGGAATGTGCCTGACTGAAGTTAGAGAAGGTTGGATGATGAAACCTTAGGGAACATGGACATGTATGGCGTAGCAAGAGAAGACAATCTCATATATATCAAGAGAAGAGAGGGTTCAAGAAATGAGCAATTAGCATTGGTGACGTTCAGGATAAGCTACCCCAAAATATAGCACCTTGGCATATTGAATATTTTAAGCTGAAAGAGTGAGAAAATGGCAGAAGTGAAAAGGTTACTCTGACTTCTTACCACCCTTCTCCCCTGAAGTTGGTCATAAGACCCTCATGTGAGAGATGCTCTTTTTTTTATATATATTTTTTATTGATTTCAGAGAGAGGAAGGGAGAGAGAGATAGAAACATTAATGATGAGAGAGAATCACTGACTGGCGGCCTCCTGCATGCTTCCTACTGGGTATCAAGCCCGCAATCCGGGCATGTGCCCTTGACTGGAATCGAACTTGAGACCCTTCAGTCTGCAGGCCAACACTCTATCCACTGAGCCAAACAAGTGAGAGCAAGAGATGCTCTTTCTATACCTGTAGGAAAGGACCATCCTTATCTTCAAGACTGAGGGACACTGCCAAGAATCTGAACAAACAGGCCTTACTAAGTTTTCCCCAGTTTACTACCTTATTATATTTTTCCATGACTGCACTCTTCATCAAACTGAGCATAAAAACACTCAGGCTTAACCATTTCTTTGGTTCTTTATTTCTTTATGAAGGCAAGTAAACTTATATGAAAAGTATTCACTTTGCTTACACAAAATCTCAGAGTTCACCTACTTACTTATCTACTAGAGGCCTGATGCACAAAACTCTTGCAAGGGGCTCGGCCCTCGCAGCTCGGGCTTTGTCCAGAAGGTCATCTGGGAGGTCGTCCGGACAGTCGTTCTGCTGTTCGGCCATCTGGTCTAATTACCATATTATGCTTTTGTCATTATAGATAACATGAAGCTGAAGGGACAATTGTCTAAGCTCTACTTGGGACAACAGCATTTTATGTCCAATGCAGCACTCTTCTCTGTGCCTCAAAGACCAGTTAAAAAAAGAGCTTTGCAATTATGTGTGTGAACTGTTCTCTAGGCCAAAGAATGTTGTTGGTCATATCAGTGACAGCACCTTTGGAACAAATCCACTAGGTAGAATCAGATACTATCCTCTCTCCCTGGAACTTTGAACATTCTGGGTGGTTATGAAATTGCTTATCATGCTGTTTTGCAATTTGCTTATATCTCTGCTCCACAACTTTGAAATGTTGAAGAGCAAGGTCTAGATTATACCATTATCTTTGTAACCACGGAGGCTGGCACAAATTATGGCCTCAAATTTATAGAATTGACCGTAGTTAGTGACAGAAATATTAAGTAATCAGGCATATGCCCTAAACCAGAAATTATTCCAGTTTTCTCATCACAAGGTCCTCTTAAAATGATGCTTTCCTCTTAATGAAGTTCATGTTTTAACAGATTTGTACCGAATAAACTGCAATTTTAAAATAATCTCTGGCTTATCATTATTCTTGATATAAACATAACCACAGGGGTTGAAAAAAATTCCAACCAAGAGTAAAGCAATTTGATGTTTTGATTAGCCTTAGCAATTCTACTGTAATTAAATCTTATTTTCATTCAACTATGTGAAATGCTAAAATAACTTGGGACTTCCTTTTTTCCCCTTACCATTTATGTTTAAGATTTATCCTTGTTGATACAGCTAACTTGAGTCTATTATCCCTTAAAAACATTCATTAGATTATTGCACTTAAGATGCAGACTTAATGGTTAACTTTGGGAAGAGAGAGAAGAGATGAGGATAGATATGTTTTTATTTTTATAATGCTTTACTTCTTTTTTAAAAATCTGGAGCAAATATGGCAAAATATAAGCCTACCAAATATGTCTGGTGGATGCGTAGGTATATATCTAATTTATTTTTCTATATGTTTGAAATTTTCATACTTTTAAAAGTGAAACAGTTGGTTTCAAATGCCTCTTTTAAACAAGCACCCATATAAAAAGTGGTTAATACATTTACTCCTCCTGGCATGTCTCCTGCACTCTGGTATAGCTTGGTAATGATGGGGTTGCAGACTTTTTCCAACTCTTTCTGCTGATGTTCAAATTCTTCCTTTCTGCAGTCTGGTTCTTATCAAGTCAGTTGATGATTTCATTGCACTTGTCAAGAATCTTCTGTTTGTCCTCATCATTGATCTTGCCTTGAAGTTTTTCATCTTCAACAGTTGCTTTCATGTTGAATACATAGGCTTCAAGTGAATTCTTGGAAGACATCTTGTGCCGGTGCTTCTCATCTTCCGCTTTGTACTTCTCAGCTTCTTGGACCATGTGCTCAATGTCTTCCTTGCTCAGATGACCCTTGTCGTTAGTGATGGTAATCTTGTTCTCTTTTCCTGTACTCTTATCCACAGCAGAGACATTGAGGATGCCATTGACATCAACATCAAAAGTGACTTCAATCTGGGGGACACCATGAGGTGCAGGAGGTATGCCTGTGAGTTCAAACTTGGCAAGCAGGTTGTTATTCTTGGTCATGGCACGCTCACCTTCATAAACCTGGATGAGCACGCCCGGCTGGTCGTTGGAGTAGGTGGTAAAGGTCTGCGTCTGGTTGGTGGGGATGGTGGTGTTGTGCTTGATGAGCACCATCATGACGCTTCCAGCCGTCTCAGTGCCAAGGGAAAGAGGCGTGACGTCCAGCAGCAGCAGATCTTGGACATTTTCAGATTTGTCTGCAGAGAGAATGGCTGCCTGGACAGCTGCACCATAAGTGACAGCCTCATCAGGGTTGATGCTCTTATTCAACCCTTTTCCATTGAAGAAGTCCTGTAGAAGTTTCTGAATCTTGGAGATGTGGGTAGAGCCACTCAACAGGACAATATCATGGATCTGGGACTTATCAAGCTTGGCATCCCTGAGGGCTTTCTCTACAGGGTCCAGGTTGCCACGGCAAAGGTCAGCATTCAATTCTTCAAATCGGGCATGGGTGATAGAGGTATAGAAGTCAATTCCTGAAATTAAGAAAGATGACGGCTGGCAGGACAGAGGTGAGGGAGAGGAAGTGAGTGAGTGAGGGTATGAAAGGAGAGTGTGTGGTGTGTGTGTGAGTGAGTAAGGGATAGTTAAATCTCTCAGGAACAGCAGGGGCTGGCAGACCAGGCTCTCTTGGACAAGGAGAGACTACTACCGCTATGGGCACTCCCTGGACTGCAGGACTTGGGCACGGAGCCCATGCCATCTTGAACGGGACAGCAGCCTTTTTTAGGAACTCATCAGCACCACTACCCAGACAGGACTTTGACACTGCCCACAACCCAGCAGCCACTCCAGCCAAAATCCTACTATCCCAGCTGCAGAACCATGAACCCTGGGACCTCTACCTCCAAAGGTGCATCTCTTGCTCTGGCACCAGTAAGTGCATCTTCCCCCTCCCCAGCGGCAGAACTCCAGACACCACTTTCGCGCATTTCCAGCCGAGCGCAGGCATCCAGGGCAGACCACAATGTAGGCAGCGCCTGGGAGCCACGGGGAGCCCCTGGTGGGTGTGATTCTGTACAGACAAGAGTGCGTTGCTCTGCAGTAGAAATTCTGAATTTTCTATGCCTGAATAACTGCCCGCAGACACCCCAGCTGTGTAACTTCAGTGCCAGGACCCCTCAAAGTGCATCAGAGCTCTGCGCTGGCAAACTCACCACCACAGATGCGCACATTTCCAAAAGGCAGGCACCCTGAGCCCATATATCCACAGGGTTCTCTGGGGAGCTGCTTTGAGCCCCTGCTGGGTGTGATTCTGCCTAGACAAGGTCTCGCTGCCCCGCAGTAGAAATTCTGAACTTCCTCCTCCTGAATAACTGCCCACATACACCCCAGCTGCTTAACTTCAGCACCAGGGCCTCTCAAAGTGCATCAGAGCTCTGCACCAAACGCACCGCCAGTCCGCACTCACATTTCCAATGGGCAGGCACCTTGAGCCCATCTATCCACAGGGCACTTGTGGGAGCTGCTGTGAGTCCTTGCTGGGTGTGATCTTGGACAAACAGGGACACACTCTCCCTGGCAGTAGAAATTCTGAATTCATTCATCCTGTATACCTGCACACAAACACCTCAATTACACTGCTTCAGTGCCAGGGCCTTTCAGAGTACTTCAGTGCCCTTCGCTGGCAAATGCACAGTGGGTGCCCCTGTGAGCCTCCACTGGGAGCGTGCACATATCCACCACAGGTGCAGCAGCAAAAGCTGAGTCTGCCCACCACACAACTACAGAACTCTGGACACCACAGTCACGCCTTCCAGAATGCAGGCCTCCTGGGACCCATCACCCCCACAGACGGTTCCTGGGTGCCACTGTGTGTCCCCACTGGACACGCGTGATTTCAATCAAGGGTGCAAGACAGCAAAAATTGGGACACCCCCCTCCCTGGCTGCTGACTTCTAGACACTGCAGTTGTACCTTTCCAGCTCACAGGGCTACATCAAGAGAACCCAGATAGCTCAAGTAGGGAGCTACACTAGATTACCAAGCCCAGGAGACCTGAGAGATCACACCATTAGCACCATCTCCAAAAGAACCTGAGTATCAAACCAATTGGACCTACAATTAAAACGTTACAGCAAAACATGGGAAGACAAAAAAGCAATCCCCAAATTAAAGAAAAAGAGGAATCACCAGAAAAGGAGTTAAATGAAATTGAGGTTAGCAGCATATCAGAGAAAGAATTCAGAGTAATGGTTATAAGGATGTTTAAAAGGCTGGATGACAAATACACACAACTCAATAAGAACTATAAGGAGCTGAATGAGAAAGTCACCAACATGAAAAGAAACCAAGAGGAGATGAAGAACAACATAGCTGCAATAAAGAACACAACGGAAGGCTTAAAGAGTAGACTAGAAGAGGCTGAGGACCGCATCAGCGAATTAGAAGACAAGGTAGGAAAAAACACACAAACACAGCAGCAACTGAAAAAAAGACTTAAAAAGCAAGAGGAGAGCCTAAGGGAGCTTTGGGACAACACAAAATGAAACAACATTCACATAATAGGGGTACTAGAAGGAGAGGAAGAGAAGCAAGGAATAGAAAACCTGCTAGAAGAAATGACAGAAAACTTCCCTGATATTGGCAAGAAAAAAACTATGCAAGTGCAAGAAGTACATAGAGTCCCAAACAAGTTGAACCACAAAAGACTGACACCAAGACACATCATAATTAGATTGGTGAACACCAACAACAAAGTAAGAATCTTAAAGGCTGCCAGAGAGAGACAGAAACTTACCTACAAGGGATCTCCTATTAGAATATCAACTGATTTCTCAACAGAAACACACCAGGCCAGAAGGGAATGGAATGAAATATACAAAGTGATGCAAAGCAAGGGACTGAACCCAAGAATACTATACCCAGCAAGGCTATCAATCGAAATTGAAGGTGGAATCAGGAGCTTCACAGACAAAAAAGGACTAAGGGAATTTATTACCACCAAACCAGCAATGCAAGAAATGCTAAAGGGTCTGCTGTAAAAAAAAAAAGAAAAAAGAAAAAGAAAAAAAAGAAATAGGAAGTGAAGAAGGAACACAGGGGTAAAGAATAAAAATGGTGACAAACAAGTACCTATCAATAATAACTTTAAATGTAAATGGATTAAAGCCCCAATCAAAAGACATAGATTAATGGATTGGATAAGAAAACATGACCCATATATCTGCTGTCTACAAGAAACCCACCTCAGAATAAAAGACACACACAGACTGAGGGTGAAGGGATGGAAAAAGGTCTTCCAGGGGAATGGAAATGAAAAAAAAAGCTGGGGTAGCAATACTTATATCTGACAAATTAGATCTCAAAGTAAAGGACATAACAAGAGATAAGGAAGGCCACTTAATAATACTAAAGGGAGCAATCCAACAAGAAGAAATAACTCTGGTAAACATATATGCACCAAAAACAGGAGCACCCAAATACATAAAAAAACTCCTGGAGGATATCAAGGGAGAGATTGACAGCAATACAATCATAGTAGGAGACTTTAATACCCCACTATCACCATTGGACAAATCCTCTAAACAAAAATCAGCAAAGAAACATCAATCCTAAATGATTCACTAGATCAGATGGAATTAATTGACATCTTCAGAACATTTCACCCCAAAGCCACAGAATATACATTCTTCTCAAGTGCACATGGGTCATTTTCAAAGATAGACCATATATTGGGTCACAGGCAAAGTCTCTTCAACTTCAAGAAGATAGAAATCATATCAAGCATCTTCTCAAATCACAATGGCATAAAACTGGAAATCAACTACAATAAAAACAATCCAAAAAAATCAAACACCTGGAGACTAAATAGCATGCTATTAAACAATGACTGGGTTACCAGAGAGATCAAAGAAGAAATAAAACACATCGTGGCAACAAACGACAATGAAATCACAACAATCCAAAATCTATGGGACACAGCAAAAGTAGTCTTGAGAGGGAAGTTCATAGCTCTACAAGACTACTGCAAAAAACAAGAAACAATGGTAATAAATTACCTAACCCTACAACTCAAAGAGTTAGAAAGAGAGCAACAAGAGAAGCCCAGTGTAAGCAGAAGGAAGGAAATAATAAAGATCAGAGTGGAGATAAACGACATAGAGACAAAAAAAAAAAAAACAAACAAAAAAACCCAACCAAAAAAAAAAACACAAAGATAAACAAAACCAAGAGCTGGTTCTTTGAAAGGATAAAGAAGATTGATGAACCTCTAGCCAGGCTTACCAAGAAGCAAAGAGAGAGGACCCAAATAAACAAAATCAGAAATGAAAGAGGAGAAATAACAACAGACACCACTGAAATACAAAGGATTGTTAAAAAATACTATGAACAATTCTATTCCAACAAACTGGACAACCTGGAGGAAATGGACATATTCCTAGAAAAATACAACCTTCCAAAACTCAATCAGTAAGAATCTAAACAGCTCAATAGGCCAGTAACTATGGAAGAAATTGAAGCAGTCATCAAAAAGCTTCCAGCAAACAAAAGCCTGGGGCCAGATGGCTTCACAGGGGTTTTACCAAACATTCAAGGAAGAACTTAAACCTATCCTCCTCAGACTATGCCAAAAAATTCAAGAGGAAGGAACACTGCCAAGCTCATTCTATGAAGCTAGCATTACCCTAATACCAAAACCAGATAAAGACAATACAATGAAAGAGAATTACAGGCCAGTATCCCTCATGAACATAGATGCCAAAATCCTCAACAAAATTCTAGCAAATTGGATTCAGAAGTATACCAGAAAGATCATACACCATGACCAAGTAGTATTTATCCCAGGGATGCAAGGATGGTACAATATCCACAAGTCAATAAATGTGATACATCACATAAACAAATTGAGAGATAAAAACAACATAGTCATATCAATTGATGCAGAAAAAGAATTTGACAAAATCCAACATCCATTTTTGATAAAAACTCTCAGCAAGGTGGGAATAGAAGGATCATACCTCAACATAATAAAAGCCATTATGACAAACCCACAGCCAACATCATACTCAGTGGGCAAAAACTAAAACCATTTCCCCTAAGAACAGGAACTCAGACAGTTTTCTTGATTCTGATTGTGTACCATTGGCCTGATGAGTCCTCACAGAAGAATATTTCATTTTATATTTGCAGTTTGAGAAAGTAAGAATAACTGACTAGAGGTTAAAGAATAGAAATAAATACATGATTTCATCCTTCATTAGGACAAAATTTTCAGCATCTCTCCCCAAATAGACCCAAATTATGGATTTTCTTTTCATTCAGAACAACCTTGCTCCCCTACCAGACCAGTAATTTCTATCTGGAGAACCTCTATAAACAAACAAATGCCTCCTGCTATTCCAAGCCAACAGGGACACAGCACCCTAGCTAAAGCCTGTGGAAACTGCCAATCCCCCCAAAGATGAAAATGAACTATGGATCACTGACTGTAAAAATGTAAATTATATACATTTTCAACTGTCAAAGGATGAGATTACTCTAGTTTGTAAGAACAGGGACTCATTTAGTAAATTGCATTCTATGGGCCATTCACAATTTTATAGCTCAAAATTCTTTTTAAAAATATATATATTTTATTGATTTCAGAAAGGAAGGGAGAGGATGAGAGAGAAAGAAACATCAATGGTGAGAGAGAATCATTGACTGGCTGCCTTCTGCTCACCCCCCACTGAGGACTGAGCCACAACCCAGGCATGTGCCCTGACCGAGAATTGAACCATGACCTCCTTGTTCATAGGTCGACGCTCAACCACTGAGCCATGCCAGCCAGGCTGTTTTAAAACTTTTAATGTGGCTATCAGGAATTTAAAAATAACACATGGTTTGCATTATGTTTCTATTATATAATGCTGATGTGCGGGGTCCCTTATGATCCTGGGAAGGGTTTGGTATCTGACAGGAAAGTGAGCACAGCTATGTCTGCTATTGCTCATGTATTGGTGACCTCATCTTTCTCAGATGTTCTCCTTCTCTGTAGAATAGTGGTTGACAAGCATGGCTGGTCATGTCAGAATTAATATTGACTACATTGAGCCGTAAAAGCTCCCCAGGTGGCTGTAATGTGTAGCAAGGTCAAACACTAGAAGTCTGCAGTGATTTATAAAGTAAATGCAAACCAGCAGAGGAAGCCATGTTAAGCCAACACAAAGCTTAAAGTGGGTATTCTGATGAAGCTAATCTGTCAACAGAAGAAATACCTTTGAGAGTTGGGAAGGGAGTGGCATGGCTCCAGAGTGGCAAACTGTGGTTGCTGATTGATAATTGGCTGAAACCCTTGCAACTGGGAGTGTAGGGCCATCACCCGCAGCATTAGCCTTGCCAGGCAGACACTGGTTAGGAACGCAGCCGCTGAGGCCCTTACCCAGCCCTCCTGAAGCAGAATCTTCACTTTAACAAGATTCTAGGGTGGCCAGTATGTGCATTAAAGTTTAGAAGTGCTGCTTGAGACAACATTTTATAAGTCAAGACGTCACATGGGACCGGCTTGAAAAATCTTTCCACCTTTCAGTGATGCCTTCCAGTGTTGGGGATCGGGTGGGGAAAGTGTTACAAAGGCAAGATTTCCCTGTGCATATTTTAAAAATAGAATTTATGGCTTTTGAATTACAAAATAATGTATGCCTACTGTGAAAATCATTGAAAAAAATTGCCTGTATCCCATAGCACAGTAAAAATGAGTTTTGACATTTTAATAAATACTCTTTCAGACTTTTTTCAATTAACATATGAATAATATGCCTTAAAGATGTTTTCACTATTTTATAAACATAAACTTCAAGTACTTTTCCTAGTATCTTACTATCACAATGAGCTGTTGGGAAGAGCCTTTTATATACATCTTTTTGTATATCTGATTATTTCCTTACCAAAAAAACCCACAAAATGCCCTGGCCGTTGTGTTAAGTGGTTAGAGCGTTGGCCTGCACATCGAAGGCTGGTGGGTTCGATTCCTGGTCAAGGGCATGTACCCGGTGGCAGGTTCAATCTCCAGCCCTCATCAGGGCGCATGCAGGAGTCAACCAATCGATGTGTCTCACTCTCCCTCCTTGTCTCCCTTCCACTCTCTCTCTCTTAAAAAAAAAGAAAAAAATCAATGGAAAAATATCCTCGGGTAAGAATTAACAACAAAACCCCCACAAACAATGAAATGACCAGGTCAGACAAGGGCCATTCCTAAAGCTTTGGATGCATATTGACAAACTGACCAAAAAGACTGTCCATGCTCTAGTATAAACGCTTATAAACTTATCAATATTGTTTGTAACCATTTGTTAGCCTTGCCAACTTGAAGATGTCTTCATTTAAATTTTTTCATTGATATCAATTGTGAATTGAAGATTTTTTCTAAATATCTATCGCAATTTTAATTTTTTTGAGAATTGTCTATTTATTCAGTTTGTCCATTTCCCCCCACTGGATTTTGTTATTTTCTTACTCATTTTCCAAAACTTTTATGCACTAAAGATAGCAAACTTTTGTATATTTTCTTATACTTCTGACAACATTTTTTCCCCTAATCAGTCATAGTTAATGTGAAAAGAATTGCAAAATAACAAGGCAATAGCTATATAATCTATACTGTCTACTATGATGTCCATTAGCCACATGCGGCTATATAAATTTAAATAAATTAAAAATTAGCTTCCTTAGTTGCACTCTTTAGATTTTAAGTATTCAATAGCTAGTGGCTACTGTATTGGATAGTGCAGATATAGAATATTTCTATCTTTGGAGAAAGTTCTATTGGATAGCACTGGTATACTACATGTATATATCAGCAACTGGAAATAATGCTTAAGGATGAGGTAAAACCTTATTGAATTCTTAACATTCCCAGATAGTGCTTTCTTATATTTTGATTTCCTCTGTATTTTGGAGAAAAGAGTATAATTATACTAATATCTGTAAAAGCTGATGAATACATTTGGAGCAGATGAGTAATTAGTTTTTTAAAAGTGCTATACTTGTTTCAAGTAAGAGAAGCATTTTTAATGAAAGAGGCTTATTAACATTTGCGTGGGTATGTGAAAAGTTGAATGTATTGGTTTCCAATAATGGTTACATATTTTTATTGGCACTGACCTTGGTTTTATTAAGGGGATGCTTTTTCACAGATTGTTTGCTTGTTTTTTATTGCATACTCCGCTGCACTTGCCATCACCTTTTTATTGGGGACCTTTTTATTTTCCTTTCTTTTTCAGACGAGCCTCCCAGCAGGACCATCCCCTTTAACGTTGCAGCAGGAAAACTGAAAAACACGACTAGGCCCTTGGAAGCAGAGTAATGAAATTAGCTGTCTTTTCCCTTTCAGCGGATATGTCATTCCTTCTAAACCTGATCCCATGTATTATCTGGAATTGGCAGACGAAAGCATATGCTATGTAGCTCACTTCCTGCTCTTTCCTTTTATGTACTTGTATTGCTATGAGTTATGATAATAGTAACAAAGCAAAGGAATCCAAGATTCATATATGTGCATAGATCCCACTGATTTATTTAAAAAAATATTTGTATATATTGTCTTGATTTCAGAGAGGAAGGAAGAGGGAGAGAGATTGAAACATTAATGATGAGAGAGAATCATTGATTGGCTACCTTCTGCATGCCCCCTACTGGGGATTGAGCCCACAACCTGGGCATGTGACCTGACCGGAAATCGACCAGACCTCCTGGTTCATAGGTTGACACTCAACCACTGAGCCATGCTGGCTGGGCCCACTGATGACATTCTTAAGGCATTCTGTGAGCCTGAGATGAAAGGTCAGGTCATTTCATGATCCTTGAAGTCCCTGGTGAATTTCTAAGGCTTCCTGGAGCACCGTCTTTCACATCCTTATGGTATTTTCTTATACGCAGAATAGAACATGTGAGCATACAGGCAGATAGGTCTCTTTGGATACAAATGCCTCTAGCATCTTGGACTAACCCTTTTGTGATTACTCATGGTCATCCAGAGAAATACTATTGCTTTCTCTGGGGAAGTTTTTCTTAATGTTTTTGAACAGTTCACAGTCTGTGACATTTTCAGGCAGCTATTTTGAGTCAGAGACATTTTGATAGGGCCCCCAAAATAAACCATGACACTTTCAGCTTATTTTTTTTTAAAGTAATGAAATTGACATATATTCCACCACCAAGTGATGTGCACAATTCCCTCTTCCAACTCCCTCCCTTAATCTATTCCAAGCTGAGGGAGGGTAAGACAAAGTTCAGAAAGAGGGTGTCTCCGTGAGCGGCTGCAGAATGGGTGAGTCTTGGCAATAATAATGTATAGCACTCAGGGATGTTGGTTGCACGCATTACTTGGTAATGAAAATTTGAAATAACCATCGTGAGGCAGCCAAGTCAAAATGGCACAGACGATATGTTTTCTTTTACAACTGATGGTTGGCAGTTTTACAGCTGACAGTGGGCAGATTAAATGGAGCCCCTCTCCAGTTACCACTCCCAAAACAAAACACAGAATTTGCTGGCGAGAAAGGGGCGTCTCAGACATTACCTAATAATCTTGGCTGGAACAACTCCCCAAAATGGGGCAAAAGAATCCATCTGGACTCTGTCGTTGTTAGGGCTATTTCTTTGAGTAGCTATGCTTTTATTAGGAAGACATCCATGATGGAACCCAGATGAAATGGCATGTGTTTCCCTCAGTATCTTACAATGAGTCTAACCAGGTGTTAACCTGGCTCGTAGCCTAAACACGTGGACAAGCAGGTGCTTTCGGTTTCCTCTTTCCTTACACGACTAACCCACCTCTCCCAGGGACCTAGAGCTGCTCCTTAATGTTGCTCAAGGCAGGGGATTCAAGAGGCCCAGTAATTCCTGGAGAATGTTATTTGGACTAAAAGCAGGCCCTTGCCAACTAAAAGAATGGGGAGTTTTTATAAACCAGACGAGTGTCCTGAATGCTCTTGCTGGAACACAAGGACGTTTTGCTCTCAGTGGTCCACGGGTCCTTGCAATGCTTGTGGCACTTTTAATGGAAGCTGCTCTAGTTATAGTTTATGCTGCTGTGCCATCGATTCGCTGTTCAAAATCTTTTAAGTGAGGTGTTGCTTATATGTTTGCCAGGGATCTGAGTTTGACCTCTTCTGGACTGAGGAGTATTTGATTTGAGTTTCATTACTGCTCACCTCAGCTAAGTTTCAAGTCAGTGAGCACTGCATGAAGGGGTGGGAGGAACGGAGGAAATAAACCTGTCGCCTAAGAGATTTGGCTCCTTTGATGTGTTAGTTGGCACCTGTGGATCCACGGAAGGAGCTAAAGTCGTCATTAGCCTAAACGATGACATGCGGTGTTCTGCTTAAATAAACTCGTTTCCATGTCTCTACGTTTCCATTTTCTGCTCTATTAAGTTTCTGTGGTATTTTTTTGTATTCGCTTTTTGTGTTACAAAAAGCCCTCTATGGGGAAAAATAAAAAGGCTGTGAATGTTGTCAACAAAAGGGAAGAGAATCAAGTAGAAGGGCTCACACTTATGGAGTACTGCCATGTGTAAGGCATTTTCCTAACTGCTTTAGAAGTATTTTAGCATTTGTTAGTTATAAAAGCCTTACGAGGTTAGTGGTGTTATTCCTATTTTACAGATGTGGAAACAAAGGTGCAGAGAAGTTACGTAATATGTGCAGAATCGGGGAGTGAGTGGTGGACTGTGGTTTGAACCACTTACCTAGTTCTACTAACTTTACTCCCTCAAACTATTCATATCTCCTTCCTAACAACACATTCAAAGAGCAGGGACTTGGGTTGATTACTGGTACATAGTGAGGACTCCCCTCAGTCACATTTTCTAACTGTATTATTATTATTTTTTTTTTTTTAGCATAAGACACATATTCCTATTCTTCCAAAGAGGTGTTTTTAATCTTAAACATAATTAGATTTGTTGCCTTCATATTATAGTACAGTTCTCTCCTGTGAAATCAGAAACATGATGTGAAGATGACAAAAGGGTCAAACTAGAATTCGATAAAATACTTAAGCTGTGTTTAAACTACTTGTTTCACTTTTAAGTTGGAGTGCCAAGTATACGCATATGCAAGATGCCTGGATCATAGTCAGTCTCTTCTTTGTCCAAATGTGAACACATAAACTTTTCAGGGTGTAGATAAAGTGATCAAAGTTTTTCTTTCTGCTTTCATATTTTAGGAAGCAATTTAGAACTCTTCAATGTAGAAAATCCAAAATCGGTAAGCTGAATTTTTCCCTTGAACCTTTGAAGTATTTTTATCATCCCTAGAGCCACTTCAAATTTTCTTACATTTTCCCAGAAGACATCATTTTTATTTCAATCTATGTCATTTGAGATATAACATTGCAAATTTTACCCTGAGCCACATGCACTCCGCATAATACTAGAAAATAACTTTCAATCCTCATGCAAATGAGCATTTTTTACCTTTGAGATATCCACTTTACTGTGTTGCATTTCAGACCCTGGTTTACACTGATGACCCAAATGTGTCATTATGAGATATGCCATAGAATAACCACTAAATGGTGTTAACTTTATTTTAAAAAATTCCTTCAGTTATCTTCTATAAACATTGATTTAGGTTGCTAATATGCCTTCTGAAAGTTCTTTGTTGCTGAAATATCGTAATCAAAATAATTGAAAAAGCATAATTATAATCAGAAAGACCTCAGGGGACTCACTATCAAACCCCTTCATTTAGACTTTCACAGGACTCCAGTGTTAGGGCGTGATGACCTGCCAACCCATTCTGGGAGAAGCCTAACCTTGCTTCATAAAACCACACAGGGTGATGCACCAGGTTTCCCTGACTCCATAGCTCTGCTTCTACTTTTCTTTCTGTAGTTAGGGAAGATTTGAGGGGGAAAAGCAAGAAATAAGAAAAAGAAATGGTGGGCGGGAGGGATGAAGACACAGAGAAACAACTTAAACATATTCGTTGCTCTGAGATGCCCCAGGTTCTGCTGTCCTCCTTCCTTCTTCCCCTACGTTCTTTCCAGGGCACAGTGGCTGAGACTCAAGTTTCCTGTTTAGCTGCTTTGATGTATTTCCTTTTATGAATCCTCACTGAGGATATTTTCCCAGGGATTTTTAGAGAGAGTGGATGAGAGAGGGAAAGACAGAGAGAAATATCGATGTGAGAGAAACACATCAATTGGTTGCCTCCAGCACACGCCCTGACTAGGGTCCGGGCTGGGGAGGAGCCTGTAATCAAGGTACTATCCTTGACTGGAATCGAACCCAGGACCCTTTGGTCTTAAAGCCGATGCTCTATCCACTGAGCCAAGCTGGCTAGGGCTAGCTGCTTTGATGTATTGATTCTTTTTCTTTTCAAGGCAAGTCTGCATTGATGTCAATATAAAAAATATTTTATGTTAAAGTATGACACAACATTTATGATATACAAATCTCAAGTCAAGAGCTCAATGAATTTTTCATATATATCACCTTGGAAGCCACTGCTCAGATGAAGAAGTAGATTTCCAACATTTCTTCCTAGTCAAACCCCCTCACCCATCCCCCAGTAACTACTCTCCTGACTTCTATCATTATGGACTGGTGTTGTTAATGCTGTCGTATTCATTTGTAAATTTGTAAATACTATAGTATACAGTCTGTTGTGTCTGGACTCCTTCACATGTGCTATTTGTGAGATTTATCCTTGTTGTTGCCTGCAGTGGAAGTTAGTTCATTCCCATTTTGTACACTATTTCATTCTGTGATTATAGCATAATATATCCTTTCTGCTTGTGATGGGATTTCAGGTTGTTTCCATTTTTCTGGATATTATGAAAAAAGTACCTATAACCATTCCTGTACATCTCTTTTGTTGGATACAAGCACTTATTGCTTTTGTACATACACCCAGGAATGGAATTGCTGGGAAATATAAGTATACCTACGTTTAGTTTAGGTAGTTGTGACAAGTATTTTTTGCAAAGTGGTTGGGCCATTTTACACTTCCCACCATCAATTTTTGAGAGTTCCAGTTTCTCCCCATCTCTGTGAACACTTGGCTTTGTCAATCTAACTTTAAGCTCTTCTAGTTTGTGAAGTGGTATCTTATTCTGGTTTTAATTTCCATTTCTCTGATGAATAATAATGGGGAGTGCATCATTAGGAATTGTTTGGGGTGAGGGGTTTGGTACACAATGCAACATGTACTTACTTTAGGGTCCCCAAAAGGAGCCTGTCTATGATTTCCTGGAGGTGAGCTTTGTGGTGTGGCCAAATTCTCAGAGGGAATGTACTAAATTAGATGCAACTGGTAGAAAATTCTTCTAAATTCTAAAGTACCCATGTTAAAAAAAACACAACTTGATAAAAGCCTTCTCAATATTGACCACAATCATAAAAATTTATATAAAATTAACAATAATGAGTTGTGAAGCTGAAAGCAGCCTTTCTAAATTATCAATAAAAATTGAATAACACTGCTTATAGAGATATTACAGTCCTTCTACTCTCTCTATAGAAATTATGAAATAATTTTTAAAGCCCAGACCAGTATGGCCCAGTTGGTTGGGCATAGCCCTGTGCACTGAAAGGCTGCTGGTTGATTCCTGGTCAGGGCACATACCCAGGTTTCGGGCTTTCCTTGGCTCTGAGTTCTGAAGCACCATGAAACTGAGAAACCATATGTAATATAGAAACTGAGAACTATATAATATTAGTAGGAACAGGATTTTTAAAAACTTCATTTTTCTTTCACGTTGCTCCAGTTCCTTTGGGCAAGGCAAGCATTGGCTTTGCATTATTGAAGGATAAAATGGAATTTCTTGGTCCCCTTCCTTCCCAGGGTAATTTCACAGGAGACTTTGAATCTACTGATTCTTGATCATGCATAATGAGATGGCAAACTATACATCAGATAAAGCGACCATGTCCCAGAATTAAATTACCAGAGAGTACAAGAGTATAATCATAGTTACCTTAAAGGTAAAGAAACTGAGGCATAAGGAGGTCCAGCTGATGCAAGGACATGGTGATTAGGATTAAACCCAACTAGATACTGGATTAACTGAACTCTATAACTTGCTATCTTGCTAGACAATTCACTTCAAAAACAGGAAGAAGAAAGATTTACCTCGAATGTGCTTAGATATTGATGTTTCCTTGGCAACAAATTCTAAATTAAGAGCAAAATAATGATTGAACATATGCAGTTTTGTTAAAAAATTGTGGGCTCTGAAGTTGCAGTCTCAGAAGCTCCTTCCCATCTTTTGTTAATTGAAATAAGAAGTTCTTTATCTTGGATGCTGCCATGTAGCAGTTATGTTAGACAAATCTGTTTTCTAGGCATGAAAATAGGAGGTCTTTTCCCTCTGAATATCCCTATGCTTTGGCCTTTTTTTACTTTCTTGCAGTAAACCAGTGCCATGTGAGTAATTAGCACTTAACGCCCACCTCATTGAGATCTAGTCATCAGTAACTGTCTCTAGTTGCAATTTATGTGACTAGTTACAATTTTGTGGCACTTACATACATAGGATGAGCATAGGTATATATTAACAGAATACATGTTTTTCCCCTCTAGATACTTTAATTTCCTTAGTTTGGCCAAGTCGTTCCAGAGCTACATTCCTTGTATAGTTTTGCTTTTACAAAGAGATGCTTTAGTTTTATGCCATTCACTTCCTTTGAGGGATGCTATCAGATAGAACCTCAAGAAACCAGAGGGATATCGTTTGCCACAGCTGGGCTAATCACAGGTGGTCTGAGTCAGCTGCATGAGTGTCTCCCAGGAGCAAGTTGGAAATACAGAATGTCAAGGCCCACCCCATATCTACTGAATCAGAAGCTGCATTTTAAGATCCCCAGGTGGTTTCTATGTGCATTGAAGTTCGAGATACACTTTTCTACATTGCTTGGTTTATTTTCTTGAAGACTTACGGGGAAAAGTTATTTCAGATATAACCTAGTGGTGAAGTTCCTGGGCATGAGTTTGCCCGCCCCACTTACTGGTTATGTGCTTTGGGAAATATTCTGGACTTCTTAACTCCCATTTTCTTCTCTGTAAAATTGAGACTATAATAGTACCTATCTCATGAGGTTATTGTGATCATCAAATGAGAAAATGCACTTAAATTAATTAAGCCCATAGTTGCATATGATAATCAATAATGTTATCTGTTTTGTTACTCCTACTACCAGAAATTCATTTTTATTTTCTTAATTAAATGGTTTGTTTTGTGTTATAGACTCATATAACATGTGGGGTTTTTCTTTGGGGAGGGGAGTATTGACTGTAAGGAACTATAGACTCAAATTTACAGCCCTTTACAGCAGGTATTTGATTTTTTTTGACTGACCTTACCCCAGCTTCATGTCATTTTATTTATTTATTTATTTTTCAATTTTTTTTAAAAAAAATATTTGTTTTTCTTTACTCCAATTTCCATATGTTCTTACATTCCATTCTGTGCAGCATGGTATCTTTGTAAGCCACTTCAAAATTGTTTTATATTTAATAATTTAAATATGACATAGAAACAGGTTGGTCATCACAATTACAACGTTATTACTTCATGATTTTTGACAGCTTTGTATTATTTTTCCCCCATTAACTACTTGCTATAGTTGTATTGTTCATCCTACTCACCCTGTAAGGCAGGGACACTTAAAACAATTTTTAAAGAAATGTCGTTTCCCTCACATTACCTTCTTGTTCACTGTATCTCCAGCATAGCTCCTTACACATAATAGATGCACAATACATTTATTGAATGAATAATTATTTACAAATGTACATCTAAATCAGTTACAGATTTAGATCTTTTCATGTTTGCTATTAAATTCAGACCTGGAATAGGCTTTCTTCATCTCTCAACTTGTCCAGTACACAAGACTCAGATCAAGTGCTACCTTCTCCCACGATGAAGATGTCCTTGACCCTTGAGCCCAGACAGGGGGGCTATCTCTTCCAAAAACTATGGAACTTACTGCTTGTCTTACTCAGCTTGCACTTGACATTCTCCTTATATTGGTAGTTCTCCTTAATCAAGAGCATAATCTTTGGAATTAGAAGTTATGTGTCCAATCTGATTTGGGCCACTTACCAGCTCTGTGATTTTAAGAACATTATTTAGCTTCTCTAGGGCTGTCATAAGTAGAATAGGAAAATAGGATGTTTTTTGCTGTAATAGATCATCTATGTGAATGATTAGCATAGTAGCTGGAGCTATGGTTAAAACCAGACATGTCTTTTCCCCTCAAATTAAATTCAATCGTTGTCTCTTATTGAATTAGCAGGAAATTATTACATGGCTATGAGTGAAGTCCTGGTGCCATAATTCTTGAGGATTCTTTTTGCTTTGAGCTTCCATGGCCCAAGAAGCTGCTGGGTTTTGTGTATTGGTGATCAGTGGTGAATGCAACTGTGATTAAATATTGTCTAAATTTCATGGTGCAGCAGTGCTGGTGTAGGAGGAAGGTAGGAAATATTTACTGTTACCCTGGTAACACTGCACAACACCATTTCTGACTCTCCTTGGGTTCCTTTTAGCTGTTTTTCTGTATGCCCCCTCTTTTTATACTAGAGCATTATTATTATTATTATTATTATTATTATTATTATTATTATTTACATATCTCTTCCTAAGACTACGTTATAGATATCATAATTAATTTCTTTCCAAAGGATATTTTTTGTAAGTCTTTTTAAAAATAATCTCCACTTTCGTTGAGCTATATTCAGGGGCATACATTAAAGGATCTAAAAAGCAAAATGCATGAGAGTCAAACAAATCTTTGAGTCTCAGAATTCCGAAAAGTGATTAATCAAACCCATTCTTGCATGAGAGACTATACGAAGTTATTGCATGAGATGCTTTTTCTATCCACAAAATCCTTGAGGATATGGATACATTCTACTGGGAAGGAAGCTATGATCACAGACAACTATAGTTAAAATGAATAGTGTGTGACAAGGAGGAACCTAGCAAGCCCCTTTGATCAAAGTTCTCTCAGGTGTCCCATCATTAAGGATGGTCCAGCAAACATTTGTTTACCAAACATTTGCTCTCCCATCTCCATGTGAATTTCTTTCCTCCCCTCTGAAGTCACAAACCACTACCCCTTTTCCTCCCGAGTTTAAGATGAGACTGCTGGATTTGTCCTGGGTCCCCCATATTCTTATGAAACCCCTACATGTACACACATAATTACAGTTGGTTATTTTCTTCTTTTTATCTGTCTCATGTCAATTTGATTATTGGAGCAACCAGAAGAACTAAGAGAGAAAAAAGGGAAAATTTCCCCATCCCCCCAAATGTTAATGCAAATTAAAAAAAATTTTATTTATTGATTTGAGAGAAAGAGAAACATCGGTTTGTTGTTGCGCTTATTTATGCATCTATTGGTTGACTCTTGTATGCGCCCTGACCAGAGATTGAACCTGCAGCCTTGGCCTGTAGGGATGATGCTCTAACCAACTGAGCTACCTGGCCAGGGCTTCTCTATACAGATTTTTAATGGATACTTGTATCTTCTAGTTAATGTAAAAAACGAGCCCAAATTCACATTGATTTTTATAATATGAATATTGGAAAACATGCTTAAAATATGTTTTCCTTGTGTGGACCTGTTCGGTGAAGGAATATGTGTCAGTTCCAAGACGCCTGAGGTTGCCTGCGCTCCTCTGCTGTAACCAGCTTGTCTGTGCAGCTGCAGTTCAGATTCCCCGTTGGTCACTTAACTGATCTCTTTGGTTAGTAAGGGACCAAGACTACCCACAGAACTCTGTAACCATGGTGATAAGTGCCCTATTTTCACTTTTCAACAGAAGAGATGAGATGCTCTAGCATTTCTGTGCCTGTGGTTCCCAGGGGAATTTTTGGGAGCCATCCAAGCATTTAAGCCATAGAATCAGGCCTTGAACTGATAATTACTTTTTCCTTTATACTGTTACCTTTTAGATTAGGGGTGGTGACTGACAGCACAGATAGTCCATGACCAGCCAAATGTGAGGTCTAGGGCAAACCTGGGAGGCTTGATATTCTTAAAATATAGCAACTGGGCAAAAGCGCCTTTAAACCAAGAGCTTTACTTTTTAAATAAAATTGATGTTCTTACCAAAAATAATAACTGCATGCTTTCTTACATGTGATGAAATAAAACTATAACGGAAGATGTATGTGATTTGTGTAGAAAGCCAAAGGGCTTATTTAGACTATGCTTTCCAACCAAGATTAGTCTTAGACCTCGTTAGAATGGGCAGTAGTGTACATTTGAGATTTAGGGTGCACTGGGAAGGCACAATGTCCAAATATACTCCCTTTTCTTTAGTCTGAAAATCTAACTTACCAGAGCTTTTCCCTTTAAAGGTTTACAAGCCATTACAATACAACTATCTCTGGGAAAGGCAACACAGTAGGAGAGAGGCTGAAATTCAGTGGCTTGTGAAATAAAACTGGGTTTTAGCCGTGTTTGCTTGGCCTGAAAGTGTTTTATATATATTTTAAACCAACATTTAATCGTAAGGCGGCTTCACATAAAAACTACATTACTCTATTACCGTTACACAACAGAGGCTGTGACAAAACTAAGTTCTCACAAGGCTGGAGCTGAATAGCTGCTGTCCTGTGTAAATGGGTCAAATTCTCCCCAATTTGTCACAGCCTTCACCCCTTTACCAAGTATTCAGATACACCCCTTTTGGCCTTCCTTATTCATTTACTTACACTTCCGGCTTCTATGTGTGAAAAACCAAAACAAAAAACAACCACCAAGTAGTAACCCTGGCAATCCAAGGGCTGATGATGAAAGCATTTGCTTTGTGTTTGGCCTAGGCTTGCTTTCCTCTCTAAGAGAATCTGTAAGAGCATTAAGACTTCCCATGCCTCTTCTATTCTGTTGCTCCTACCTGCTATGAACTAAATGTTGTTTCCCCTCAAAATTCACATGTTGAAACCCTAACCACTGAAGGGATTCACAATAGGCCTCCCCATGAGGTGCCACTTTGGCATGTGAATAATTTGAGCTGAAGGCAATTGAGACTGAGCAAAACCTGTAAGAATTTTTATGAGTTTATCTGAGCCAAACTGAAGGCAATTGAAGAGAAGCAAAATCTCAACAGGTTGAGAAAAAGCTCCAGAAAGTGGCAGTTTTAACACTTACTTTATACATCAGAATCATAGGGGAAGACATAAGGGGGTTACATGAAATCCATTGGTGATAGATTAGGGAGGTGGGAAGAAGCAAAGCAGGAAAATCTCTGGGATTGGATAAGAAGTAAAACGGCCCTGGCTGGTTTGGCTCAGTGAATAGGGTGTTGGTCTGCAGACTGAGGGGTCCCAGGTTCTATTCCGGCCGGGGACACATTCCGGTTGTGGGCTCAATCCCCAGTGGGCGGCATGTGGGAGGCAGCCAATCGATGGTTCTCTCTCATCATTGATGTTTCTCTCTCTCTCCCTCTTTGAAATCAATTATATTTTAAAAAAGAAAAAATAAGTAAAACAAACATATATACTTCTTTTACATTTGTGGACATAGGATAGTTAACAGTTAACAACTAACATGATAATAACAATGAGGGGATTTGTGGTTTCTGCTTCGGTTCAGTGATTATGCTTTGAGGGTCCCCCCAAAAAGGAAATTACTTTGATATTCCAAAGGTATGTTATCAGGTATGTTATCTTAGATGCAAAAAGACAATAGACAGGCACAGTTTAGGTGAAGATTGACCTTTGTTAGGGAAAAATACCACCCTAGGACATGACTACCCTCCAAGAACTGTTTCTGGTTACAAAGTTTAATTTCAGATCATCCTATGAGGTTACTTAGGTCTCTGAGTTTGTAAGGCCACCATGCAGGCTTCCCCTAAGCTTGTCAGGTTTAATATGTACCCTCCCCACCTTTTATTTTGTCCTCAAGACCAAAACTTTTACCTCTCCCTTAAAGAATTTAAATTAGGGGCCTTGCCCATAAACAGAGTTATCATCATATATAACTTTTTATGAGCTACTTATAGGTAAGGCACATGTCTAATTACTGAACCTCTGCTTTTCTTACAGTCTTGTGAATGGCCTTCCTCCCCTCTGAAGCCTCAAGGCCTCTTACCTCAACCTTAGCTCAGAATGTCATCTAGGCCTCATTTTCCTTTATGTCTCTGAGCATCTTGTGTATGTGGGGCTTCCGACTTTCTGAGATAGGCGGGGTTCCCATATACAGTATATGCATGCAATTAAACATATTTTCTTATGTTAATCTTTCTTCTGTCACCTTGATTATTAGGCCAGCTAGGAGAACCTAGAAGTTTCTTCCTTCCCCACACCTTCAATGTGATGCTATTTGGTGATGGGGCCTTTGGGAGGTAATTAGGTTTTGATGATGTTATGTGGGTGGGGCCATCATGGTGGGATTCGTATCTTTATAAGAAGAGACCGGAGAGCTAGCTCACTCTCTCTGCCATGTGAGGATACAGCTAGAGGGCTGCCATCAGCTGTAAATTGGGAAGACAGTGCTCACCAAGACCCTGACCATGCTGGCACCCATACTAGAACTATGAGAAACATGTTTATTGTCTAAGCCATCCTGTCCATGGTATTCTATTATAGCAGCCCCAACTAGCACACGGCCCCCATTCTCCCCTTGGAATATTATCAGAAAACAAACCAACCAAAGAAAACAAATAAAATATGCATTTTCAATACATCTTCCTTACTCAAAACCTCTTACTATTCATATGTCTAGCACAAGCACACACACAAATGGGCCAGAGAAAGCCTGCTGTTCCCTAAGGCTGACTTGAATATTTGAGTTTTCCCAAGTTGTTGAGTGTTACTTCAATAGGGAACACGTTGCTGTTGTACCTGAACAACCCAGCAAAATCTAATTGAAGCATGGAACTTACTCTGTAAAGTTAAGAGAGGTGGGGGAAAGTTGAATAATCTATTTTCAAACCTCATCCTCCATAGGAGAGGTGCTGTTAAAAGTGTTACCTGAGAGCTGAAGCACTGGGCATAGTCTGGAGATGCTTTAAGACTGGGAAGGGAAGTGTGCGAAATGGCTTTCTTTCTTCCTTGGAAGTCTTGAGAGTCTTAGGAGTTTATCAAAGGCCTCTGTTTTTCTCTATCTAAATCACTCACATGTTCAATGGTTTCTGAAATATGATGTTTATTTTATAATTAGCAATAAAGCTTACAATGCAGATATTTGTGCAAGAGTCTATATGCAACATCATTGAAAGCATACATACTTTGAGTTATATTCATTTATGTTAAGCTACATGTGTGGCCATGGATGTGTGGCCACTCCAATGTCCCCTTAAGAGAATCTGCAGTGAGGCCCGGCTGGTGTGGCTCAGTGATTGAGTGTCCAGCTATGAACCAGGAGGTCACAGCTCAATGTCCAGTCAGGGCATATGCCCGGGTTTTGGGCTCCATACCCAGGAGGAGGCGTGCAGGAGACAACCAATCAATGATTCTCTCTCATCACTGATGTTTCTATCTCACTTTCCCTCTTCCTTCCTCTATAAATTCAATTAAAAATATATTTAAAACACACACACACACACACACACACACACACAAAAAGAGAGAACCTGCAGTGGGGAACATAGTGAACTAAAAGCCCACCCAGCCATCATATCCTTGGATTCATCACTGCAAGAATACAAAACCACATTTCACAGGCTGCTCCCAGCCAAACACTAATCTTGGTGGGCATCAGAGCTAACTCAAATTCTTATCATTGGCTGGCTGAGACTTTCTAAGAACTGTGCTTTAAGCTTTTTCTGCCCAATTCCTACTTTTCTTTTTATTTTACAAATGTCAGACTTGTATTGTGGTCTGGAGTCTCTAGCTGTCTTCTCTTGCTTCTTTTCCTTCACAGGCATTTCCTCTGATAAATCCCTTGCACCTCTAGTCCTGTTTTGGAATGTACTTCTCAGAGGATCCAAATTGGCAAACTGTAATTGACTATTATTGGTGGAGTCAAGAGAAATTACAAAGTAATACCACACAAGGACCTAAGAAGGACTCTGTGAGTGCCTGAAAAAGAACACGAAATGATAAAAATTGATAACTATCTTAGCACTCAGCATGGATACTATGTCCTTAGATAGTGGGAGGATCCAAATAAAATTTAGAACAAGATGCTGATTACTTCTCTTTGGGATGGTAGTGGAAATAAAATCTAACAGAGACCAGGCATTAACTCATTAAATAATAACAATAGATAATGCAATTACCAGACAAGGTTTCAATGATGATGGGGAAGTGAATAATGGAGAACAAAACAGAGGAGTTATATTAGCATTAAGGTAGGGAGTCACCAAGCAATACCCTAGAGCTAAGTGTCTCAGATAGAGTCTCAAGACCTCTGAGGAATCCTACGTTGTGTATAATAAATTAGAAAACACTGTGTTTTCATTTTGATGCCAATCTAAAAAATTCGTATTTGTATACTTGGGATCTCCTACATCATCTCCTAACTGAGGAACACCTCTCATTTATTTGCCTCCTTTAAAATCTGTGTTTATAGTTATGTTGGCCCCAAATAGTTCCACTTTAATCATCACAAACTGGTGAGAGAAAAACAGAAGACTTAAAATGTAAATGAAGCATTCTTGTCAAGTGAAAGCCAAGTAGGCATCACCTGTGCACTGCAGAAATAATTGTTTTTCTTTTTTTAAAAATATATTTTATTGATATTTTACAGAGAGGAAGGGAGAGGGATAGAGAGCTAGAAACATCGATGAGAGAGAAACATCGATCAGCTGCCTCCTGCACACCTCCCCCTGGAGATGTGCCTGCAACCAAGGTACATGCCCTTGACCGGAATCAAACCCGGGACCCTTCAGTCTGCAGGCCGACGCTCTATCCACTGAGCCAAACCGGTTTCGGCAGAAATAATTGTTTTGCTGAACAGTAGTTTGAATAGAGAATGACAGTGACAGAATAATATATGTATTATGAACTCAAAGCCCATTATGAACTAATAGGTGTGACGTGGCAACTTGGATTTAGCAAAACAATTTTAATTTTCACATTAAATCAATGTGGCAAATTTGAATTTAATTGCTTTTTGGTGTTTAAAATAAAAGTTGTAAGTTTGATTTGGCTTTATTACTGTACTAGAGGCCCGATGCATGAAATCTGTGCAAGGGGCTCAGTCCCCGGCTGCCTCTTGGGCCTACAGCCACTCCCATTGGTCGTTCTGGAAGGTTGTCTGGAAGGTCATTCCAGAAGGTCGTTCTGCTGTCCAGTCTAATTAACATATTAGCTCTTTATTATATAGGATACAATGTATGCACTTAAGGAGTCTATACTAAGTTTTATGCACAACCTGCTCACATGGGAGTATTCCCAGCCTTTCTCCCATCCTCACCCACAGAAGGGAAAGGTATTTGCTCACTTACTTTACCTCTGCTCCCTACTCTCCCTTGAACTTGAGAGGAGGGTCTGCTTCTGAGTAGATAAATGGAAAAGGCAACACAATGACAGTAAAGCTCAGCTGACTTGGTGGATACTCACAACTCCTGGGTGTGAGCTGAGCCCAAGTTTGACATCAGTGCTTACCAAACCTTTGTGTTACCATTTGGGGTTACTGGCTGGGACCTTGGTTCTTCTCATCAATGCAGAAAAGATTTTTTTAAAAAAATATGTATTTTATTGATTTGTTACAGAGAGGAAGGAAGAGGGATAGTTAGTTAGAAACATCGATGGGAGAGAAACATCGATCAGCTGCCTCTTGCACACCTCCTACTGGGGATGTGCCCGCAACCAAGGTACATGCCCTTGACTGGAATCGAACCTGGGACCCTTCTGTCCGCAGGCCGACGCTCTATCCACTGAGCCAAACCAGTTAGGGCCAGAAAAGATTTTAAGGCCAACTAAAATGAATGTAAAGCAAAGTGGGATTTATTGAAAATATACTTCAAGTGAGGAGCGGGCCAGTTGAAGGTGACAATGGCCTCAAACTCCTAGGTTATATGGTTTAAATGAGAGATTTCCTGGGTGGAGACTTTCATTTGCATTCAGGGATGATTGACAGAAAAGGGTTATATAACTATATTTCTTCTATGCATGCCTTTACCCATAATGCATACAAAAAAAGCCCATGATGTGTGTGTGTGTGTGTGTGTGTGTGTGTGTGTGTGTGTGTGTGTGTGTGTGAAAACTGCAATGCAAATTTTGTCATGATTAGTCCAGAGCCCTAGTAAGGTCAGATTGATGTCATGCCTTTTTCCACTGAGGCTGAGCCAAGAATCGACTGGTTCCGAACCTGCCTGCAGTGGTCTGCTTCAGGAACTGCTGACTGTTGGGCTGCCCATAGAGAGGCCAAGTGAAGGCAATGTTGGTCTAACCCCAGGCAGGCCCCACCCCAGCTGCTCATGTCTAACTTCCACCTACCTAACACATGAGCTGGGTGCTTTTATGTAGCTACAAACCCTTGAGGTGAAAAGGGAAGGGGAAACATTCCTTGTAAGTAAAGCAGAGTCTATATAATTAAGAGCAGAGTGTTAAAATACAAAAGTCAAGTGAGTAAATTTGATCTAGGTGGCTGTATCAAGCGATCCATGAATCAGGCACTCCCACGGGTTGTACAAAAATGTCCAGTTTGTGCCTAGGAGGAAGAGTGGGGCAAGGGAGCCATTACAAGGAAAAAAAAGATTATTTTTCACCTGAGCATCTTCTTTTTGGAGGAACAGACTGAGAGGGTTTTCATCATGCAGATTACCCCTACTTGGGGAGGGGGCTGGAGAGGGCTCACTGGACAATTTACCTCATTGGTATTGACCAGAAAATTCCAGACTGATTTGTATAAAATCCCACTCCTGGGAGAGGCTGAAACTACAATTAGGTTAGCTATTAAGTTTTGGTTTGGTGCTATTGTTTAGCAAAAGGGACTCCATTTTGGAATGTCATTTCTTTTCTTCTTCTTCCTCTTCCTCCTCCTCCTCCTCCTCCTCCTCCTCCTCCTCCTCCTCCTCCTCCTCCTCCTCCTCCTCCTCCTCCTCTTCTTCTTCTTCTTCTTCTTCTTCTTCTTCTTCTTCTTCTTCTTCTTCTTCACAAGACAAAGAAAATAAACCCACAAGTTTGAGGGGAGTGGAAAGAATTTCAGAGGATGGGGTTGGTACAAAAGAAAGTATAGAGTAGTTTGAGGGAGCTAGAGAATTTAGGAGTAAAGCCAATATGAGAAGCATTCTGGGGTTCATAAATAAGATTCTCTTAGTGTCTTTCCTGGAGTCACAGGTAAAGACTGGAGTTCCTTTATCAGTGCTGTGAGGAGACAATCCTGTTTTTGCCTAAGGACATATGGGAATCCTCAGGGTTGGGGTTTTGTTTTTTTATATTCCTATCAGTGTGAGCTGCTGGTATGCTGTGGACCAATTAAGTTATAGACCAATTAAGTTAAGCACATGGAAACCTCTCAAGGACAAATATTACAATTTAAGGGAGGCATTGAAAAATAAGTCACCCAGTCCCAATCTGAAGTCTGACCTGCTATTATTTTCTGAAGTAGGAGAATTAGCATTTGGTTTATTTCCTACTTTGCTGGGGGTTTACTAGGATAATAAAGGAGATACATTAGTATGGAGTAGCGCAAGATTCATAAATTCTTTAGGGTCACAATTCTCCCACTGCATTAGCTAAATGGAGTTTTATGGTTGTGCTGTTGAGTAGGGAGAGCTCTGTGCCAGAGAAGGCACCTAGCCCCAGGTAAAATGCAATCAGCTCTGCGTATAAAGTATAATTACCCTCCTGTCCATTGTGCATCTCAAATAGCTCTTGCAGCTGCTCATTCCTTTCCAGCTCCACTCCTTTCCATCTCTTTTGCATTGTTACAATAGTGTGTTTTTTAATTCCTCACCTGATGTAGGAAATGGACCTCTGTGATCCATCTCCAGCATGGTAGGCTTCTGATGGAATTTGCTGAATTTCCCCAGGGCAAACAGAATGTGGGGAGGAGGGAAGAAGATGTAAGACTCACGAACTGCGCACGTGGGCCAACACGGTGGAAACCCCCGAGGCATCTGCCTCAGCTAGACAGGGGAGGTGGAGACAGCTAGAAAGGTCTCAGCCCAATATTTTAAATGGCCCAAAGGTGACAGCAAGACCTAGGCGATGTATTAGGAAACAGGTGACCAAATAGTCCTCAGCCAATGAGGAATCGGAGGAGGGACTAAATACATAGGCTATGTTTCCTGCCCCACGTGTGTGCCTGTACAATGGATGCCCGCTCTCGAGAGTGTTATTAAAAGTCTCATTTTTGCCATGCTTCTGTTTTCCAGTCTGTCATTTGAAGTTCAGACAGGGGAGCCATTTCTCACACCTGAGGATATATTTTTATTGATTTTGAGAAAGGGAGAGAGAGAGAGAGAGAGAGAGACATCAAAAGGAAATAAACATGGATGGGGAATCAAACCAGAAACCTTTTGGTGTATGGGATGACACTGCAACCAACTAAGCCACACCAGCCAGGGCTGTTACAATGGTTTTTAACGGGAACCCTTGCTTCTGGGTTTCCCTCATTTGTTTATGCCCAGTCTTGGAGCTTATCTATCTATTCAATGCTACTTTGGCAGCTCAAGTGCTGATGCCGCAATGACGCCTCGCAGTCACAGCCTCTGCGGAGATTGCAGCCTAGTGGGGACAGGGACGTGAGCTGAGTAATCATTCAAAAGATGAATGTGACAGGGTTTCCTAATCTCAGTACTGGGGAAGGGAAAGTCTGGGAGTTCAGAGAAAGTCTTTAACCAGAGAGTCTTTAACCTGAGGCCAGAAGGTTGAGGAAGAATTCACCAAGCAGAGGGCAAGCAGAGGGCAGTGGGACAAGAATGCTCCCAGTGGGCGACTGGAAGAGGCTGAACGGTGCCGAGGAGAAAGAAAAGAACTAGCCATTAGGATCAGGTTGGTAAGGTGGGAATTAGCCCAAGCGAGGTCTGGCCTCAGAGCTAGAAGGGCCTTGTAAACCAGATGGAGATTTAGGTTTTTATTCTAAAGGCTGTTAGAAAGCAATTTCAGTTTTTAACCAGGGAGTAGTAACATTGGCAACAGAGTAGGGACTTTTTTCCACGTGGTAGCTAATCTTTTCTGAGATTAAAAACTCGTTTAAAAACTTCTAGTGACATCTTAAAGCCAGCAGAATGACATCTACATCTGTTTTTTCTTTTTATGTGGGGAAGATCTACAAAGTGGTGGTTGTGGTGGTGGTGGTAGGGATAGACCTGATGGTGATTGTGGTGGTGGTGATGTTGGAGGTGGTGGACATGTAAGTTTTTAATAAAGTTTGCTAGGACTTTCTTGAACTAATCCCTGCTACTTCTCCAGGTTCATCTTCATCTTTGATTCACTGCCCACCTCCTCTCTTCTCTCCTCCCCTGCTCACATCACACTCCTCCCCTGCTCTAGCCTAGGGCCTTTCATGCTTTTTTTACCTTAACCCAGTAAATAACTTTCAGCATTTTACTTTATGATCCAGTATAGATACATGCACACATATGTACAATATATCAACATTTTATGAAAATTGGAGAATTCACTCTAATATTTTTCCTTTCCTCTTTTAAAAATGTGGGTTCACACTTTTACCAAATTAACGTTATGACCCACTATGATCATTGGCTCCTCTGAGAGCCAAGCTCTCTCTCTTTTTGTTGGACTTTGCACGTGTGCTTTCTTCTGAGTAAAGTATTCCCTTCGAGTGCTTCTTGGGGATCCCCCACTTTACCTCCCCAACTCAAGTTAGCTAGGAGGTCTCGGGGAGTTGTTGCTGATTTGTAATAGGTCCAACTTGAGCACTCTTGCTAAGACCTCTCATTGCACTCTATCTGCCTGTTCTGTCCCTTCCTCTCTTTATTTTTTTCCACAAATATTTATTGAAAGCCTGCCATAAGCCAGGCACCATTTTAGATGTGGAGCAGGGCTGGCTTCATGGGACCCGGACCCCACGATTGGTTGAATGCTTTGCTAGTGCTGTCTTGAAATTCTTAATAATATTTTAGCAAGGAGCTCCACATTTTCATTTTGTATTGGCCCCCACAAATTATGGAACTGTTCCTGCACTGGGGTAATGAACAAAACAGACCCAAAGTCCTACCCTCAGAGAATTCACATTCTAGTGCTTTGCATTTTTTAGTATTTGCCTATTGACCTGCCTACCATCCCAACTAGACCGTAAGCTTCTTGAGGGCAAGTATTCCTCCTCACCACTATCTCCTAGCTGCTAGGTCAGACCTAGCAGCTTGCATTCGCTAACAGACTTATGTAGAATGAGTTAACGAACACGCATAATACATCCAAACTTTGTCCTATAATGCAGGCTCCCCTGAGCAAGGCTCCCCTTGATATTCTTCGACAAGATTTCCCATGTATTGAAGCTGCTTCGCTGCCCATCAACTTTGAGATGATAACTTTAGAAGAATCAGAATTTGAAGTACCTTAGGGAGCTTCATTTACACTTATGTAGGTGACTTCAACCCAGGTTTTTAATTCAAGGATCATTTTCAAAGTGAGCAGAGGACCTTTAAAACATTTTTGAAGGTGATTAATGGCCTTGGAAATGGCATGAGGGCACGGGAAGAGCATCAAGAGTTGAGAACTGAAACGAAAAGGAAGAGGGAAGCTTTTAAATTCTCTTTAAAATATAACTTAGTTTCTCTATAATTTACTTGTAACAATGTTGGTTCAGACTTGAAGATAGAGTTATAAGAGGCACAGAATCTTTAAGATGTCATAATCATAAATTGGGTATCATTTTACCCAAGGAAACCAATTTTAGTAAAAACAAAAAACAAAACCCAACTCTATTCATTAGGATTAAAAAGTATATATTTTATTGATTTCAGAGAAGAAGGGAGAGGGAAAGAGAGATAGAAACATCAGTGATGAGAGGGAATCATTGATCAGCTGCCTCCTTCACACCCCACCCTGGGGATTGAGACCACAACCCATGCATGTGCCCTGACCGGGAATCAAACTGTAACCTCCGGGTTCATAGGTTGATGCTCAACCACTGACCCACGCCAGCTGGGCAGGATTTTTTGTTTATCTGTTTCTGTATTTAATTTTAAGAATGGTAGGTTATTTTCAGACACGAAGTTTTTGTATATCTTAAACACTGCAAGGGCTTGTAAGAGTTAATGAAATACATGGCCTATGCTTATCTCTTACCTTTTACTGCCATCCTGTGGCCATTTTATTTTCTAGATAAAAATCTGTTTGCAAACCTTATTTTCTACCCTCACCACAGATTATGGTTTCAGATTTTATCTGTCCTCAGTTAACATATACTACTATACACATATTTAGTAGACTTTTGCTATATTAAGATGTTCCGTCATGCAGTAGTATATAATTACCATGGAGTTTTAATGCTGAGTGAGCTTCCATGCAATGTTTTCCAAAAGGGCTCTCTTCAAATATTTGCTTGTTTTTTTTTCCATCCCTCCTGCCCACTCTGACTTTTCAGTGGATGGTTAGGCAATCGCAGTTTATTGTCTCCTCTGTTTGACTTACAGACGCTTTCTTTTGGAACCCAGGGTTGGGTTTCCTTTCTTGGATGTCCCCTCCTGATCTTCTAGACATCTATGAAATCCCAGTGCCCTCATGTCTGGCATAAGCGGGGTCAGGCACCCCAGACAGTGGCACCCAGACATGCTCGTGTTCTCCTGGCTTGTGACCGTCAGGTTCAGCTTCTTAGGGGCAGTGTGCTCTATACAGGGCTGGGGGCGAAAAAGCATCTGCTGCGGCTCCTGGTCCAGAAGTGTCTTAGCCTCCATGCCCAGAAGACTGACAGCAGGCACATTCCACAAGGGCAAGTCTTGTTCTTGCTGTCCCGTCTACCCATGGCCAGGAGGGCCCAGTGTCTAAGCCCGGTGGGAAATAGTCTGAAAAATAACAATAATGATAATGGCTAATACATAGGGAGCTTGAATTTGCATGCCACGTCCTCGTCTAAACATTTTCTATGCATTATCCCATACTTCAAACACTCCTGAGTAGAGGCCATTTGTATTTCTTGGTAAATATAATCGGTAAAATAAACCAGTTAAAAACTCCTGAGTCCTAGAGAGTAGTGCTCCCTGTAAGGTAAGACAGTTGGGAATTGGTGGGTTTGTTGAACAAGCCAGTGAGTGAATAAATCATGTTTGGTCCATGTGCTTCAGGGCATGTCTCTTTCTAAATCAGTTCCTAATAATCCAACGCCTTTGAATCTTTCAGATCGTGAATGGTCCTTACTTTTTCTTATGCCTCCTTCAATGTCACTTTCTCTTCTTTGTTTAGCGAGACAGTTTGGGAGCATGAGGTGCCTTCCTTTACCATGGGCCAGGCACCAGTGGTCATAACGTTTTTCTACTGAAAGAGGACATCTGCAGTCTGCCGGCACTTGGGCTGACAATCACCTTGGAAGCAAGAAGTCGGAGAGATTCCTGTGCTTGCAACGTTGTCTGATCAGCACAGTAAGCAATCTTTCTAAGGCAAATATTGGTCAAAATGTCAAGGTAAAATTAATTTCTTTCACTGAATTTATTTTAACGTACATTTCTTTTCTACTTTATGGTTTGGAGGGAAATGCAAATGTTTAGTCTCCTGCTAGTTGGCTATTAATGTGTCAACGTTAGAAACAGTGAACATTTGGCTGGTCAGGTCACTCTCATATGGATAGCACCACTGTCATCTGGATTGGACCCACTTTAATGTGTCCAAATGACATCATGTCATTCTTCCTCGATTGTGTTCCAATATCTGCCTCAAACATTCTGGTCACCACATAGACCTGATCTTCCACATGACCTTGGACATTCTTCAAAACAATGGTTTCTTATTTGATGAACATTCAGGTACATCCTTTATTTTGAATTCTTAATATGCTGCTTTAACTACTTTCCCATGAACTTGCACTTCATCAAACATTTATTTTTTCTTATTCATTACTTTGTAGTGCTTAAGGAGGGTCTGCCTATCTATATATATAAAAGGCTAAGTGACCGTCCGACCAGTCATCATGACATGCACTGACCACCAGGGGGCAGATGCTCAACACAGAAGCTGCCATGATGCGCACTGGCCATTTAAAAATAAATAGCACCATGGACTTGGTGCTGACAAACCAACACTCGGCTTCCCCCAAGTGGGACACAGGCCCCGCCACCACCCTGGAGTGACACCCCACCAAATCACAGCTAATGCTGCCAAGACCCCATGGTGCAAAATGTGGCCCACAGCCCAGCCCAGCCCGGAAATGGTTGCTGTGGGTGCTGGGTAACGACATCACGTAGCAAAGCCCAGCTTCCTCTCCCTATCAACTAGCCTCCTTGGAGTTTTTTCAGCCCAGGAACTTGACTTGCTTTATAGCCAGGTGCAAACATTTTACAGTTTAACCAAATGTTAAACTGAAAAGAAGTAAGAAATGATGGAACTTGAAAATGACTTCAGGTTTTCTCACTGCTACAGTTAAATATTTTACCCTTTATTCTCCCTGCATGATCTACATTTTTAATCTGCTTTGTGTTGATATTTACTGATGTGTTGCTGACAATTACCTGAAAGGGAAGTTGGGGTGCTTCACTGGGCTGGAAAAAGTTTAGCTAAATCAGAAAACAGTCTAATTAAGCAAGTGTATTCTATATCTATAAAAGGCTAAGTTGACTTGCTCATGCACGATACATATAAAGCTCTCGCTGGTGCTGATCGCATGCATGTGTTTTGATCTGTCATTGTCGATTGTGAATTTGGTTGACACTTCTATTATAGAGTAAGGGTGAATAGCGATATTAAAATATTTCTTCTACTTAATTTTCTTTCAATGTGCACGAATTCATGCACCAGGTCACTAGTATGTAATAAAAGCCTTATATTTTATACCTATGATTATGGTTTTAACTTCTTTATAATAATACTAAAGATTATAATAATAAATATACATGACCTGCTTACTATATGCTAGGCTTTACATGTCTATTTCCTTTAATTATTACAACCCTATAAGATTTGCATTATTTTTGTTCCCCCAAATAACACATGCTTTATGAAGTACAGAGAAGAATGAGGCAATGGCAGGAAGAAGTGAACCAATTTGCCCAAAGTCATATTATTTGAGACAGGATCCAGCAGAACCAATATATATGTAATAAATGTGAATTTCACTCAAAGCTCTTGAAAGAAAAAAACTAAGAAAGAAACATAATCTTGATCTCTTATACTGTATTCTGTATCTGGCTTTTATCATTTATATGTGAATTCAATCATTCTTCTGTATCAGATTTTATCCTTTCCAGCAGGCTAGTGAGGGATAACGGAAGGATAGCTGGTAGCACAATAATGGTACAAAGTCCACAGTTCATATCTACTTCCTGTCTATTATAACTTCCAGAACCAGTTCATTTTAGCTCATTTCCTGACACACAGAACATCTAAGGATGAACTGTGGCTGTCTGAGCATGTCTGTCCCTGGTCACAGCCCCATTCCCACCTCTCCTGTGCCTGAGTTGCATACCTGTCACTGTGTTACATCTGATTCTAGGGATTTAGCTTTGTCTCTTATCATCCTGCTCCTTATTTTTAAGGGTTCTCTGGCATCTGACTTTCAGTCTTTTCTTCAGGCTCATGTCTTGACCTTGCTGCACCAGCTTGGGAAAGGGTATTGTGGTTAAGAGTAAGGACTCAAATCAGACTGATGGGGTTCATTTCCAAGCCCAGCCACTTACTATCATGTAACCTTCAGCAAGTCCAATGAACTCCCTCAAAGCCTCAGTTTTCTTATCTGTGAAATGGAAATAATTAAATGGTAATTGAAAGTACAATTACAATCAAATTGTCAAGTTTCCCCACAATCTCTAGTGATTTTGATTAGAATTAGGGGAAAATGGAAATCTTTACAGACTGCTAACCTATTCCTGCTAAATCTGTTTTCCTGCTCTTAAGTTTATGGCTGCCATTTGAAGACTCTCTCACCCTTTTTGGCAGCTAGCTTTGGCCATGTGTGGTAGATTGGCTGCAATTATTCCTCTTTACTGTATCCAAACTCTTTTGCAACTTGATTTTGCTGCTTCTTCTCTCAATAGGTAGAGTCTATTTCTCCACCTTTGACGATTAGCAAGCCCTATGACTTGCTTTGCCTAATAAAATGATATTGTGTCGATTCAGAACCTAGGTCTCAATAGGCCTTTTGTACCATCGCTTACAGTTTTGCCGATGTCTGTGAATAAGCCTGGGGCTAGCCTGCTGGATGCTGAGAGACACACAGTCACCTTATCTCTTCATTGAGCAGGCATTCAATCCCCAGAAGCAAAACCACCTAGCTGACCAGCAGCAGACCAAGGATGCTTGAGAGACTCCAGCAGAGACTGGAAGAACTACCTGGCTGAGTCTAGTCTCAATTGCCAACCTATGGAATAATGAAGTGGGTAAAATGGTTGTTGCTTGAAGCCACTGAATGTTGGGGGTGAATTATTATTCTGAAATAACTAATTAATACCAAGTGACCAGGTTCTCGCCAGTATAATGTGAACAAAAGTGCCATAGACACGTTTTGCTTCAACAGCTTTCCTTTTACCAGAGGCTGATAATGGCGGTCACCTAACCTGCACCGTGCAGATGTGGACAGAGCTCCAGGGCGGCTGGTCTCAGGGTGTGGTCTGAAGACTCCTGTGAATCCCCAAGACACTTGTGAGGGTCTGAGAACGCACAACTATTTTCATCATCACAAGTTATTTTCCTTTTTCACTGTTCTGACCTTTGCACTGATGGTGCAAAGTCAATAGTGGGTAAACTGCTGTCCCTTTAGCACAGATTGAGGAAGTTCACTACATTGTACTAGTCGTCATTCAATTTGTTAGCACACTCTAGCAATAAGTACCAGGGTCACTTAAGACTGTCCTTGACGAAGCAGTAAAAATTATTAATTTTATTAAATCTTGATCCATAAGTACGCATCTTTTTAATAATCTCTGTGACAAAATGATATGTACACATAATGCCCTCTGCTGTATATATCAGTGTGATCCTTTCAAAACCCCTGTGTGATTGTTAGAATAGCTGAACTTGTTGGTGCTTCTTCTGTGTGTGTGTGTGTGTGTGTGTGTGTAACACCATTTCTATGTGAACAAGGAGACAGAAAAACTATGGTTATTTAGGTTTAAAATTTTGGCAACACTTATTTTGTATTCTTTTATGAAATGGTCGCCCAGCTGTGGCCACAGAGGAGACAGAGAAGAGGCTCAGAAAAAAAATACAGATTTGTTATACTCATAGATCCTAGCGAAAGGAGGCACACCACACAGGGCCACGTGGAAAAGCCACCAGGGTGGTCAGTAGGCAGAAGACAGGAGCCAAGGGCCCTTGTTTAGGCTACAGTCTTCATTGGGTTTCTGTGGGAAAGTCGAGGCAGGGCAGGGTAAGGAGTATAGGATTGGCTAGTTGGAGTAATTTCAGAGGGTTTGAGGCCATGGGGTGGTCCCAAGTTGCATGGCGCCCAGCCCTGGGATTTTCAAGGCAGAAATATTGCCTCTTGGGTGTACAGGCCAGAGAGAGGAGGTCTGGCTCTGGATTGGGAAGTTTGCATACCAAGGCATGCTCCTAGCTGAGCCCTTGCTGCCTAATTGGCCAGCTTCAGAAGGGGCAGTCTCTCCCCAGACAGAAAGGTGGTTTTTTTTTGTTTTTTTTTTTTTTTAAGATTTCAAAACATTATAACATACAGAAAATTAAAAATGTTTATAACACATCATTTCGGCAACATTTTAATTTTAATATAATAATTACTAATTGGTGTGTGCATAAAATCCAAAGCTCTTTGGGGTCCTCAAGAATTTTTTAGACTTTATTATTTAGAGAAGTTTTAGGTTCACAGCAAAATTGAGTGAAAATCACTGAGCTCCCTGCCCCTACCCATGCATAGCCTCCCCTACCACCAACATATTGAACCAGACCTGGCCAGTATGGCTCAGCTGGATGAGAGTCATCCCATGCATCAAAAGGTCTCTGGTTTGATTCCTGGTCAGGACACATGCTCGAGTTGCAGGCTCAGTCCCCCAGTAGGAGGGGGCGGGGATGCAGGAGGCAGCCAATTGGTGTATCTGTCTCTGTCTCTGCCTCTGTCTCTCTCTCTCTCCCCCTCCCTCTCTCTAAAATAAATAAAAACATTAAGAAAACATATTGAACCAGAGTGGTACATTTGTTAAACCCATGAACCTACTCTGACACATCATTATGACCCAAGGACCAATTCTTACAAGGGTTTACTCTGGTAGTATACATTCTATGGGATTTGATAAGTGTATAATGGCATATATGCACATTTATAGTATCGTGTAGAATAGCTTCATTGTCTTAAAATTCTTCTGTGCTTTGCCTATTCATTCCTCCTCCCCACAATCCCTGGAAACTATTGATCCTTTTTACTGTCTCCATTATTGAGCCTCTTTTAGAATTTCATATAGTTGGAATCATACAGGATGTAGCCTTGTCACATTGTTTTCTTTCTCTTAGTAATGTACATTTAAGTTTCCTCCATGTCTTTTCATGGCTCGATAGCTCATTCCTTTTTAGTGAAGAATAATATTCCATTGTCTGGATGGGCCACAGTTTATTTATTCATGCACCTCCTGAAGGACATCTTGATTGCTTCTAGGTTTGTGCAATTATGAATAAAGCTTCTGTAAACATCCATGTGTGGGTTTTTGTGTGGACATAAGTTTTCAGCTCATTTGGGTGAATAACAAGGAGTCTGATTGATGAATCACCTGGTAAAAATATGTTTAGTTTTTAAGAAACTGTCAACTGTCTTCCAAAATATCTGTGCCATTTTGCATTCCCACCAAAATGAATGAGAGTTCTTGTTGCTCCACATCCTGGCCAACATTCGTTGTTGTCAGTGTTTTTGATTTTTGTGGGTTCTCAATAATTTTTAAAAGTATAAAGGATTTTTGAGACCAGCAGTTTTGAGAACCAGTGCCCTGGAGGATGGCCAAGCATAAAGATGGAAAGAACTTGAATCCTAAAGTAGTTAATGAAGCCAAGCAGCTTTTCTGGTCCAGAAAAGTCAAGCCTCAGTCTTACTTAATCTATTATATTGTAGGTCTCTTTGTTAGAGACTTTTGATAGCTGAGTAGCACAGTCATGTTAGAATGAGATTCTTCATGCCTCAGTTCCAAATGGAGGCACCATTATAATAGATATTGATAGCAAGATGTGATGTGGAAACAAATCTATAAGTGAAGACTCTAGTAAAGAAAATCTCCAAGCACCAGTACCCTGAATTAGCAAACCAAGGATTTAAAAAGTGTTGAGAGTATGGGAAAAGAGTAAAAACTGACAAATATATTTGGAGAGAGGTCTCCCTTACCCCCCCCCCCCCCAACGGTCTAAGAATGTATCACCTACTTTTGGAGAAGGTGGCAGAGGATTATTTATCCTAATCCAGGTTTAGTGAAAGAAAGGGACCCTTGGGAGGCTTTGAAATGTGTTCCCTTAAGTTGTGAGACATAGAGGACCAATGCCTTACTCATGTCTGAGAATGCTAAAGTGAACTGTGGTTTCTGCTCAGAAAGTCTTGAGGGAGAGACAAGCGCTGATTAATTGCTTTGGTGGTGGTTGTGGCTGCTTTGGGATCAGCCTGCCTCTGAGACATTGTTGTGTGGGGGGGCACATGAGTGTTTCAAATGGACCCAATGTGGCCTACATGGGGGCAATTCAATATGAGTTCTGCATCTGGTCCATTAGGCCTCCTGACCTGGGGAGAAGTCTTAGCAGAGGGAGCCTGGAGGTGAATCTGAGAAAGGAGTTGTAATTGACCACCCGGAGGAGATATGCTTCCTCTGGGCTAGGGGATTAGAGGGGGGAGAGGCACAGTGGAAGCACTGAGGAACCCGCTAAAGCTTCCCACCAGAGACGGAGTCATGTTAGTCACCTGCTGAGACCATGGAGAATGAGGCCAGGTCATGATAAATTAGTCCTTTCTCTTCTTCCCTCCTTTCAACCAACTCAAAAGGGCCAGGAGCCTGCTTTCAGGCTGGGGAAGCAATGCAAACAAGCAGAGAAATGGCCAACAGCATGCCTTTGTCATTGCAGCCTTCTGGCCTGAAGCTGAAGCTGGGAAATGAATGTAAGGTTAAGTGTGCAGTTTTAATTATTATATGAGACTTGATATTTAACATTTGTGTGAGACTTTCTTTGTGAGTTAAACTCATTGTATGTCTGTAAGTGAAGGATGAATTAAAAAAGCCTTGAACTGCTATAGATTTTATTCTGGTGTAGGAGGTTACCCAACTGAATATATTTTAAAGAGATGATGGGGAGCCAAAAGTAAAATTAAACTTTAATTATGTCATGTATTATGTGTGCATTTTCATACCTTAAGTTAAAATAATCTGTTTTGTGTCTCTGTATTTTGATTTTTTAGGTTTTCTTAAAGAGAGTACATTTCTAACAATAAATGGTAAAGAAAATAGCTCAATTAATTTGCAGACTTGTGGGGAAAGTAATGAGTTTAGTTTGGAAATGTTTGCTTTGAAGTATTTGATTAGTAAACAGATGGATTGGACAATTTATGTGTAAAGTCTTAGAAAAGTTGTGAACAGATAGTAAGAATTATGTAAGTGTTAGCTATTATAATTTTGGATTTAAATATTTAATGTAAACCTATTCACTTCCCCATCCTTAGACTTGATGGTCATACCCAATGGTTTAAAGAAGAGCAAAGTCAGCAAACTATAAACACCAGATCCCCCTGTGAGAGAGTGGACTTCCTAATTTCTCCCCTTCCCACCTGGATTTGAAGCAGTAGATTACAGATCCTTTGTGACAGTGAACCTTGACTCTTTTTCTGAGTGCTACACACCACATGTCAATCCCTGTCCAGACACTTCCTAGCAATTAGTAGAACCTTCTCTCCAGTGAATTATAAGCTAGTTCAGTTTATATGAAGTATACTTTGGTGGCAGTGACATTATATAAATGTTAATTTTATTAACTTAATATATTTTTACTATGGTGGTTCTGCAAATTAGAGACAATTTAAATGTTTTTAAAACATTGTCATACTATACTTGCTGAGTACTAGAATGCCCAAAATGTATTTGAAGCACATCACTGAATAAAAGTGTAGTTATCTCTATTTTGTTTATGTTAATTGAGCTTTATTTTCCATTAAGCATTTTCATATTTTGATTGAATTCTTTAAAAACAAATTTGGTAGAAATAAAAGGTGATGAAGTTTGATGGAATATAATTTTTATTTGCATATTTTATGTATAGTAATTTAAAGTGCTCAATAATTCTTAAATAGCTACATTATAAAGCTATGTAGAGAGTTAAAGCTTTAAATATTGAAAAAAATTAGCATTTGCTTTTGGCTTAATTGATTCTTACTATTTTATAAAATAATCATATTCTTATTCATCATTAGTCTACCACCAGGAACAATCCATAGGGGGGAAAAGTGTCCTTTCTTTTTCTTTTCTCTTTTGATAAGCAGTAGTTTGACTCAAGTTCCCAGAAACAGAGTAGAAGACTAGGTTAATGTGCTCAATCATTCATCCACTCAATAACTACTTTAAAGTACCAATCAGATGCTAGGCGCTTGTCAAGATACTGGGCATATTAAAAACAACAACAAACCACCTTAATGGACTTCATGTCTTTGCAGAGTAAACAGTTAAAAACCATGTAAATGAACAGATAAATAATATGATTTGTGTAGAGTAGTGCTATAAAGAAAAGAAAATATGGCAATGGGACAGAGAGCAACTCTTCCATTATTAAAATAACCACTTTTTGCTTATTTCATTTGAGAAAAACTTTGATCTCATATTGTTATCACTTTTGCTCAAATGTGTGTGATTTGTGCTAGGCAATCTGCAAAGCAATTGTATACATTACCTCATTTAGTCCTCAGCACTCCCCAAACAGTGGGTGCTGTTAATGTCTCATCTTATACATGAAGACTAGTGGCCTGGTGCACAAAATTCATGCACTTGGGGTGGGGGGTTCCCACAGCCCAGCCTGCACCCTCTCCAATCGGGGACCTCTTGGGGGATGTGCGACTGCCGGTTTAGGCCCAATCTCTGTGACTGCGGACATTGGGCAATCGGACATCCCTCTCACAATCTGGGACCGCTGGCTCCTAACCACTCACTTGCCTGTCTGCCTGATTGCCCCTAACTGCCTCTGCCTGCCTGCCTGATTGCCCCTAACCCCTCTGCCTGCCTGCCTGCCTGATTGCCCCTAACCCCTCTGCCTGCCTGCCTGCCTGATCGCCCCTAACCTCTCTGCCTGCCTGCCTGATAGCCCCTAACTGCTCTCCTCTGCCGGCCTGATCTCTCCCCCAACTGCTCTCCCCTGCTGGCCTGATTGCCCCTAACTGTCTCTGCCTCGGCCCCCATCACCATGGCTTTGTCCGGAAAGAAGTCAGATGTCTGGAAGATGGCCGGTCGACCCGGTCTAATTAGCATATTACTCTTTTATGAGTATAGATGCTTAAAATTCGAAAGATTTATGTTTTCCTCCAGGACATGAGGATTGTCAAAGGCACAAGAGGGATTCAAATAGAAGTCAGCATGACTCTAGAGTGGTGCTGTCCAATGTGATAGCCATATTTACATGTAGGACTTTCACCCTCAGAAAAGTCTTGTTTATTCATCAGGGTATCATCTCTTTCCTTCATGTAAGATAAGCTCTGTGAGGCTGATGTCTTTGTTTAGTTTGCTGCTGCACCCCCAATACCTGGCATGATGTTTGGCATTGCAAAGGTGCTAAGTAAATATATTTTTGCAAATGTATGAGTTTCCTGGAATTGCCTTTAAAAATCACCATAAACTAAGCTGGCTTTAAACAACAGAAATGTATTTGTTCACAGTTCTGGAGGCCAAAAGTCTGAAAATGTGGTGTTGGTAGGAACATCCCTCCAAACAGTCTGGGCAGGGCGGGGGGAGGGAGGAATCCTTCCTTGACTCTTCCAGCTTCTGGTGGCCTTAGGCATTCCTTGCCTGTGGTTGCATAGCTCCAGTCTCTGCCTCAGTCTTCACGTGGCCTTCTCCTCTATCTCTTCATCTTTTTTAAGGAACCTTGCCATTAGATTCAAGGCCCAACCCTGATAATCTTAGATGATCTCATCTTGAGATGCTTAATTTAATTACACCCTTAAAAAACCTTTTTCGGAAAAGGTCACATTCACAGATTGGGTGATGGGGGCTTGGACATGGACATGTATTTTTTTGGGGTGGGGGGGTCATCATTTAATCCACCACAGGAAGCATACTTGAAGGATCCATGAGTGAACGAATGAACTAGCCCTACGGCTCCCTGTGTTGTCTGCCATTTTCCTCTTCTGCTCTGGCTGCCTGGGGTGATGTTTCCTGTCACTGCTGATGCTAAAGTGATAGCTCTAACTCAGTGACCACTGGGGTAGGGCAGCCAGCAGGGACAGCAACAGACACTAACGTTACAAGTGTCTGAAGGTAGGGTCCTTAACAGCTATGCTCCAGCTGCCGTCTAGGGGCATTGCTAAAGCTGCAGTGCCTTGTCTCTTAGCAAATGTCACACCTGGTGACTCGATCTCTTCTCTAACCACTGAAGCAGGAGTCAACATTGGGCTTCATCATTGCAAGGAAAGGGCTGAGGCCTGGAGGACTGAGTTGGAAATTAATCTGAGTGACAAAAATTATGCTGTGTTTAGAACCACCCCACCACCCCTTTGAAACAAATTTGTATGCCCCCAATCTTTCCCCAAAAGGAAAAGTTTTTACCCAGGAGTGTCCTGGTACTTTGTGTAGATAAATCTTTGTTGGATCATCTCTATTCTGCAGACATGCCTGGAGTCTAGGCTGAATCGTTTATTATTGATTTCCCAGCATTGCATAGCATTATTGTTTATTTTCACTAGGGTTAAAGGAATAAAGACTCAGAAAGCAGAAACACATGAGCTACAACAGTTTGTTTGCCAGTGGGACACCCTTGACTCCCTTCAGTCCTCAGCCTGCTTGCTCTGCCCCCTGCTTTCCCGATGATGATTACAAAGAACATTTCAGATGTCTCTCAATACTCCAACTTCTAAGCCTGAGGCCTGTTGAGGAAGTTACAAAGTGGTTGTTTTCTTAGTACTAACTTTTGAGAGAAAACCCTGATCACTGGGGAGACAAGGAAGACCAAGAGAATTGAAGCTCAGGTATTTCCCCCCAGGCCACAGCTTTCTTTTTGCAGAGAAACCTGACTCCTGATGACCACTGGGGGTCCCCAGCAGGCTTTTTTTTTTTTAATGCACCGGAGACACCACACTCCTAAACCCTCCTGCTCCACGCTGTGGTCTTCTGGGGGCAAAACCAACATTAAGCTGTGACTCAGCCAGCCTGGGAGCCATGCTGTTGTGCCCATAGGTATAGCCAAGCCTCCGAGGAGTGGGGCCTTCCCTGCCAGCCCAATTTTCAGCTTAAATCCTTGTCCTAATGTTATTTTAATGTGCTTTGGGACCCTGGTGGGTAGAGTGGGTAGCAGGGAAACAGCATTTCATTTCCTTTGGAGTTTGAAATGTGCCTGAAACTTCTCAAGTACTTGAATGAGTTCCGGCAGTTCCAAGCAACTTTGTGGGTCTTTGTCTTATTTGGCAAAGTTAAATTTTTCCTAGGGGGGAAAAAACAAAGAAACAAACATTAATTAAATGTCTAGTATGTACTGAAGGGGTTTCAGAACAGGATTCCCTTTGATGTGCCATTTTATATGTGAATTATTATTATTATTTTTAAAATATATTTTTATTGATTTCAGAGAGGAAGGAAGAGGGACAGAGAGATAGAAACATCAATGATGAGAAAGAATCATTGATCAGCTGCCTTCTGCATGCCCCCTAATGGGGATCAAGCCCACAACCCAGGCATGTGCCCTTGACTGGAATCGAGACCGGCACCCTTCAGTCTGAAGGCCGATGCTCTATCCACTTAACCAAACCAGGTAGGGCTACATGTGAATTATTTTGAGCTGAAGGCAATAGAGACCCTGTGGGCTCAAGAGAAACTTTTACCTAGCCTTTAAAGAATTTAAATTAGGGGCTGGCCCTCAGAAGAATTATTATCAGAAATAACTTTTTAAAAAATTTTTTATGAGCTATCTGTAGGGCAGGACAAACTTCTAATTCCTGAACATCTGCTCTTCTTCTAGGCCTGCAATGGCCTTCCTCATCTCTAAGTTCCAAGGCACCTTACCTCATCCTCACCTCAGAATGCCATTTATACCTCATTTAACTTTCTGTCTCTGAACCTTTCATGTATGTAGGGCTCCCATACATACATATGTAATTAAATTCAGTTATTTTCTCTGTTAATATGTCTCATATTAATTTGATTATTAGACCAGACAAGAGAACCTAAAAGGGTAGGTAGAGGAAATTTTCCTCCTCCACCACAGTACCATGCAATTTACATTCATGTATTAGTTAATTTTCAAAATGACCTCATGAGTTTGGGGTTATTGTTCCAGATGTGCAGATCAGGAAGAAGACATTCAGAGAGAAGAAGTGACTGTCATCTTGCTAATCAGCAGACATGCTGGGCCGCAGTCCTGGTCAGTCTGAATGCACACACTGTGTGGGCTATGCTGTTTGTATGCATCCTTCTGGTTTCCCTTGAGGGCTCTTGAAAAGGAGTCTACTTATAGTTTTACTTGAGGCTTCCAAAGACCACAACAAAATCCATAGCTATAAAGGTGAAGATCTACTTTCCTGGATAATAGAATTAAAGTCTAAACTTAATGAAGCAAGTGTGTATGAAGCGCCTTTGACCCACTATGTCTGCTGCAGGTTCAATGGATAGTCTCAGGTACTTCATTCAAGACAAGAAGAAAAGCACTACTGTTGGGGGAAACACGTTATTTTGATCAGAATGACCTAGGTTGGCTGTGTCTACAGTGAGCCAATACAAGGAACAGAATATCTATCTGATGAGTTGCTGCAGAAGAGGAACAGATGATTCCTTATTACATCATCAAGTGATGGGTAGCTTGACATGAAGAAGAATGCACCAGATTTAAAGCATGGCAAAAAGTGCCAGGCAACACTCAGGAAATTCAGCAACAGGGGAAAATAGAAGGGTCTATTTTAATCAACACTGTTGCAGGCCCAGCTCAGTGCCTGGTGCAGAGTAGGCTCTCCATAAATGATGACCCAAAGTTAAATGATGTTTTTAAAAATGTTGCTGTGCCTGGCAGTGTGTGCCCCACAATCCCTTCGGGTGAAGTCACATTGGTGTGGTCTCGATTCAGTCTGCCCTCCAAAGAAAGCTTAAAATAAGAAACCAAACCCAAACACCATAGCGCCCTCTTCTTATATTTCTCTCACATTATTAACAGAGTAAGGTGTTTGGCTACTAATAGCCACCAGTGCCCACATATGTACAGGACATCTGTCTCATTCTCAAGTATTACACCTGCCACACAACCTGGTTCTATCACACAGAGATCCCGGAGTTTTGTGAAAGTGAAATGACTTGGAAGTCCCTTAGATGAGGCATCTGAAATGGCCTACCTACCTCTTCTGGAATTCAAGGGAGTTGAACCAGAGCAAGAATGGCTGATGGTCAAAATTGAAATTGTGTAATTTTTAATCACTTATACACAAGGGAAAGCTTAATCATCATCATCTTAGGAGAAAATGGTAATGATGACATTTATTTGTGCTTATGTTACTATTTCCCTACCAAAAGAATTCTAAAATTAACTCTCAATAGTGCCTTATAAAATAAATAAGCTAGTAGGACTCTTGGAAAAACCTTAATGCCTCTTATGCAAGGGAAAATAAAGTATGGAAGGGAAAAGGAAGACCTGAAAAGGAAGATCCAAAGGCAGTATCTTAGTTTCATCTGTGCTTGTGGGTGATAGGAGGTAATACACTTGGTTAGTAGGGTGCTTAGAAATTCAGAATCATGAAAATAACAGTGCCAATCTTTCCTCTTCCATTTTTAATTTGCAAAAGGGGAGGAGTAATTAAAACATTCATCATTTATTAGGTGCTTAGAATGTACCAGGCACTGAGCTGACTTAAACTCTATTCTTTTAATCCCTAGAAGTTAGAAGTTATTATCTTTACGTTGAGGAACAATTTAGAGAAGTTCAATACCTTTGCCGACCTTCCTATAGCTAACGAGTTCCTTGAGCTGTTGGGAAGATTTTTTAACACAGGTGTTCTCACTGTGCCTTTTTGTTGAGATATGTGCTTATGTGTTAAATAGTGGTGACTTTGGCCTAGTGTTGACAAAAGTAAGAACGATAATTATTAAAAGTCTACTGTGGATTTTTCATTTCATCTTGAAGGGTGTTTACTGGTTCCCATTTTCCAAGCGCTGCATTTAATACCAGATAAGACTCATCATGATCCCATTTTCTCAAGCTTCAGACCTGAGGAGCTGGTTGCTGGGAATATATGGCAAGGATGGTTTCCCCAGGATTTTTACAAATGTATCTGGATTTTTTTTTATATTGGATTAATCATTTTGCTACTGGGACTTTCTATGGCAGTTTTCTTATTAAATTATATACCTTTTTCTCTTGCAATGCTAATGTCTATTTCTGGGATTGTTTTTATTGTTATTGTAATGTATGAAGCACACCAAAACTCAGAAGATTCACCTTTCAGCTTAGAATTATAAAACCTTAAAAACACCCAGAAGGTCAGAAATATCGTGAAATGGAGGCAGTGACAGCAAGCACTAGACTATAATTTTTATTAAACCCAAATATCTTTGGGCCTTTGGACCCTTTAAACCCTTGTGAGCATTGTTTTAAGTAGAGATAAACTCTGACTTCTAAAAATCTTTTTAAAAAAAGTCTACTGTGAACCAGTTTTTTCACACATATCACTTTTTACTTTTCTTTTTTAAAATATTTGTTTTACATTCATTTTTAAATTTATCTTTATTGTTTAAAGTATTACAGATCTCTCCCCTTTCTTCCCCATTGACCCCCTTTAACCTCCCCCCGCCCATCCCACAACCAGGCCTTCACCACACTATTGTCTGTGTCCATGGTTATGTATATATGCATATAAGTTTTTTGGTTAATCTCTCCCCACCCCACCTTTTAATTTTCACCAAAATATTTACAAGAAAGATTTTACTCTTTCCTTTTTACGGAGGAGGAAATTGAGGCTTATATTGCTAGCAAGTATGTAGAGTTAAATCTAGCTTTGTTTGGCCCTAAAGCCTATGTTCTTTCCCCTTCCAGGCCCAGGTTCCTTGTAAGGATCATCCCAAACACCTGACCTGCTTGCATGGGACAGTCTCCCCCTAGTGACAGTGAAAAGGGTGCACAATCAATGTTCTTGTATGAGTCAATGCTTTCCGTTTTAGACAGACCTCAGTCCTTGCTCTTTCTTTGTCATCTCCTGATCCTCAGCCAGAAACCCTAAATATGTATCTTCTATTTGTGACTAATTATGTTCTTCTGTTTTGCTCATTATTAATAAAAATAGCTGGCAAAACAAATAGCAGGATAACCCACAAAATATGAATGAACAACACATACCCATGGTCTCTCCTTTAGTTTTGTTTCATTTTGTTTTCTTTCCTGTTTTAGACATTCTGGGTGGTTAGCAAAATATACCAGAATATATCTTATTTGTTTTTAGGATCTGTCAAAAATTGTTATGTTGTCTTGGATCTTGAGCCTGCTTTTTTAGCCCACGCCCTTGTTTGGCATGAGGTAAGCCTAGGAATAAGAGGATAAATAGTTGCCTGTATAATGTTTCCATAGAAAGGAAGTTATTATATGACATCCAAATGGGGAAACTTTGTTTCTTAATCCACATGATTGAGGATGTCAAACTTTCCTCTCAACTCTGGAGCCATGAGGCTGCATTCTCTCACTGCCTTTAGCTCCTAGGTTTTTACTTTAACATCATGAGTTTATTTGTTTAGTGTATTTCTCTCCCATTATGTGCTAAGCTTTATCATAGTGGGGACAAACTTTCCTAACTGTTTAATTCTATTTCTATTGTAATTGGTTTTCAGTCAAGGGTAGAGGTAAAAATATTAAGAAGATAAATAGGTTAGATATGAGATCAAATACCTGGACAAGGACTTTGGACTTTATCTTATAAGTCCAGTAGTTCTCTATTTTTCCCTACTCTATCATATAAAGGGTGTGGTACACTCCTACCAGTGGCTATTATTCTCTCCTTAAGTACGGGTGGGGTGGAGGAGGAGGGAGTTAATTAGAAAGGGGGTAGTTAGAGAGCAATCATGCAGTTAGAACCTCCAAAGAAAGGCATCCTTTTTTTTTAAAAAAAATATTTTATTGATTATGAAACCATTCTCTCAGCCCCCACTAGGGGCAGTGAAGAGAGTGAAGAGTGACATTTTTGAATGTCAGCATGGAAAGATGAAGAAGCATTTTGGAATGACATTGTTCAAGTGCACTGGACTTGGGAGTTACCATGAAAGCAGAGACAGGAGGAAATAATAGTTAATTTGTTTTAATGCTACAAAAATATGGGCTACATTGTGGTACAGTGCTGTAAAAGAAGTTTAATATAAAAAAATACTTTGAAGGAAGAATTGATAGGAGGAAGAGAGGAAAAGTTGCCACTACATTTAGAGAACTTGAGCTGAGAGAGAGAGAGAGGGAAAGAGAGAGAGAGAGAGAGAGAGAGAGAGAGAGAGAGAGAGAGAGAGAGAGAGGCTGCTAACAGAAATAGGGCAGTAAAATAAACTCTTGCAGGGCAGGAGAATGGTGAATTTTCACTTACTTTCCTAAGTTGGTATCAATTAGAATTAGCTATTGTTTAATTTTTATTTTTGCAAATAGTTTTGGAATCAAGCATTTCTCCTTACAAACAATTATTTTTTTTGGGGGGGGGGGAGGGTGGTGGTGTTTAGTTTGCTAGGTACAAACAATTTGATGGTACCCAAACCTGTCTTTCATATCTTTCTTTTTCTCTGAACTAAGACCTTTAATTTCACTTTTCCTGTAATCTTTCTTTGTTGATGTTAACATGTGAGAGCTTATACCTTATGGAAATATGTGTGAATGACAACAGTTTGAACAAGTGGAATTATTCAAATTCTCCTAGGTTCAGATTCATGCCTAGAGATCTTTTTTTTTTTTTTTTTTAAACCCAGGTCACAATCCTTTCTTTTATGAGAAAAAATGTTCTATGTCTTAATGTGGTTGATACTCTTCAAAGATAGTTGTCAACAAATCCTCCCATTTATCTATGCACATGTCACCTTTTCCATCAAGAAGTGGATTCTGTGTCCCTTTCTCTGAACCTTGACTGGCTTTGTGACAAGATTCAACCAATAGGATGTGGCAGAGGTGATGCGCTACCAGTTCCGGGCCCAGCCCTTAACAGCCAGGGCGTTTGTGCTTTTGCTGTGTTGGAGCCCAGCTTCCATGCTGTAAGGAACTCTGCGCTATCCTGCCGAGGAGAAAGGTCATGAGGAAAGACCATTGATAAACAGAAACCATGCAGAAAGAAAAAAAAAACAAAAAACTGAAGGAGGAAGAAAATGCCCCATCCAAGAGTCAGTACCAAACCCCTTAGATACAAGAGTGAGACCTTCTTAGACCTGCCAGCCCAGCCCCTCCATCTGCTGAATGTAGCTTCATGGGTGACTCCAGCCAATACCATATGGAGCAGCATAGCCCAGACGGGTAAAATGATAAAACCGGGAGCAAGCCACTAAGTGTTAGGGTGGTTTGTTACATAGCAGCTGACAACATATACTTATATACTTATAATTCCTTACTAATAGATCACAATAAATAAAGGCTACTATGTGTAGGAGAGGTAGAATTTATTGTCTATACCTTGAGGGTTTCTGGCTGGAATGACATAAGGCAGATTAACAGGAAAGAAGCATACACATCTTATTTAATAACATTTACATATGCATGGAAATCCCCACATGAAAATAAAGACCCAAAGAAGTGGTTAGGCCTACATGCTTATATACTAGGTTGAATGAAGTGTGGCAATTGTGGAAAAGTCTCCTCCTGAAATATGTGGGGATGCTAAAGGAAGATAAGAGTTATTTTAACAAGGTCTGTTTGTACCGATTTCTCTTGGCCTCTATTCCTTGTCTCAGGTGAGAAGAATGTTTCTTTCCTCCTGGTATAGAGAGGGCATCTTTCACATGGGGTTTTCATCTCCCAATTTCAGGAAGGAAAAGGAAGGTCAGCTTGCCCTTCCTTACATTTGCCATGCTTCAAGTGCCTTTAACTCAAAATAATCAATATGCCAAAGCAGCAAATTTTGCATTGTGTGTTCTGAACCCCTTCAAATGCATGATAATAAAATGAACACTTATATGCATCTCCCACATAAGAAATAAACATGTTCAAAGCTATCAAAGCTCATTCTGTGCCCCAGGTGAGGTAATTACTATCCTCAGTTCTGTCATGATTATTCCTCTTGCTTTAAAAAAACAGCATTATCATTTATCTGTTACCAAATAACATAACAATTTAGTGAGACAGGCATGTTTGAAGAAAACGGTGCTTTCTTTTGAGCTCTATTTTTTTTTTTTCTTGCCAGTCTCTTAAAGGGAGGGTGTGTGGTGATTGTAGCTCCTTAACTTTAAGACCAGAGAGGGAGACTTTAAGCGGAAGACTCAGAAAGCTGAGTGTGTGACTCCTGCAGCCTGGGGATCAGTGGGTGGAAGTCTGTCTCTCAGGAGGGAAAGCTAGAAAATGTGATGAACTAACTGCTTTGGGGTCAAGATGTGGTTTCAAGTCCAAGTTGGGACACAGACTGAATTTTATTATGGAAACTAATTGAGTGTTCTTACTTATACTTTTCAGTAAGTTTGTGGGCTGGTTTGAGAACAAGATTGACATTCATAATGGCTTTTAGCTGAAAATTCATTTGAATTTGACTTACTACTTGGGAGTCCAACCCATTTGTAAGCTGGGGACTGCTCATGTCACTGTCGGCCAAAGCTTGCAGATGACTAAGTGTCTTCCTGCACTCCCAGGCTCCGTAGGAGGCATAACTGTCTTTCTGAACAAAAGAAACTTACAGACATCTCAGTAACACCTGCAGATGCCTTAGGCCCTGGCCTATGGCTACCCAAATATTATATAATTAGAAGCCCAATGCATGAAGATTCGTGTAAGAATGGGCCTTCCTTTCCCTGGCTGCCAGCACCGCCTTTCCACTCCTGCCTTGGAGCTGCCTCTTTCTGCTCCGGTCCCACCTTCCCACGCTGCCCAGAGGCCCTGAGAGGCTGGGTGGTGCCGAAGGCCTGTGTCATTGCCATGGTGATGATGCAAGCATATTCCGCCCCATCCCCGGCCGCTTGGTGCCTGTGTATGCAAATTAACCCACCATCTTTGTTGGGTTAATTTGCATACTCACTCCTGATTGGCTGGTAGGCGTCATGAAGGTATGGTCAATTTGCCTCTTTCTCTTTTATTAGTGTAGATGGTGGGGGCGGGGGGGGCATCAGAAAGTCCAGCTTGTCATAGTGAGTATATTTTAGGTTTCAAGGGACATTCTGATTTTTAAATAGAATTCCAAAATCAAATGCCTTTTTAATAATTTGTTTTTGCTTGAGATAGGTGTTGTGATATTTCCCAGGCTTGGAGGAGCTAGAAGGTGGAAGGCTGGTGGTGGTAATGGGCATATGGAGAGCCCTGCTGGGTGGTGTCTGAGCTGCCCCTGGGAACAGTTTAACTGGAGAATAACACTCCACAGGCTGCGTGTTGCTGAGGGATTACTGCAAACCTGGTTGCTGGCAGGGACAAAGCAAAAGGCAGAGTCATGTCGAAGGCCTGTTGTCCAGACTGTCTTACTACAACATGAAATGGAAATTACAAAGGAGGAAAATGTCATTTTCACAGACTAACAACAGGTCTTGAGAGGGCTCCTCAGTGTCTTTTTAAAAATTTTAAAAATATTTTCTAAAGCAGCTCACAGCTCATATGCACAGGAGAAAAGTCTATTTTCTCTAAGGACATTAGAGAAATAATTGCTCACCAATGAAGGTTTATTCACATATGCTACAGAAGCAACTTGGAAATCTTGACTTTGGAAATTATGATTGTTCTCACATATAAGAGAATCATGGATACTGAATTTTAATACAACAGTATCTTATGTAGATAACTGTAACATAATGTGTTGAATATTTAGAAAATATTTTTTCACTAAAGCAATGTGGTTTAGTGAAGAAATAGGCGTTTTTTGTTGTTTTTTTTGAATTAGACGGAGATAGGTATGCATTCTGATTTGCCCACTTGTTAAGTGTTCTTGGGAATATCATTGGCAGCCTATCGGGTTTTCTCACCTAAAAATTGGAAACAGAAGTAGCTAACTCACAGGGCTATTGTGAGGATGAAATGATATGACAACATCTCACTCCTGCCTACACATAGTGGGAGTTCAATGTTTGTTTAATATATTAGATATTTAGATTTTTAGTCTGATATCATTTTTATATATGTAGGAAGTTAAAAATATCTTTTAATAAAAATCAATTAATTATTGTCAAAATATGATAAATGTCTAGAGGAAGTACAGAATTTTATTTATGATAATGATCTACTTTGATGGGCTAAGGCAATATATTTATTTTGTGTTTTCTACTAACTACATTTATTGGTTGACTACCCATCATAGAATGAAAAGTTATGCTAAGACATAAAGGGGTAAGGAAATTTCCACAAACTGTATATTAATCTAAAAATAAAGATGTGATGACTAGTAATAATAAAAAATACTAGATGGAATAAAAGGTTGGTTAATTGGTTGATTAATTGATTGCTCCCAACCCTGTCTCCCTGTTGCACCTCAAATAAAGCCAATGCCATTGCTTTTCATTGTGAGGAATCTACCGCTATTTACTACAGAAAAATAGAAAGAAACAAAAAACTACATAAGGGAGATTATAAACCTTGTGACATAATAGAGTTTTTACATCAGGGTCTTGACTCTCTATCCTAACTCCCCTGCTGAAATGGTACTTGGAAACCCCATTGGTTCTTTGCCCCCTACTTCTAGTTTTGAAGGCATTTTGAAAGGTATCAAATCTTCCAATGTCTTCATCCTGTCATCCGACCACCTGTGCAGACTAATTCCTCTTCAATGGCTCTTCGTTCTAGTTGAGAAGATAAGAGGAGACAAGCTCTGGTCTCAGTGGGGAACCTCTAAGTCTCTAGGTAAAAACAGCCCCATTGTGTTAAGTTTCTGCCCCAATTATCCATATGAATATTATACATATTTATTTTTACTTTAAAATATCTATGTTTGTCTATTGAAATAGATTCCTTTATTTAATAAGACTTTATTAAGTACAATGTGGTGGTTTAGTATTATGTCAGCTTCACTGAACCAGAATTACGTTTTCCAGAATTCACCTGTGTTTCAGGATTAGGGTTGTCCACAAGAAAAATTTGCGTGAGATTTGGAAGACAAAAACGAAGCACAGACATTTATTTTATGCTCTGAAATTTGGTGCAAAATGCCAGTCACTGTGGTAGCCCATGAGTGTTGTCACTGATCTGCTGGCTTACCATGGTGGCCAGGTGGACAGCACCTGGGCCTGCAGTTTCTCCAGCTGTTGCTGGATTGTCTGCTTCAGCTTCTCCATTCCCAAGGTGAGCGCATGTGTTGCTCTATGTTAATGGCATTAGCTTCGGCAGATCATTTATGTCTTGAGGCTGGAGATAGTGAGAGACAGAAGCGGGCTCCACTCCAGTTTATCCTTGTTCTCCCCTATTTTACATCCAGCTGTCCTCAACTACTGTTCCAGCTGATCTATTGCAACTTCAGGCCCCACATCAGATGCAGACAATGAGTTCCTTTATTTTTATATCACTCACAGTCAGTCGGCTTCTCTGGTTGACCTTTGACCCATACAATCTGATGTGCCAGGCACTGTGCTGGGCTGTTGGATAATGGTGGTGAGCCAACTAAGTATTGACCTTCTTTTTTACGGAGTTTAAAATCTAGTTTAGGACATTATTATTAAAATACAAAAGGAGTAACACGGTGTTTTTAATTTTCAGTTAAGCTGAGGGCTCTTAATATATATTTATATCATTTTTTTTTATTTTCAAAGATTTTCTTATTGCTTAATTACTATCACACATCTTTACCAGTACAGATGCAAAGAAGACTAAGTGGGGATTTAAGGCTAAGCAGGGATTAAGATGTTTCCTATTCAAACGTCATACGGTTTGTAAGTCACAGAAAATTAATCTTCTGGTTTATATATATCCCACCACTTCTTTAAATACAAAAGTTATGAAAATAACTCAAATTTCTTAGTTTCATGGAGAAAATATTACTATCAGTTGTGTTTACACATTACCAAAATATCTACCACTTCAAAAAAATACATGAATCTAATAGGATACTTGGCACTATGTGGAAAACTACATTGGATTTTTCAAATAGTCAGCTTGATATCAAGGAAGGAGCTGTGAACATTAAAAAAAATGAACAAATAAAATGTCAGCTGTCTTGGCAACTTTTGCTTTGATGCTAAGCTTCACATGATAGGCGTAAACAGGTTTCACTTTTAGTTCACATCTTCCCACAGAGTTGCAGGAGAGATGCTGAGATTTGTGCTGAAACTTTCACTGGAGGTGATGATCTCCAGTCTATCTACACAGGGCTATCGCTGGAGTGACAGACACTTGTGCCACTTAAATGGAATTTGACCAAAAGTGATTGTCATGGGTGAGATCAGTAATCCAACCAGAAATGTACCATGTCTCTGTCCTTGCCACCCAAAGCAGAGCCTTTGCCCTCTGTGATGTTCCTTAAGAATCAGGAGATATGCCTATCATCCTTAACGTGTTCTTTAAAAATTTTTATAATAAAATAAATATACGTTGGTTTGTAAAATTAAACTCCATTGAGATGTGTGAAGAAAAAGTAGAAGTTTCTTGTCCCACCCTGCCCGTCATACTATTGGTCAGTGTTAGCCATATATATATATATATATATATATATACACCTATATATCTATATCTATATCTATATCTATATCTATATCTATATCTATATCTATATCTATATCTATATCTATGGCACTGGTGGGGTCCCTCAGCCTGACCTGTGGCCTCTCGCAATCTAGGACCCCTTGGGGGATGTCGGAATGCCTTTTTCGAAACCGGCAGTCCTCCGAGGGATGTAGTAGTGCACGAAGTGGCAGGTGGCCAGGGAGGAGCCTGAGCCCGGGCCAGATGCCATGCCACTCCCGCTCATCCCTGCCCCACTGGGCCTGCCGCTGCCGCTGGTTGGTAGTGCTACCGCGGAGGTGGGAGAGGCTTGTGTTGCCACAGCTGCACTCGCCAGCCATGAGCCTGGCTTCTGGCTCCCATTGGTCAGCTGAGTGGTGCTCCTGCTGTGGGAGCACACTGACCACCAGGGGGAAGCTCCTGCGTTGAGCCTCTGCCTCCTGGTGGTCAGTGCGTGTCATAGCGACCAGTCATTCAGTTGTTTGGTCGCTTAAGCTTTTATATATATATTAGGGCCGCTGCATGAAAATTCATGCACTCGGGGGGTCTCTCAGCTCAGCCTGCACACTCTCACAATCTGGGACCCCTCAGGTAGGGTCCAGTCCGATGGCAGCATGGCTCTGGTTCCCCAGGCCTGCTGGCGGGGGAGGGACCAAGATTCCCAGATCACCACATGGCTCTGGTTCCCTGGAGCCTGCGGGCGGGGGAGGGACCAAGAGGCCAGTCCGATGGCAGCATGGCTCTGTTCCCATAGCTCCTTCCCAACCCCGTACTGTGGGCAGCCGGGGCCCACAGCTCCTTCCCACTGCCATGCTGCAGGCAGCTGGGACCCAGGACTGACTCCCGCCGCGCTGGCTGGGACCCAGGACTGACTTCTGCTGTGCTGGCCAGGACCCAGACTCACTCCCACTGCGCCGGCTGGGACCCTAGCCTGCTGTTTGGTTGTCCATCTGGTTGTTTAGGTTGTGACGGACTCTGGCTTTTTATATATTAGGATATAAATATATTTAACAAATATTAAGTGCCTACTAATTCACTATTTTTGGTATTGGAATTATTGCAGTAAACAAAATAGACCTCCCCTCTTGCCCCAAATAATTTAGTTTCTGTCTTAGCCTGTTTAGGCTGCTTAACAAATTGCCATGGCCTGGGTAGCTTCAACAATAAACATTTATTTGTCACAGTTCAGGAGGCCAGGAAGGCTCCAATAGATTCAGTATCTGGTGAGAACCACTTCCTGGTTTGCAGATGGCCACCTTCTCACTGTGTCCTCACATGGCAGAGAGTAGAGCTGGAGCAAGCTCTCATATCTCTTCTTTTAAAGACACTAACATCATTCACAAGGACTCCACCCTCATGACCTAATCACCTTCCAAAGGCCCCACCTCCTAATACCATCACAGTGAGGGGCAGGATTTCAACAGATGAATTTTGAGTGTGTGTGTGGGGGGGACACAAGCATTCAGTTCATAACAGTTAACATTTAGCCCATGGTAATATATATGCACAAATTAGTTAAGTTAGGTCAATATCTATTACACAGACCTCAAATACTTCATAGCTCCAAATTATAGAATTTAATTTCTGGCATATATGACATGATTGGTCTGCCGACAGTCACTCAGGGATTCAGGAAAACAGAGGCTCTACTCCTTTTAGGAGGTGTATTCCAAATTTGTGGAATAGTGGTCTTTGTTCTGGTCAGCTGGAAGCAGTCATGGAGGAGAGGATGGGGGAGGCATTTATGGGCGAGGCTTGAGAGTAGAGACCACACCTCCATTCACATTTCATTGGCTAGAACTCTATGGCCTCATCACACCATTCACTACCTGTGTGACCTGGGGTGAATTATTGAACATTTCTGTGCCTCAGATTCCTTGTCTATAAAATGCAGATAGTAAGAGTAGCTACTCCTCAGGCTTCTGTGTTAACTAAATTACATATGCAAATAAAGCCTTTGAATGCTCCTGCCACAAAGTAGGAGCTTAATGACATTGGCTGGGGAATGAGATTTACCTGGGTACCGGGAAGAAGAGGGGAACGTGCATTTTAGTATTTAGATGTTTCTGCTCAATGGGTATAAAGTTTTTCTTTTACTGAAACAGGATTGAATTTTAGCTACTCTTCTGAAACATTTTTCTACCTTAATATGCCCTCAATATTTTCCCATGTTAGAACTATATATACATCTACCTACCATTTTAATAGCAATTCATATTTGCTTCTACTCCACATGGATATACCATGATATATTTAACTCTATTGATTGACATTTAAGTGTTTTATAATCTTTAAATTACAAACAAGGCTTTGATGAATATTCTTGCTTACAGGTTATGGTCCATGATGTATATTATAAATTCTTGGAGTGAAATTTCTAACTTATACTCTCATAACAGTACATGGAAACATTTGGCCACCAAACACAAAAAAATTATTCTTTTTTTTTGTGGGTTATTTTCATGGTTGAATTACAAGTCTGGTCTTACCATTATTATAGTTTATTATAAACCAAAAGGGGAAATATTAAAACTTAAAAGATATTTTTAGGAAAAAAATGGTTCAATTTATAAGGATTAATAATAGGTAGCATTTGCTGTGTCTGTTCTATTTTTAATTCTTACTAAGAAACATATCATTATGTCCATTTAAGAAATGAAGAAACTTCCCTGACTGGTTTGGCTCAGTGGATAGAGCGTCGGCCTGCGGACTGGAGGGTCCCAGGTTCGATTCCGGTCAAGGGCATGTACCTTGGTTGCGGGCACATCCCCAGTGGGGAGTGTGCAGGAGGCAGCTGATCGATGTCTCTCTCTCATCGATGTTTCTAACTCTCTATCCCTCTCCCTTCCTCTCTGTGAAAAATCAATAAAATATATTTAAAAAAAAAAAAAAGAAAAAAAGAAATGAAGAAACTAACTATCAGAGAATTTAAGAAAATACTCTCAAATCAGGTAGGAAGTTTAAAGTAGAGCTGCTACTTGGACCTAGCTGAGCCTAATTCCAAAATCCATTTTCTATATAAGTTAGTCTCCTAAGAGGAAAGCCATTGTTCCTTAGGACTCATTCTACCATTAAATGGGATTAGAGCTTTAATTGACAGGCTGGGGTGTAGCAGCAGAGACACCCTTCCCCTTGGCGTGGATAACTTCTACTTGTCCCCTAGTCCTCAATTGACCCAAATTCTCCAAAGCTGGGCCAGGAGCTCCTCTCTGTACTAGGTCGCCACTCAGCACTCTGCACTTCCTCGAATTGCAGCTTCTCTCCCTCTCAGACTGCCTCTTCCTTGGGCTCACCTGCCAGAACTGGGGTTCAATGGGAATGGTCTGCAGAAAACCTATACAGAAATTACATGAGTACTAGCTTAAAATATGCTTTCTCGGTTTTGGGAGTTGACACAGTAGTCTGCATTTGAAATAAGCTCCCGAGGTATTTTTATGCACAGTAAAATTTATAAACCATTTTACTTAGTTTCTTGAGGGGAGGGACTGGCTTACTCAGTGTTGTTTCTAAGGGCCTGATGGTCATTAAGCACTCATTCAGGGGTCCTCAAACTTTTTAAACAGGGGGCCAGTTCACTGTCCCTCAGACCGTTGGAGGGCCGGACTATAGTTAAAAAAAACAACTGTGAACAAATTCCTATGATCACTGCGGGCCCGGGACGAGTCAGCTGCTAAGACGACAGGCAGCGGCACCCGGTGGGCCGGATAAATGTCCTCGGTGGGCCGCATGTGGCCCGCGGGCCATAGTTTGAGGACCCCTGCAAGTAGGTCTTGAGAAAATGAATGAACTAGGTGGTAGTTCCTAAACAAAACCAGGTCCACAGTGTTCACCTCTCTCTCCTTGGAACATAGCAGGAGCTTACGAGGCACGTGATAAATGAAGTTTGAAATGAATGAAAAAATGACCAAGAGTTCAAAGAGATAGGTTCTAGTTATAATTTGTTATGTACTGATTCTGTGTCTTTGGAAGTCACAAAACCCTAGAACGTGAATTTCCATATTAAATAGATGGGTTAATAATATTCATCCACATATCTCATAGCTCATTGTGGATGTATGGGACAGAGCAACTGCTGGGTGAAATGCTGTTCATTGTGATGATAATAATGACACCTGTAAAAATGCTCTATGAAGCACCATGCAGATACCAAGCACTATGGTCATTCTCATTGTGCCTTTAATCAAGCAGGCTGCATAGGCAATGAACTTTGCTTTGCCCATTAGATGGGAGATTTGTGGGACTAGCACCAGGAAGTGTGTGATGTGCAAAGGGATGCAATGAAAGACAGAAGGTGAATCACAGCCTCCAACTATTTGCTTCCTGTGTGGTCCAGCAGGGACGGCTGTGTACCAGGCCAGGTTCACAGAAGCACTGGCACCCTTCCCTGAGGGAGCAGCTGCTTTCCCAGGTGCTGCTGGCCAGGTCGGCGAGGGGAGGGGCTGATGAGAGAGAGCACACAAGACCTGACAAGTGATCTCCATCAGCTTCTTGCCCCAAAGTGAAAATGAAACAGACTGCTCACACGCGAAGAAGTCCATTTCAGGCGTTGGTTTCTCATATTTTTCAGTTTTAGGAGTTTTATCATCCTTCCACTGATAAACCACATTTGATCTGCTTCAAAGGGCTTTTCCATTAAAGTAACAAATAACCAGGCTCTCTTAAGAGAGCCCCCTTGTCTGCCACATACTTGCAAGGTGACGGTGTGGATCTCCATGGAAAATCTCAGGTCTAATGGATTTCATTTCTCTAAGTAAGCAACATGTTTTGAGGCCAGTATTTAGAGGTTTTGGAAGATGACAAAATTGTCTGAGGGAAGGAAATGGCAACGGACATATTTCAACTGTAAGTGGAATCCTACAGTTGAGCAGACACTTTCCAATCAAAATTAATGAGCAAAAAATGACTATCTAAAGAAAAAAAATAAATTTAGAAAGTTAAGCAAATTCCTATAATCAAGCAACATAATTATCAAAGAAGCAAATAATAATTAGTATATATATACTAATATATATATACTAATATATATATACATATTAGTATATTATATATATATTACTCAATATATATATATATATATTAGAGGCCAGGTGCATGAATTTGTGCATGGGTGGGGTCTGGCCAGCCTGGCCAGGGGGAGGGGACATGGGCAGTTGGCCGGCCTGCCTGCTGGTTGAACTCCTGATCGAGGGGATAATTTGCATATTAGCCTTTTATTATATAGGATATACACTGAGTGGCCAGATTATTATGCATTCAGAGATCATAATAATCTGGCCACTCAGTGTATATATATGATATATCTGCTTACTCACCCAGTCTTCTGGGGAAATTTACCTTGTATAAATTCTGCGATTTTTGGTCATATTCTATGGCATATGATCCTGTCACAAAGGTCAAGTCTAATTAGAGGAGGAATGGGCACCTTGTTCCACCAAGGTCTTTGTGTAGGCTGGCCAGGGACCTACTATGGGTGCAGCCTGGCTCAAGGAGATGAGCTAGCCAATCGGAACGTGTGATTAGGAGGTTGGTGTTCAGCATATCAGGTAAATATGAGCATGGTGTGGTCCTCATGGCCACATGCAAGGTGCATGTGAAGCCGGGCTGCTAGGAGAAGAACTTGAAGCAGGTGTCATAATGGTCCCCACAAGTTGACAGAGTAGCCTCTGTTTCTTATTTACCCATTCCAGATCCCAGGAAGCTTGACTGACTGTTCTTTGCTCTTGTTCTTAGTTTGCTCCAACATTCCACCCTGTGTAAATCTCTCTCTCCAAAGTGGAGTTTTCCTGGGTAAATCTTCCCTTTCAACCAGTAGAAGTCTAATTAGAGCAGTCAAAATGATTAGTCTCCGGTGCTTTACAGTGGTGCTGGCATATAGCAGTGCTGGCACTGGATTACCTCGGCTCGTAATCCCAGCACTCTCACAAGTTGGTTGAGTGAACTTGGGGGAGTTACTTAAAGTTTCTGAGCCTCATTTTCTCATTTGTAAAATGAAACTACCTCATAGATTTGTCTTGAGGGTAGAGTGAGTTCATGCACAGGAACACTTAGGATAATGCGCAGAGCACATCGTGAGCACTATTTAAGTATTAGTAAGAATTAAGCAGACACACAAAGAAAAAATCAGAAATAAGAGACTGTGGGACTGGAGAGAGGAAAAAAATGCTGTGTTAAGGTCGCAATGACAACATTTAGCTAAATCTATGGTGACATCTCTATCCTCAGCTCCCTTCACCTATCCCAGCTGTCCTTCTACCCCCTCCAGACTTTCCTCCTACTTCCCTGACTACTCTTTCTCAGTCTCCTTTGCTGGCCACTCCTCCTTTCTCTGACTCATGCTGGATTTCCTCAGGGCTCAGTCCTGGCTTCTCTTCTCTTTCTCCACTAAACTGTTCCTCTAAGTGATTTTGCACATTTCTTTAAATACCATCTATATTTTAAAGGTCCCCAAACTTGTTTTCCAGACTAGTCCTTTCCCATGATCCGGACTTCTCACCTGGTTGTCACTGATCCAGATCAGTGCTCTTAGTCACCCTGTCCCTAACTGCCCTCCCCTCACTGTCTTTCCCATCTCAGAAAATGCCACTGCTCACCCAGCAGCTGTTTCAGCTCCAAACCTCAGTTATCCTCAACTCTCCCTTTTACCTTACCACTCCTATTCAACTATACCAAGTCCTGTTGGTTCTTCCTTCAATATATAACACAAATCTGATCAATGTCTTCAATGCCGACTAACATACTACCATCATATCTCACCTACACTACTGCTAAAGCTTCCTCGTTGGTTTCCCTACATCTACTGATGTTCTGCTAAAGTACATTCCCATACTGCAGCAAAATTTATCTTCATTTGTTTAAAAGCATTGCCACTCCCTTACTGAAAACTCTCAGTGGTTTCCCACTGCCCCTGGACTTAAACCCAAACTTCTCACCTTGGTTCATATATAAGTCCTTTCATGGTCTAGTTCTCGTCCATCTCCCTCACCTCATCTCACACTTTCTCCCCTTTCTCTCTGGCAATTCTGTGCTTGGAACAAGCCAAGCTCTTACCTTGGTCCAGTCATTGGCATTTTTATTCCCTCTACCATGATCTGCCTTCTCCCAAGTTCTTGCACATCTGACTCATTCTCTTCTCATTCTTTTCATCTCAGCTCTAACCTCTCCTTCTCAGAGATGCCATCTCTGATCATTCAATCTACAAGGTCATTACCCAGTTATTTTATATCTTATGACTCTATTTCTTTAGTGACCTGAGTCACAATGGCTCCAATTTTGTTCTTTCACATTGTCTTTCTCACAAGAATGTAGGCTCAATGAGGACAGGGATCTTATCTGCCTTGTTCACTGAAATTTCTCAATGCCTGTCACAGTGTTCAATACATATTTGTTGAGTGAATGGGATCCTGATAAGTTCCCTGGTTTCAGTCCCTGCTGAGGCCAGGACCAACTTCCTGATTTTGGGTGCCCTTGCATTGACCCTTTCCTTTTGCCTAAGCGAGATTGGATGGGATTGTGCAAAACAACAAAACATGTATCCCTGACCAGTGTCTTCAATGGTTAGAGCATTGGCCTGAGGATTGAAGGGTCTTGGGTTTCTAGGTCAGGGCAACCAATCAATGTGTCTCTGTCATGTTGCCATGTTGCTGTTTCTCTCTCTCTGTCTCTCTCTCTCTGTCTCTCTCTGTCTCTCTCTGTCTCTCTCTCTCTTCTCTCTCTCTTTCTCTCTCTCTGTCTCTCTCTCCCCCCCACCTCTCTTCTACTCTCTCTAAAAATCAATTGAAGAAATATTCTCACTCCTTAGGTGAGGATAAAAGACAAAAGAACACACTGAAAAAGAAAACATGTTTTGACAAATATGTTCTTTCCCCCCTGCAGCAATTTATATATAATCATCAATGAAACACATGATAAATCTAGAAATCTTTTCCCAAATAAACACTGATGCACATACAAAGATTCAGTGCTACAGAATGAAACTAGTGGAGACAGGCAGCTTTCCCAGGAAAGTTGACAATTGCTCATCAGCTGATATAAAAAAGTCTGAATTTGGCATATGCAAGGTGATTTGGGCCCTGTTGTTCCAAAGTTCAGTTTGAAAACTTGATATACTGAATAACATATTCCCAAGCCTTTGTGTGTCAAGTTAACCTGACACAAACTGTTATATTCGTGCCAACTTTACCCTTATTTTCCTCTAAACAGCAATAATTTGTCTAGAAAACATCTCATGTCCGTATATGTGCAGAAAAGCTGTACTCAGTGAGATGTCTAGATTTATTGTTGATGCATTATTTTTTCTTTTGCTTATGAAATTATCTTTTCTTATGTATATAAAAGGCATATGCAATAATTTTCACTTTCTTTTTTTTTTAACAATCTCTTCTTGTTTATTTACTATCTTAAGTTGAACTGGATATGTTATTTTCCCCATTTTACACATTTAATTGCTATTCTAGAGTTTATAATGAGCGAGGGACATACACTGGTCTAAGGGACTTCAACCATTTTTTATCAGAAGAATAATTAAACATTATCCATGTAGAATTCACAAAAAGAAAAAAAACACACACACGCAAAAAAACCTGAGTGCTATACCTTAACCCAGAACCTTTCTGAAACATAGAAATGAGTTGAGGCTGTAGAAAGGGAGTGAGGAAGTGTCTTTGTAGAAAGTTGTTGACGGGGCTGTGGCGTTTGCTGTTCCTTCTCTTCAGGGTGTGGGTGGAAGAGTACTTCCTTATCACCCCATGTCTGGTGAGAAGGATCCTGAGGGGGCTGAATCCAGGCTAGCTATGTGTCTCTTGGAATTTGGAGGCACACAAGAGACTGGTGGGCGCAATATATTGATGAAAGACAAAGGCAAAAGGCTAAGGCAGGACCTGCTCATGAGGACAGCATGAAGAAATGGTCAGCAGTGGAGCACTAATTGCTGTGGCGAGGATGAGAACTCCTGCTGGGCAGGATGCCACAGAAGGCAGCTAAATGAAGGGTCCTTCCCCAGAGGAAAGCCTGCTAGAGGAGATCAAAGCAGTAGAACTTTGTGGGTGCACCTCTAGGGGCAGGAGGTGGGGTGTGGAGGATAGAAAAAGGTTAGCTAGAGGGTATATCATCCATAAGGAAATTGTGCAGTGTGGAGTTCAGCCCTGATTATCTACCAGAAAACATCAGCATTAGATCATAACAAAGCTACTGAAGCAAGACTTTTATTTCTGTTTTTCCTCACTTTCTTGCCACCCTGCTCCAATGGGGTGGGGTTATTGGGGTAGAGGTTGCATAGGGGTGAAGGAGGTAGGAATTGTGTCAGGGGAGCTGGGAGGAGACCTGGCATCATGGAAATAGAGAAGGTTGATCAGTTTTCCATTCCCTTCCCTGCTGCAGGCTTCTGCCTGAAGTGGGTCTGAGCTAATGAGGAGAAGTTAGTACATTATGTTAAACTGGACTGCTCTTATATCTAGAAGCAACTAAAGAAGCTATCATCTGCCCATGGTTTTATTTGGGCCAAGGAGCAAAACAAGAGGGTTTGCAGGAGTATTTGTGATAAGGAATAGATTTATTGGAGTTTTCACCCTTTTGAGTTCTACTCATTCAGCACACTAGTTATATCAAACCATTATACATATAGTTTTATAATATATATTTTTAACATATAAGACATTACTTCTCCTTTTGAAGTGTAAGGGCTTCCAATCATTGGTCGATGAATAGCACACATTTATTTTTCCAAAGAGGAAGACTTGAACTCCTTTTTGCCTGTATTAGGACATTTAAATTGATCCCAAATATCCAAACAAACACTTACTGAAAGTGGGTAAAGGCACATAGAAAATGTGATATTTCCTCTCCCCACTTCTGTCTTTGTAATTCACCTAGACTAGCAGTTCTCAAACATTAGTATGCCTCAGAATGATCCAGAAGTTTTGTTAAAACACAGTTTGCTTGGCTCTTTCCTCAGGGTTTCTGAGTCAAAAGATCAGGGTGGATCCTGGGGAATTTCTATTTTGAACAAAATTCCAGGTAATGCTAATGCTCCTGGCTCAGGGACCAGTCAGAAAAGCACTCACCTAGGCCACAGTCGGACTTGATTCCTAGTCCTTGGAGCCCTACTTGTCTCCCAACCTGTGCTCTGGGAATGCATGCCAGATGTCATTAGTTTAGAAGACTTTTTCAATTAGTGCTACTTATGGTCAACCTTGGCATTTCCTTTGACTTAGTCTTATGGCCTTATTTAGTCCTGTGTGTTTTGAATGCCTCTTCTACTAAATATCCCATATAATAAAACCCTAATATGCAAATCGACTGAATGACCAGTTGCTATGATGTGCACTGACCACCAGGGGGCAGGAGCTTCCCCCTGGTGGTCAGTGCGCTCCCATAGGGGGAGCACTGCTCAGCCAGAAACCGGGATCATGGCTGGCCAGTGCAGCAGCGGTGCAGGGAGCCTCTCCCATCTCCGAGGCAGCGCTAAGGACCCCTTGGGGATGTCCAACAGCTGGGTTGGGCCTGCTAAGCTGGCAGGCAGACATCCCCCGAGGGGTCCTGGACTGCAAGAGGGCACAGGCCAGGTTGAGGGGACACCCACCCCAGTGCACGAATGTTTTACACTGGGCCTCAAGTGTGTGTGTGTGTGTGTGTGTGTGTATCTACACTAATAAAAGAGAAACATGCAAATTAACCATCACTCCTCTATGCCAACCCATGCCCACCAGCCAATCAGGAGCAAGTATGCAAATTAACGCAACCAAGATGGCAGCCAGCTATGGAGCTGGAGCAAGCAGGAGGCTTGGGTTGCCCCTGGCAATGGAGGAAGCCAAGCTTCTTGGCCAGCTCTGGCCTCCGCTCAAGGCTACAAAGTTTCAATTATAGAAGATAAACAAATCCCAACAAAAATGGTGGCAGCCACGGAGCTGGAGCAAGCAGGAGGTTTGACTAGAATTGAACCTGGGACCCTTCAGTCCGCAGGCTGACTCTCTATCCGGTGATGGAGGAAGCCAAGCTTCCTGGCCAGCCCTGGCCTCTGCTCAAGACTACAAAGTTTCAATTATAGAAGATAAATAAATCCTAGATAGTTGCTTCCAGCCGGCCCTGGCCTCCGCTCAAAGAGGTGCTGAAAAAAAAAGAAAAGAAAAAGACAAAAAAGAGGGGCTGGGACCTTGGGTCGCCGGGGGGTGATCAGGCCAGGATGGGATGCCAGGGGCCATTGGGGGTAAGCAGACCAGCAGGGGGGCCAGTTGGGGGTGAGCAGGCTGTCAATGTGGGTCAGTTGGAGGTGATCAGGACAGAGGGGGGGCAGTTTGGAGTGAGCAGGCCAGCAGGGAGGGCATTTGGGGGAAAGCAGGATGGCGGCGGAGGGGGGCAGTTGGGGGCGAGCAGGCCGGCAGGTGGCAGTTGGGGGCGAGCAGGCCGGCAGGCAGAGTGGTTAGGGGCAATCAGGCAGGCAGGCAGGTGAGCGGCTGGAGCCAGCAGTCCCGGATTGTGAGAGGGATGTCCCACTGCTGGTTTAGGCCCAATCCCTGTAAACCAGCAGTAGGACATCCTTTGAGGGGTCCCAGATTGGAGAGGGTGCAGGCTGGGCTGAGGAACACCCCCCTGCCCTGTGCACGAATTTCGTGCACCAGACCACTAATATATATATATATATATATATATATATATATATATATATATATATATATATATATATATATATTTTACATTAAGGAGGTGTTGAGAACCAATAATTATTGAAGACTTTCCCATTAATAAAACAGAACAAAGCAAAAAAAAAAAGAGAGAGAGAGAGACAACCCCCCAAACTTTTCCTTTTTACCTCCCAGATTCCATCAGAAACCACTTGGTAACAAAGGAATCACATGACCACATCTACAACCACCACTTCTTATGGGGTGACTAAATGTATTACACATTTACATTTAATCTTCTCGGCCAATTATCGATAACTCTTTTGGGGCAAAAGGACATTTCGATAAATGATTCTTCCATGAAAGCATAGGCACACACATTAAAGATTTAGTATTCATGCAAGGACTTCAAACCTCATTAGGTTTTACCATATTCCAGATTGTACAACTTCTTGTGCATAGTATGCTTTCTAACAGATAAAAGAGTACTTGTCCTGTTTAAGGCTGCATTGTGTCAATGGATGTTATCAACATGTAGAGATTACATACAGATGGCAGGTTGTGGCCATCCTGCAAATATATTTCTACAATTATTTTTATAGATAGAAGATGCATTGATGAAAAAGGAAAGGATTGGTTTCTAAAGCATAGGGCATGTATTCATTCAAACAGCGACCTTCCCTAAAACATAAATTTGACCAACTTTGGGGTCAGATCTTAGCAGGCACTATTTTGTCCTCTCTTCAAGGAAGGATTTAATTTTAAAGTTTTTAATGTTCTTTCTATACCCACTAAATTTCTGTTCTGATTTTGGAAATTTCCCTTAGGTATTTCAATTACTAGTCTAGAAATCATACAAATATAAACTAACTTTAATAAACTTATGGGAATTGGCTTAAAGATGATTTGAATTTTTGTAGCCAATGCTTGCTATTCCTACTGCTTCTCTTCCCCCTCCTCTTCTATCCTGATGCAATTGGTCATCACAGTTCTAAGTGTAGCCACTCTGGAAGATTCTCAGATGTGGCTTCGTAAGAAAATGCTTACTCAGTATTTTAAGAATCCGGTTTTGAGACTTAATTCATTTGCCTATTGTGGTTTGTTCTGTTAATTTCATTACCTTAAAACAATAATAAAGATTGACTAGAATCTAATTTCATTTCATCTTCTTGCTAATCTTTCCCAAATCTTCTCATTGCTATTTTGTTTGTTAAAGGTTGAATTTTTAGAGAAATTTTTGGCATGTTCTTCATTAAGTACAAATCCCATCAGTTTTACATTTAAAACAGAAAAATAACTTTATCACAAATGCTCTCCACTAAGAAGTCATAAAAATTCTAAGATAATTTTCCTAGAAACTTTTTTTTTTCCACATGACATAAATGAGTTATCCTTGCTTTTAGGTTACTTTCTAAATAATAGAAACCTTTGTCAAATCTACTTTTCCAAAGGTCCTAAATACTTGGGAGTCTTTTATCATGGGTTGAGTCAATATGAAGTACATAAAATTTTATAGTAGCCCAAGAGCCTCTTGGCTTCCCCCAACTTATGATGTTTCCTCTCTTATCACCCAGTGACAATTGTGACAGTTTACAGAACACCCAACTAATATCATTGTATAAAAATCTCACTAAAAAAATTTGATATCCATATCTTTAGTGTCTAAGAAGGGATTTATAATAAAACTAGTGGCCCAGTGCACGAAATTCGTGCATGTTAAAAGGGAATGAATTAGAAGAAATATTTTAATATTGCTATTTGCCCTTTCTCTATAATAGCAGTGTCAGAGATGAAAGAAAATTAGTAAAATGTATATAAAATCTCCCTCTTGTCAGAGTCTGGGGTGTGCCATGGGACCCAGAGTCAAGTCCCCACCCACCACCTGTATGCACTTTGAAAATGCAGGAGACCCAGACCCAGCCGGCCTCACCCCCATTGGGCACAGACCTGTCAAGCCCCTTCAGGCAGGGGGCACAGCATCAGGTCCCCCATCAAGCCCCGCCACGTGGGGGGCACAGCCTGAGGTCACCCAGCCCAGCGCTGGGATGGGGGGTGTGGTCTGAGGTCTCCTGGTCTGGTGCCGGGGTGGGAGGGGGCTGCCTGAGGTCTCCCATCAAGCCCTGCAGGGTGGGGAGGGGTGGCCTGAGGTCCTCTGTCAAGCCCAGCCCCCTCAACCCTGCAGTGTCATGTCAGCGCTGAACGGGGATGCATGCAGCAGTGTCACATCCCTAGCCAGGGATGCAGGCTGGCAGCTTCATCTCAGCGCTGGGCGGGGACACACGCAGGCAGCATGACGTTAGAGCTGGGGGCGGAAGTCCCCACCTCTGTCCCCGCCCACAGGCTGGTCATGACTGGGACACTGTAATGGACAAATTAGCGCATATTACCTCTTTATATGTATAGATATTAAACATATTTACATACATATTACTCTCCTCTTAGTAGACAGTCCAACATTAGAAAACACAGGCAGATGGAATAAGATGGATAAATGATTCCAAGCTGCCACTCATGACCTAGGAAACTTCCAGAACTGCTGCTGGGCAGTTTAAGGTAGTGTCCCCACAATCTTTTTTTTTTTTTTAAATATATTTTTATTGATTTCAGAGAGGAAGGGAGAGGGAGAGAGATATAGAAAAATCAATGAGAGAGAATCATTGATTGGCTGCCTCCTGCACGCCCCCTTTTGGGGATTGAGCTTGCAACTCGGGCATGTGCCCTTGACTAGAATTGAACCTGGGACCCTTCAGTCCGCAGGCTGACTCTCTATCCACTGAGCCAAGCCAGCTAGGACTCCCCCACAATCTTGAATAAGAACAGTTTTTTATTTTTAAATAAGGCTCATTCATTTTTCTTTTTATTTTTAGCTTGCAATATCTCGAATACCTTTTCTTCTATAATTATAAAATATTAGAGCTGTGTTTCAGGGCATCTGCCATAGTGATAATTCATTGAATTAGAAATGGATAACTGACCCAGAGGTCATCAAGCCACAAACTGGTCAGCAGCCTGTGGGATCTGGCTCTCACAGATGAGGCTGGCCAGTTCATGTCTTTGGTGAGACCTTTGTACTAAAACTCCGTGACAACTGAACCCAGCTACCGGGTTTAAGCTGAAGAGTCACCCAGAGTCAGGAGAAGGGCAGTTGTTTTGATGCTATGTGCAAGATAGCTAACTATTCAAAGGAGTCAGGCAGAGAGAGAAAAGAATGGAGCAGATTTATAGAAAGAGGCAGAAGAGAGAAACCACGAGCTTTGAAGAGAAAGTAGATTCTAGGGAGAGAGAGATTGAACCTTGAATATTTTGGTGTTCATAGAAGCCCAGTTTCCTTCCTTTATTGATATGGAAATCCACAAAATCCCTGTATCCTGAAAATAATCTCCATTTTTCCTGTTTACCTAATTTATGAGTAGGTTTCTGTTCTTGGAGAGTGGGGCCATACCTCGACATAATAGCCGAGGTGTTAATTTCGCTTGGGAAATTCTGTTCTTGAGCCTACTTAGGCAGCAGGGAGAGCCTTCCATGTACCCTGCCCCTGGGATAGACTTTCAGACTCCGAAGTCTACAGGAGGAAAAGCACACAAGACTTAGCATTTGAGCTGATCAAGCAGAGTTTCACAAATGCATGGCAGAGACTATCACGTTGAGAGACAAGAATTTTCAGGGATCCAGGGGCCTGGCCCACAGCAAGGGACAGGAGGAAGGATGAAAGCCTAAAGACTAAGATTTGCTAAGAACCTTATTTGACTAAGATATCAATGAATTTGTCACAGCTCTACCCCAAAGTGAGGGAATTAGCTTTTCGGCCATTGGGGGAAAATTGACGCTTGAGAAGAAAATAATCCATTTATAGAAAACTGTAGTCAATTTAAGAGAGTTACATTTTTTCCTATATGAGGTTATAGCTTCTGAAAACTTTACCAAGAACATTAAACCATAAGAAAACACAGAAATTTCAGGAGAGAAGTTATACAAGGAAATAAAAAAAATGTAGTTCCTCCACCATTACGCACACATAATGGTGTGGGATAGGCAATCTTGCATAAAACCACGTGGGGGTCCCCACCTTCCACAGAACAGAATAATAGCTCACATTTACTGAATGCTTGCTACTACTTAATTCTGAAATAAGAATTCTACTCCAAGTATCTCAGTTAATCTACACCCACTACATGACAGTAGGCTTATTATCTCCATTTTGTGGATGAAGAAACTGAGGTCCAAATGGGCCAATGCCTGCAGTTTCAAAACTATCAAATTGAGGTCTGCTATAGTTGCATACTTGCCAGCAGCACTAGGACAACAGACTCCTTGAGCAGGGCCCTGAGTCCCATAGTCATTTGTGAAGCACTTTGGTATCATGGAAATATCATGAATTTTGGAGTCAAACTTGGGTTCTAAGCCTATGTTAAATTAAACAAGGAGGCCATTAGTCTGAGATGGTTCTAATGTCATGGCAGCCTTCATAAGCAAAGTCTAAGCTTGCATGGCTCAAGGTTAAGAAATTGAAACCTAAGGATAACCCCTGGCTAACAGCCACCTCGGTTTTAAGCTGTAGCCAGTTAATAATTTCCTTGGTTTGCTTCTGCCCCTTCTCTATAAAAGTCTTTCCCCAGTGGAGCACTCCTAACCACTTCTGGTTTGGTGCTGCCCAATTCAAACCAATTTTTGCTCAAGTGAACTCCTAAATTTTTAATATGCCTCAACTTCTCTTTTAATATCTGTCTCCATTAAACATAAGCATGAGAACTTAGGAAGTTAACAAATGGTCTCTGAGCCGCACTTTTCACATATGTAAAGAGAAGCTATTATATCTTATACAATGAGTGCATAGTATGTCTTCATTTTATGGAAGCTTTTGATACCAAAACCTACTTCATGGGAGACACTCAGCAAAGATTTGTTGAATAAGTGAGTGCATAAAAACAACCCATATCCAAGGGTTAAGGATTATTATTCAGAAAACTTGTTTAGTAAAATCCAGATTTTGATAAGAGGAAATAATACTTTGTATAACTTCTCTTCTGAAATTGCTGAAAAGCATGCATTTTTAACTGAATAGGGAGAAAAAGGGACATTTCAACCATTTATTGTCTGCTGGTTCTTACCCGTACAGAGAATATCCCTCTGGTAAAGCATTAACAAATTAAGTCAAATGTCATTAAGTCTGTCTGATTTCCCATTCATGTGGAACTTTAGTAGATTACATAAGCAGGCATCCTAAGTCTCTATGCTCTGTATTTTTCCATTTTTCAATTGCTCTCTACTTCATCCTGCTTATTTAATTAAGGACTGGTTACTTATCAGTGGCCATAGTATCATTTTTTTTTTTGCTGCCTTCTGTTTTCCAAAGTTTAAAAAGAGAGGTGTCTCATTTGGATTATTCAGCTTCTCCGACTTTGCTCATTCATTTTTATGATCCCCCTCCCCCGGCTGTTTTCTCGAGTAAATTGCTCTTAACAGATCAGTCTCCTTCAAAGCCTTTGCATTTACACAAAGCTGCTTCTATAACCAACAGGAACATGAGTTAGTAGCAGGTGAAATCTCCATTACTGGTGGTTAGACAGAAATGCGAACTGACTTTAAAAATTAACCATTATTTCCTCTAAACTTTTCCTCTGAATATTTCACCTGCACCTATTTGAATTTAGGGCCTTTCTAAAGACAAGAGTGTTTCCATCTGAATAGGAGACTTACAGTAGTAGGTGAAGCAAAGACAATTGTGGCAGTTTAACAAGCCTGAAAATTACCTCCAAATTACTGAAGGGTGGAGGCCGGCATGACTGGGACAAGAGGACCTTTGTAAATCTCTCCCCTCACTCTTCATTTTCCTAGTTCATCCTGTGCTTGTAATTTATGTTTCTGAGCCTTAGCAGTGCTATAGAATAGGCTCAGAAATCCCCGATTAAAAGTAAAGCAAATAAAAATTGAAGGAAGAGCTTTGACCAACAGCACACTTCAAGCTGGGGGAAGGGACTGGACAGGGATGAGAAGAGATGCATGATCTCAGTAAAGTTGGGGGGACATAGGGAAGGTGCTTGCTGTCAGTCACACCTGAGAACAAAGGACATTGGCCAGAATGGTTGTGGCCACTGAAAACTCAAAGAAATCTGGGTTACTTAATTCCTTGAACAGAGACATTCACGCTCTTGTGCTCTTACACTCTTGGTTCCTCTTGTGCTCTTGGGACTCTTATTGCTCAGGGCCTGCCCTGCTGTACTAGTATTTTCCATGTGGACCCCCAGCCTCCTGCACCCCCGCCACACACACACAATGGACTAATGGACTGCTGCTAGCCTGATGCTGAACTGACCTGGTTGCATCATGGAACAGAAACTCTGAACATTGCCTCTGCTTCTAGCTTCACTGAAGGGAAGTAATTCCACAAAAATAAAGCTTCCCACCATTTCTCATCCTCCCGTGGAGGCCTCCAGAAATGCTTATTCCAGCTACCCCAAGAACCCCAATTTCTCCAATAACACAGATGCCAAAAGCCCACCTTTTTGGGAGTTAAGAAAGCGTTTTGTGGCTATGCCTCGCAAGCACTGTATATTCTATAAGGTTGTTTCTTTGGGAACACATTCTGATTGCTGAATAACTTTTGGACCCTCATCTGTTTGCAGATTGGGGCTGCTCCTTCTGTCTTTTTCTTCCCTCCTTCAATTGGATGCGATGACTGAAGTATTCTGAGTCACTTTGCAGGTTTCACTTCTCATGTGAATCTGTTTTCAGAAAGGTACTATGTACAATACATATACAACATTAAATAAATTATTTGGTGGGCTTTTTGCATGCATCAAGTGGGTGGAATGATCATCCTTTACATGAACTGCATGATGACCAACCTCTTATTCATTTGTCTCATAGCTAAAACCCAAGTGCACTCTCTCCACGTCTGTGTGTTCTTGGCCTCTGCTGTCTTGACATGGGGGGTGTGGGCTAATGCCCTGAAGGACCTAGGAAGGAGCCATGATTAGGGTGCCAAGGACCCAAAACATATTTGAAGACCCCTGACTAATTTTGGAGGCTGTTTTTGAAGCTACTTTTGAGTGACAGAATAAAATAATAGTAACTTCTTAAAGGAACAAAGAGATCCAGTAATGATGAAATTTTTTGTCATTTCCTTTCACTGGATGTCTGGTCCCTCTCGGGATATAATTTTTCCCAGAAAGCATGATTTGTTTTATACATACTTCAAAAAGCACAAAGGTCCAAAGGACCAACCAAGATATTTTTTTTCTTATACACAGAAAAGTGTTAGAATCACAACTTTGTGTATGGCAATTAGTCTGAAAATAGAAGTCGGGGTCCTGGAAGAAATGTGAATGAGATCGTAGCACGCAGAGAACGTCTTTGCTTAGTGTGTGTGGGAGAGATCAGCTGTATCTGATTAGTGCACATTTTATAAAGGCGTGGTGTTGGAGGAAGCAATCAAGTTAAGTAGAGTCCAATGGAATCATCTGGAATTTTTCTTTGATTTCTATAGATTTTGGTTTAGGTTGAGCATAAGCAGACACTAGGTTAATGATGGACAATATGTAGAATTCAGAAAGGGATTTAATAAACAAGATGCTTTTTAAAGACATAAGAAGGCAAAGTACTGAACAGAAATTGCACTTCTCAGGGCCTGAGAGAAATAGTTACTTGTAGCAAAAGTGCCAAGACTAGAGGATGCAGGCAAAGAGCTGGCCGTACTCCCTGTCCCATATGTCCTCCACCCAGCTCAAAACAGGGTAACTGCAGTGCTAAGAAAGAACACAGTGGAGACTTAGAAGGTACCTGAATGATTGAGTGTTGAGAGAGCTTAGTGGTGGGAATGGAAGGAAAAACTGACCTGTCAATTTTATCCCACATTTGAGCAGCTCTAATCATTAGACATTTCTTACTAATATTGAAATAAATCCTGCCCATGTGTACCTTTATTCAATGCTTCTAGTTCTGCCTTCTAGTGTGATTTAGAACCAATCATATCCCTCTTTTGAGTTACAATTCTTCAAATTTTAAAGACAGCCAGGTCACATCCTGTGCCCTCACTCCATTCTTACCCGGTCCTAAGCCATCTTAAGTTTTATTTATTTGGTTAACTATTACTGATCCCTTCAGCTCTTCTTCATATGATCTGTATGATAGATGCATTATTCTCCTGGTTTCTGGAGGCGTTAGAGTTAGTCAATGGGCCTTTGAAAGTGTTGGACTGAACCAAACACTTCAGAGTTAGGGCAGCCATCTCAGAGCACTGAGGGACCATCCTTGTCGGGAAGCCTGTGCTATTAGTGGAAACTAAGCTTACCTTGAAGTTTCACCTCATCATCAGCTCCGTCTGAACTTTTATTCAGTTAAATCCGAGGTCCTTTTTGTTTTGTTAAGAAAACCTCCTCCATCCTGTTCTTCTGTGGTGAATTGAAAAGTACTATTATCTTAAAACTTTATTCTGAGTTCTATTAACTTTCATTTTATTTGTTCAGCCTATTGTTTCAGCATGATTTAATCTTTCTGAATCGTGATTTTGCCATCAAAAGCATGTTTTATTGTGGCATTTGCTGATAAACACATCTTCTATGCTTAACAGAAATGTCAATTTAAATGTTAATGAGGTGACATTTTACATATTAAATTAGAAAAGAAGAAAAAGAATGAGAAATGTGTGGGGGAAAGAGCCATTTTTCATAAACATTTAACAGGGGCTTAGAATGATACATATATCTTGGAAAGAAATATGACAGTAGGCAAATTTCTTTTTGAAGTATAATTTCTCTTCCAGGAAATAATACAAATGAATTAATCTGATCACACAGAATAGAATATTTATTTCAACATAATTTAGAATACTGTATTTTTTCAGTATAGAAGGTGGGAAATCTAAATATATTAGTAGAAGATTGTGTTAAATTCTATTTGACCCATGAAATGGAATGTTATGCAGCCAGTAACAAAAAAAAATCACATTTTTACATGGGAAAAAATAGGCAATAAAATAGTCTGAATAGTAGATAATTTATATTCCAGTAAAAAGATGAGTATGTATGTGTAAAGGGTTTGTGTATCCGTACAGAAATATCTGGAAGCCTATGCATCAGTTTAATAATCATTTATAATAAAAGGTGGGAAATAAAAGGTTAATATGCAAATAGACCAAACTGCGGAACAACTGAACAACCAGTCGCTGACCACCAGGGGGCGTGCGTGGAACATGGCGGGCATCGGCAGCAGGCAGCAGAGCTGTGGCGGGATGGTGGAGCAGGTGAGTGGGGGCGCTAGACCAAGGCTGGGCTCCAGTCACTGTCATCCGGGTGAGCCTCTGGTGGTTACTGAAAATTTTTTGCTCCCATGCACCGCGGTCCTGCCTGGCGCTCACACCTGCTACCAGCACCGGCCCCACTTGCACCCGCTGCCAGCACCCACTGCTGGCTTTGGCCCTGCTTGCACCACTGTGGGCACTGGCTTTGCTCGCACCTGCAGCCGGTGCTGGAGCTGCCGCTTGCACCTGCCAGTGCTGGTCCAATCACTCAGCACCATTAGCAGGGAGAAGCCCTCAGGGGCAATCAGGACCAAGCCCGGCTGCTGGTCCTGATTGCCCCTGAGGGCTTCTCCCCCTCCCCCTGCTCCTGAGGGGCCTCAGGGCAACAGCCATCACTTGCACCCGCTGATGGCGCCAGCCCCAATCACTCTGTGCCATCAGCAGGTGCGAGTGGGGCTGGCGCCATCAGCACACGGGAGTGGTGGCCGTGGGAGCAGGGCTGCTGGCAGACAGGGGTCCAGGGGCTGCAGCAGGAGGGGCCAGGCGGGGGCATGGAGGATGAGCCGAGACCCGCAATGTCACGGCCCACAGTTCCTTTCAAGGTGCATGAATTCGTGCACTGGGCCCCTAGACTATAATAATAAAAGCATAATATGCTAATCAGACCAGACGTCCTTCAAGAGGTCCTTCCTTCCGAACAAAGCCACAGCAGGAGGGGGCCGAGGCAGAGGCCCCAGGCCGCAGTGGCAGCGGGCAGAGGCCGGGGCCCAGGCCCTTGCACAAATTTTGTGCCTCGGGCCTCTAGTGATTATATAATGGTGATAGAATTGCCAGTGAATTTTACATTTTTGTTTATATTCTCTATTGTGTAAATTTTCTAAAATGAACAAGCACTAGTTTTATAATTAGAAAAAGTTCTATTTTGGATTTTTTTGGGGAAAGTTTGAATTAATTATGACAAACACTGGTCCTTTTTACCCTATTAAGGTTCTCTGGAAACTGACTCTGATATGGAGATTTGGCTGCAAAGATTAACTGAGGGGTGCTCTCAGCAACTACACTTATAACAGAATGAGGGAAACAGGACTCAGCAGAGGCAGAAGTTGAACTGCAATTGAGTTGTTACAAAGATCCTGTGGGGATCTTGAAAGCTGGAATGGCCATTTAGATACGTCCTGGATTGGGCAAGGAACCAGGCTGTATACGCTGGTCTTGACCAGTCACTGGATGTGGGAGGGAGTGTAACCTTGGATGATGTAGCTCCTTTAACTGAGGGCAATTCCCAAGGAAGAATTAATCTGTCAGCCATCAGCAAACATTCTTGAAGTTGGGGGAGTGAGTACCTCTATCCTGAAGGAGGGAATCTGGGTGATGTACTACCAGATCTACTGTAGAAGGGCATCACTGCTCTCTTGCCTTATACCCCAATTCTCTTATGGCTTTTTTTTTACATGAAAATAATTCTGTGTTTCTCCTCACAATCCTTCACTCCTCTGTCCCTCCACTTACAGATTTCCACAGTTAAAGCATTGAAATGTGATTTTATGAAAAGTTGGACTGAGGACACATTTATTCATTCATTCATTCATTCATTCGTTTGTTTGTTAGTGCATTTGTTCATTCAATAAAAATATTTATTGAGCATTTATTGTTGTGCCAGGCATTGTTCTAGGTGCAGAAAACATTGTAGGAAACAAAATACCTTTCTCATACATCTTACATTCTAAGTGGCAGACTCTTGGCTTTGTCATTGGGCCAAGTTAAAGGACATTACTCTTAAGGTGAGTCTGCTCCCTTTAAGGAGTGCCTTAGTCACATGTGGATACAGATTTCTGACTGGTTTACTCTAGTATTAGTCTTCCATACATGCCCAGAATGGTTTGAATCGTAGCTGTGGATCCAACTCTTAGTAAAAATAAGTAAGTAAATAAATGAATAATAAAAAAAGCTAAAAATAATTGCTTGGTATTGATGACCAATGACTATTCTATTCTCCAACGGAGGAGGGGGAGGGGGTCTCCAATGTCTATGGACATTGGAATACAACCTAAGAGACTCTGATTCAGATAACCTCAGGAGATGTTTTTCCTGAATGAACACAGGACTCTCAAGCGGTTTTTTTTTACTCCTTCTTGGCACCTTTCTCAGATATATATGATTCGTTTTAAGGTCTCATTTTAAAATGAAATTGATGAAGTGACTTTATGTTAAGATCAGTCCTGAAAAATGGGGGAAGATTAAGAAAATCGATAAGATGCTTTCTCTCAGTTGCACAATTCCCAATTTTGATAAGTAAGGCCAAATTGTTTCACATTAATTCATTATTTCAGTGAAGAACAAACATCTGTGGCTATTAAAGAAATCTAGTGGTAGGAAATGAGAACAAGTGGATAGAATAAGAAGGCTATGGTTTTCCTAGATTTTTCCCCCTCAAAATTACGTGAGTGGTTATTCATATAAACTATATTACTTTTTTTAAAAAGTTGTAATAATTTATTTGTGAGTTTTGTTATTGTTAGATAAAAGTTTGGTTACTGAATTCAATTTTATAAAAACTAACACCACAATCTTTATTCTTTCATAGGAAGATGGGAAAGGATAATCTGTGTAACTAATAGACATAACTGTGTTGACCATTCTCCCTTTTTAGGGTTAGAATCACATTAAGCTTCTTTGAATATTGTGAAAATGAAATACTTAGCAAAAAGTCCATGCATTCATAGCAATTTTCTCCTTGAAAAACAAAACAAATGTTAATCATGCAGATTTATATTCTGACCCACTGTTACTGGTTCACAATAAAGGCTATAGGTAAAACAAAAATATACTCACAAATCAGGTACTGTTTCTTCTTTTCAGTGGGAAATTGTATTTTTACCCTGCTAAAAACTTAGGCTGGAAATGTCGCCATGAAATATTAAAATAGTAAACAGTAAAAAATACCCACCCAATTGCACAAATGTATGAAGCTAAATCTCCTAACTAAATCCTCATACTTAAGTGAGAGAACCAGTAAAATTTACTGACAAACATTTTATAGAATAACTCATTTCCCATGCAAGAATGCATAGTATAAAACGAATAATGGGGTCGTTGTTACCTAGCTTGATTTGTCCTGTTTATTCTTTAGCTATCAGCACTTTCTCAGATACTAATAAGAAATATATCAAGAAAAAATATTATGGAGACTTAAATTTTTAGCCACACACATCATCATTAGTATCTTTATTACCATCATTGTCATTATCAATTCTACCACAGTATTGCATAATTTGATATTGCATAATGTGATATTTTGAGAATTTCCCACTGAAAATAAGTGTGATTTTTTTGTGTGTATTACATTAATGAATTTCAAGTCACTTAGAATGAAAGTAGATTTTTATTTATTAAGAAACCTATTTCAGATTTATTATATTACTAAAGGCCTGGTGCACGAAAATTTGTGCACTCGGGGGTGGGTCCCTCAGTCCAGCCTGTGCCCTTTCACAGTCTAGGAGACCTCTGGGGATGTCCAACTGACGGCTTAGGCCCGCTCCCCGGACTGCTCCCCATCACCCCTCTGCTGCCCCCCCCCCACCCTCCAATTGCCATCCCCTCCCTCTGCCTGCTGGCACCTGCCTTGGCTGGCCTAGCGCTGCCCACTTGCTGGCCCCACCCCCTACCGACTGGTTGTTATGCCATTCAGTTGGTTTGCATATTAGGTTTTTATTATATAGCATTTCAAAAGGGTTTATGACTAAGATATTAAAAAGAAGAGCAGTACTGTTTCTGGTGTGAATAAAAACTAATAACTATAAGAAGGTCCCTTCAAACTTTTGTTTAAGAGCTTGGTCAATCACGTTCCTTTGTTAGTTAGGGTACTCCAGAGAAACTGAAACAATAGGATATCTATCTCTATATCTATCTATCAAACCAATAGGGTTTATTATCTATCTATCTATCTATCTATCTATCTACCTACCTACCTATCATCTATCTATCATCTATCTATGGTATCTATCTACCATCTATCTATCTATTTATTATCATCTATCGGTTACAAGGAACTGGCTTATATGATTATGGTGGTGGCAAGTTCAAAATCCGCAGAGCTGATGTCCAGCTTGCATCTGAAGTCGAGCAGGCTACTGTAGAACAAGGAAGAACTGAAATTCCAGTTTGAAGGCCATCAGGCAGGAGAATTCCCTTTTACTCGGGGTAGGATCAGCTTTGTCTTCTAATGAGGCCTTCAACTGATGGATGAAACCCATGCACATTAGGAAAAGCAGCCTGCTTTAGTTAGACTATTGATTTAAATGTTAAATGTTCAATATTATTTCAGTGTCATCCAAAAACACAGTTCCAGAAACACCCAGAATAACATCTGACCATATATCTGGGCACTGTGTGGCCCAGCCTAGACTTTGGTTCCCATGGGTGAACAGGGGGAAAAGACCGGAACGAGCTTTTGTGCCTTTTCTGCCCCATCTTCTATCCCCTCTCCTAGATATGTATCCGAGGGAGGATTTCTTAGATCTCTCTCTCTCTGCCACCAATCTTTTCTGTGAGCTCCACTTAGGTCTGTGAGAAAAACCTATAATTTCCCACTTGCCTGCACTTGGCTCTAAGTAGTTAATTTAAAAATATAGCTGAGTTTTTCTTACTGTCCTTTATAGGCCCTTTCTTCCTCTCATATTCTGCCATAGTGAACATATATGCTGGTTTTCTATTTGTCCTTGGAGTCAATGGTCTTACTTTAAATTTCACATTATTTAGTTACCATGTGACTTCACTTATTTGGTAAATTCAAGAACAGTTGTGATTTTGCAGATTATCTGGTAATTTTTTGATACTGAAGGGAGTTATGCTCTTTCCAGATATTTACATTCATAAGTGGAAGCTGGAAATCTAGTAATTTCTTCTTAAAGGTAAAGTAAATGTCAGCTGTGTTTCAGATATGGTTAAGGTGGAGAAGAATGCTAACTACTTTGAGAGATGAATAGGAGCTATTATAAATTGGTAATTATTTTAGTTTATCTGGGTTGCTACAACAAAATGCCATTGTCTGGATGGCTTTTAAACAACAAATATTTATTTCTCACAGTTCTGAAGGCTGGCAGTCCAAGGTCAGGGTGCCAGCATGGTAGGTTCTTGCGAAAGTCCTCGACTGGGCTGCAGATTGCCACTCTCGCTGTGTCCTCACATGGTAGATGGGGCTAAGGAGCTCTGTGGGGCCTCTTTTATAAGGGCACTAATCCCAGTCAGAAGAGCTTCACCCTTATGACTTCAGCACCTCCCAAAGGCTTCACCTCCTAACACCATCATATTGGAGATGAGAGTTTCTATAAATTTTAAGGGGACACAAATTTTCAGACCATAACAGTAACACTCTACAACTATACAATGGCCTAACCTTTGTATTAATTGGCAGCTTGTAAAGAACTCACGTTAGAGATAATTTCCTATAAATCAAAACAAACTTAGACATCCAATTATTTATCACATGCCAGGGAATTACCAAATATCAAAATGAATAAGATTCAGGTGATAAAGTGGCAGGAAAAACTAGAGTGGTTCTAGCTGGGATTTAGATGTAAGCTGGACATCTTTTATTCTAGGGGAAAATATAGCAGAAACATAAGATCAGATAACAGAAAAAACCTTTACTTTTTTTCCCTTCTGACCAGACTTGTTCTGATAAAGTCCTTAGTGCAAATCATTCTAGGCTCATATTGTACCTGTCTTGCTCCATACCTGGAACAACTATTTCTCAAAAAAGTCCTGGCTTCTTATAGTAGGAAATGGTATTTCAAGAACACATAGGTAAAAGATGTGTTTATTGCTTCTGGGTTGGTCATTGTTTCCTAGACCTCTTTAGTAGACAAAACTAAGAATATATTACACCCACACACATGTGTACAAATAAACACATACACACTAACATAAAACATCTATGAGTTAAAAAATATCAGGCTATATAGCTATTTACTTAACCTCTTCTGTTTTATATTTGTATCTCCTTTCTTCCAACATCCAAATCCCTAGGACATAGGGAATAATAGAATTTGAATATCCCACTTTATTCCAAATAGCAGTCTTACAATAACACAAATAATATCACCACAGCAATATAATACTAAAGATGGTTAAATTACTTTGAATATCTTTTTCTCATATTACCCCTCCCCCTATTTTTTGTAGTTGTTCTATATCTACATTTTCTGATCATATGGTCATGACATCCAATATTCGCTCCCTTTTACCTTCACTTTGAGCCACAGTTCTACAAATAGTTAAGTTTAATTTTATCTACAAGTTCTTGTTTTAATGTCTCTTTAATAATTTTAGTTTTATGCCTCTTTTCTAGCTGATTCCTTGGGAAGGACCCATGAGAACAATATTCTCTGAGTTTTTAAATGTTGATAGTTTATCTATATCCTTTATAGAAAGTCCCTTTTATCTGGATATAAAATCTTTGTCTCATATTTTTTTCTTATCTTAAATATGTTTAAATGTTTAAATATTATTTTAAACTAGAGGCCCAATGCATGAAATTCATGCAGGAGGCTCGGCCCTCGCAGGCCCAGCTGCCTAGGCTGGCCCTCAAAAGCCTGGGTTCATCCAGAAGATCGTTCTGTTCAGTCTAATTAGCATATTAGCTTTTTGTTATATAGGCTATATTATTCCAAATAGTTCTGGTATAAAGTGTGTCGCTTTTTAAAAAGATCGGTTTTTCTTTTGCTTATATGTCACTTGTTCTTTTCATCTAGATTCTTTTTTTTTTTAATTTTTATTTTTTTAAAATAAATCTTTATTCAGATTATTACAATTGTTTCTCCTTTTTCCCCTCCTAGCTCCCCTCCACCCATTTCCCACCCCACCTTCTGCCCTTACCTCCCCCCCACTGTCCTCATCCATAGGTGTATGATTTTTGTCCAGTCTCTTCCTGAACGTCCCCCATACCCCTTTCCCCCTGAGAATTATCAGTCCACTCCCTTTCTATGCCCCTGATTCTATTATATTCACCAGATTATTCTGTTCCTCAGGTTTTTAATTCACTTGATTTTTAGGTTCACTTGTTGATAGATATGTATTTGTTGTTCATAATTTTTATCTTTACTTTTTTCTTCTTCCTCTTCTTTAAGAATACCTTTCAGCATTTCATATAACACTGGTTTGGTGGTGATGAACTCCTTTAGCTTCTTCTTATCTGTGAAGCTCTTTATCTGCCCTTCAATTCTAAATGATAGCTTTGCTGGGTAGAGTAATTTGGGTTGTAGGTTCTTGCTATTCACCACTTTGAAAATTTCTTGCCACTCCCGTCTGGCCTGCATAGTTTCTGTTGAGAAATCAGCTGACAATCGTATGGGTGCTCCCTTGTAGGTAATTAACTGTTTTTCTCTTGCTGCTTTTAAGATTCTCTCTTTGTCTTTTGCTCTTGGCATTTTAATTATGATGTGTCTTGGTGTGGTCCTCTTTGGATTCCTTTTGTTTGGGGTTCTGTGCACATCCTGGACTTGTAAGTCTATTTCTTTCACCAGGTGGGGGAAGTTTTCTGTCATTATTTCTTCAAATAGGTTTTCAGTATCTTGCTCTCTCTCTTCTTCTGGCACCCCCATAATTCTGATGTTGGTACGCTTGAAGTTGTCCCAGAGGCTTCTTACACTATCTTCAACTTTTTGGATTTTTTTTTTTGCTTTTTGCTTTTTCAGTTGAGTGTTTTTTGCTTCTTTGTATTTCAATTCTTTGACTTGATTTTTGTGTTCCTCTAGTCTGTTTTTGGGTCTCTGTATAATATTTTTTATTTCAGTCAGTGTATGTTTAATTTCTAGTTGGTCCTTTTTCATATCTTCAAGGGTCTTGTTATATTTATCGGCCTTTTCTAGGATATTCTTGAAAAGCCTTATAACCATGGTTTTGAATTCTATATCCAGTCTTTTGTTTTCCTCCATTTCTTTCGTTTGTGATCTGTTTCTTTGATGCCACATTTTCACTGCTTCCCTGAGTTGGTAGGGTAGATTTGTGTGCTAGGTTTCCTATATGGCCCAGTGGGTCGGCCTTCCCAGTTAACCTGAGGTGGACACTCTTGGTGCACCCCTTTGTGGACTGTGTGTACACCTTGTTGTAGTTAAGTCTTGATCGTTGTTGGTATCACTTGGAGGAATTGACCTCCAGGCCAGTTGGCTGTAAGGATCAGCTGTGTCTACGCTGGGAGAAGTTTGGTGTTGGAGACAGCCTTATAGGATTAGACTTGCCAAATTGCAATAGCCTCTGTGCTCAGTTTGGATGGGGTGGAGTCTCAGGGCAGAGCAGACAGTCTTGGCTTCCAGTCAGCCTTGCCCTTGTGCACGTGCGCGCCTTCAGACCTCTGCCTTCCCCGGCTCCTGAGTCTCCGCCCGAGAGTCCAGATTCCCCCCACAAGAGCGTGGGTCCCCAGGGGCTCGCCTGGAACTGGGGTTCAGTGCAGTCAGAACTGGGGCTCAGTGCAGTCAGGAGCTTCTGACTCGCTTCCACTAGGGAAAGCCTGTGGCAACCTCCACAGCCTTTGTGTGCACTGGCACGCACGCGCCTTCAGACCTCTGCCTTCCCTGGCTCCCGAGTCTCCGCCCGAGAGTCCAGATTCCCCCCTGTAAGAGTGTGGGTCCCCAGGGGCTCGCCCGGAACTGGGGTTCAGTGCAGTCAGAACTGGGGTTCAGTGCAGTCGGGGGCTTCCTTCCCCCTTCCGCCAGAGAAAGTCAGCCAGACTCTCAGCCACCCTTCCTCTCTGCGTGCACAAAGACCCTTTGCCATACCTCCAATTGTTTGTGAGCTTTTCTCTTTCCTTCTAGTTGTAGAATTTTCACTCAGCCAGCTTTCCTGTGGTTCTGGATGGTGTCCGTTCTGTCTTTTAGTTGTAGTTTTGAAATTGTTGTGAGAGGCAGCAGTTTAGGTGCTTACCTATGCCGCCATCTTGGTTTCTCTTCATCTAGATTCTTAATGAATTATTTATTTTTAATGCCCTGTAATTTATTTATTTTTAATTTTTTTTATTGATTTCAGAGAGGAAGGGGTAGGAAGAGAGAGATAGAAACATCAATGATGAGAGAGAATCATTAATTTTCTGCTTCCTGCATGCCCCCTTCTGGAGTTCGAGCCCACAACCCAGACATGTGCCCTGACAGGAATAGAACCTGCAACCCTTCAGTCTGTAGGCCAATGCTCTATCCACTGAGCCAAACCAGCCAGGGCTGTAATTTATTTTTAATGCCCTGTAATATGTCTTGGGGTTGTTTGTTTTGGGTTGATATTTTCAAGTACATGGTATGCACTTTCAAAATGTAGTTTAAATTACAGCTTTTATTTATTTATTTTGTTCCCTTTTTGTTTGTTTCTATTTTTTTAGGGACACGTATTATTCATGTGATTTTGGGGGTCTATCTTCATTATTTGTCCATATCTCTTGAATCCTTTTGCTTTCTTCATATCTTTTAATTTAAAAAATTTTCCTACTTTTACCCTCTATTACTTTTAAGGCATCCATTACTGTGTACATTCATTCTTATAATCCTAATTATTTAGTCTTTATTTCTGAAATACAATTTTATTTTCTCTTAAATTCCCCCTCCCCTCCACCCCCCAAGTTGGCTTTTCTAATTCTGATCTATGCTGTTCTTTCACATCTAGAATCACTGTTAGTAATAGTGGTATGTTACGGTCTTGAGAGAACAGCCACTATTTGATCTGGATACCTTCCTCCAACCACCTTTTCTAGGATTATCATTTCTTGGAAACTGACTCATGCTTGCTTGGCTGCTGCTACATGCACTTATTTCTAATGACAGTTATTGGTGCTAGGTTGGGCACTTGACTAAAACTGAGTCCATACCCATTGCTTTAGATCTTGACCTTGAACTCAATCTCTTTCTCATGACTGTTGACAGCCAAGTTTTCTGATCTCTGTGAGAAGCATGGAGCCTAAGATACTTAGAGATAACAGAGATGCGGGTGGAGTGAGAGTTTTGACTGTATTCAAGGTTGCAGTTATTCCCGAGACCCATCTGTGTCATCGCAGTCCCCAACTTGGTTGTTCTGCTTGATACCTATGTATTCATTCTTAAATTCTCCCTATTTACATAAGCATATTTGAGTAGGGATCTGTTAACAGAAGGCATGTATCTCAGACTGTCTTTATATTGCTTTTCACACAAACCATAATTGAGCCTAGAAGATGAAAAACTTTTTCAAGCTCTGTAAAGCCATATTTTTCTTCATTTCTGCAACATATTTGATAGTCTTAAAATAATACTTATTTTTCAGAGCATCCTCATTCAAGTTTCTTCATTCAGCATATTCTTATTTCTGCTCCACAGACACCTTTAAATCTGAGAGTGTTTATACTTTTTCTTCTCCATATTTTGTTTCTTGTTTTATCCCTTTATGTTTTCTTTGTATATTCTCCAAAGGTTTTACAAATTTGTTATTCTGCACAATTTTCTTAATTCTCTGCAGTGTCTACTCTGCTCTTTACTGGATTTCAAGTAGATTTTTTCTTTTGCTATTGCATTCTTTTCTCATTTCAGCCAATAGCCTTTGTATCCCTGCCTTTATTTCAGCCTTTTTATGTGTACAGATGTTGTTCCCGTTTTATAGAGGCTCTGAAATCTTTGTGAGGACACAATTCTTATCTACTTTTGAAGAAAAGAATTTTCTGGAACTATGACCTCCCTTGATCTTTAGGGAAATCTCTCCCTCCCTTTCAAATGTCTCTTTCTCCATGTTTTCCTAGGCTCCATTGTTTGTTTCCTGGATGTACTGATTAACTCAGGGGAGAGTCATCCAGGATGGCATTTTTCAACAAATTCAGTTTCCCGAGTCTCCTTTGGTGTTCGCTTGGGCTTGAGCAACTTTCCTCTTACAAATCTGAGCCTGAAGGTCAGAATGTACTATTTTAATTTTATTCTGTTTGTAATGCCTGGCTGGCATTCATCACTGTGAAAGGAGGAACTAAAGGGAACCTTGTGCTCTGGCTGTGCTAGGGAGCCCGCTGACGTTCTTTGAACAGTGTCATGTATGAAAGAGCACACTGACCTCAGCACTCCAGTGCTCCTGTATGTGTTTTGATTTTTATGTGCCTTTCTCTCCTCCCCCCTCTCCCCCAAATACAAAACATCCTTGGAAACTATCTTTATGCTCCTCTCACTGCCTTCTAATGGAATGGAAAATGAAAGAAGAACCAATGGAGATGATTTAAAAGAGGACATTACTCTGTTTACTTCTGAAAATAATTGATTGCATTTTTTTTCTACAGAGTCCAACCACTATATTCTGGGGTTAGGTGTACAAAGGGGAAATGAGTAACACATTTTTCATTTTTTTGGGGGGGAGGTGTTGAATATATTTTGCTTCTAGGTCAGATGACTATGGCATGGATTTCAATAATTTGCTTTTCAATCTGTTCTTAATGACTGCTTTTAGGGGAAATTGCCTGGAAAATTCGGTACATCATTTTTTTTTTCTTTTGCTATTGTAGTTCTTGTCTCTTTCTTTTATCTTCAAGGCTGTTTTAATGGGAGGCAGCAGATCAGACACATTTAATCTGTATTCAGGTTTCCTATTAAATTTCTTTGGATTTTTTGAAATTGTATTAGTGTTTATGAAGTCAAAACTCTACTAGTAAGTTTAAGAGGAGCATGTTTATATTTTTATTGTGAAAGACAATAAAGCAGAGATAGGTTGTTTCTATGGCCTCTGTTTCTGGGGGCAGAATCTCTGTAGTATTGTAAGTAATACCATGGACTTTGATGTTAGACCAGGATTTATGTCTAGACAACACCATTTCCTGTGACTTTGGGCTACTTAGTCAACCATTCTGAACCCCATTTTCTCTTGTGTAAAATAGAGATAAATGTACCTACCTTACAGGGTTGCTGTGAGGAATACACTTAGCATGTATTTGCATATAATAAATACTCAAAAATTGGTAGTCATGATTAATTATTATAAGTACTAGAGGCCCAGTGCACGAAATTCATGCATGGGGGTGGGGGTGGGGTCCCTCAGCCTGGCCTACACCTTCTCTAATCCGGGACATCCCTCTTGCAATCCAGGACTGTTGGCTCCTAACCGCTCACCTGCTTGCCTGACTGATCGCCCCTAACCACTCTGCCTGCCTGCCTGATTGCCCCTAACCGCCTCTGCCTACCTGCCTGATGCCTCTAACTGCTTCTGCCTGCCAGCCTGATTGCCGTTAACTGCCTCTGCCTGTTGGCCTGATCTCCCCTAACTGCTCTCTCCTGCTGGCCTGATTGTCCCTAACTGCCTCTGCCTGCTGGCCTGATGCCCCTAACTGCTCTCCCCTGCCGGTCTGATCACCCCTAACTGCTCTGTCTGCCTGCCTGATTGCCCCTAACCGCCTCTGCCTCAGCTCCTGCCACTGTGGCTTTGTCCGGAAGGACATCCGAAAGATGTCCCATCTTTCCAGTCTAATAAGCATATTACCCTCTTATTAGTATAGATGATAGGAGATATTATCTTTGAATTTCCTAAGTGCATGTGAAATTCTTAATCCTTGTAAGCAAGATTAGGTCTTATTTAATATTTTTAGGAAATAATCCTAATATATAAAAAGCCAAGGGCCGTCACGACCAAAAAAAACAAAAAACAAAAACAAAACAAAACAAAAAACTGTATGGATGACCGAACAGGCTGCATGGGGCTACCAGGCCGACAGGGAGTTAGTGAGGGACAACCAAACAACTGAACAGCAGGCTATGTGGGGTGACCAGGCTGGCGGGGGGGGGGGGCAGTTGGGGGCAACCAGGCTGTTGGGGGGACAGTTGGAGGCAATCAGGCTGGTAGGGGGGCATTTGGGGGTGACCAGGCTGGCATGGGTGGCAGTGAGGGATGACCAGTCTGGCAGGGTGGGGGCAGTTATGGGCAACCAGGCCAGCAGAGGGGGGCAGTTGGGGGCAACCAGGGTGGTGGTGGGGGTAGTTAGGGGCAACCAGACTGGTAAAGAGGGGGGCAGTTGGGGGTGACCAGGCCAGCAGGGGGGCAGTAGAGGGGAACCAGGCTGGCAGGAGTGGGCAGTTGGGGGCGATCAGGCAGGCAGGCAGGTGAGCAGTTAGGAGCCAGTGGTCCCGGATTGTGAGAGGGATGTCTGACTGATGGTTTAGGCCCGATCCCTGGGCCTAAACAGGCAGTTGGACATCCCCCAAGGGGTCCCGGATTGGAGAGGGTGCAGGATGGGTTGAGTGGATCCCTCCCCATGCACGAATTTTGTGCACCAGGCCTCTAGTATCATAATAATTATGTATGGTGGCAGATGGTTACTAGACCTATTGTGATGATCACAATGTCATACACCTGAAACAACTATAATACTGTATGTCAATTCTAGTATTGAAGAGGGTGCAAGCTGGGCTGAGGGGACCCCCCCAGTGCATGAATTTTGTGTACCGGGCCTCTAGTATTTATTAAAGACATAGGCCATTATATAAGCTAACTCATATCATTTTAACAAGACACCACAAATAATTTTCCAGTCCAACACTCCTTACCCATATGTTAACATGCAAGCATATCCCTAGGTGATTTGTGTAGGAAGTGATCATTTCATTATCCACTCACAAAGGTGACAATTGTTTCACACAGAGTATATTTCTAAAACAAAACTGTTAACTTGCTTTGCCTACAGGCATGATAACAGTCTCTTTTAGGAAAACAATAATCTCCCACATGAGAAAGTAAAGAGAAGGTTCTTGACAAACATACTAAACAACTTAGCACTAGCCACGTCTAGTCTTGGGAGACAGCAGTGAGGAAGGCGGTCTTCACACCACGGGAGTGCATCCAGAAATAGAGCTGCAGAGCTCTGCTCACCATTGTTGGGTTTAGTATCATAAAGCTTTGTCCAGCCACAGAAGCACAAGCATTACTGATCAAAGAACATGATTTGCATCCAAACTGGCATAATTCAGAAAACAGAATATACAAATATTCTTGGGAACTTCACCAAAGCATTTCATGTTCCAAGAAAGTTATGATCATATCCAAGAAGAACCGATTCTTGATTATACAGGAAAGAATTGCAAAGTCTATGGCTTATCTAGCTCAATTGTTTGTTTCATTTCCTTCTTTTCTTATTCCCTTGATGCCTAATCCTTTCACAATTCTACTGTTAACGTCATCACCCCTGGAGTTAGTCACCTTCCACAATGGAAGTTTCACTATCTTACAACTGATAGTTACTCAGGTTAAAAAAAAAAAAAAAAAAACAACTTGCAAAAGGAGAAATTTGAAACTATGATATTTACTGGAATGTTAAAATATGTGTATTTCATTTGTTTGAGACTGTTATCCTTAGAAAATAGCACAGTTTATTTTTGTTTTAAAATACATTCAGCTTAGTGTGGTGTATGGAAAAAGAGAAAAAAAGAAAAAAGTTTAGCAAATGCTAGGCTGCAAAATAGAAATGACTATCAATTAAGGAGGAGCTGGTGGGTTCACAGAAAAATTGATTTGTACAGTCAGAACGTTCACTGCCTGATACAAAGCAGGACAACTGGGCAATTGATACATGGGCCAGTCGAGATTCATGTCTTCAAGTATGTAGTTCCAAGTGACACCTGCTAGGTGTGTGATTTTGGCAAGTCCTTTTTAATATCTTTGAATCTCAGCATGGTTAATATTGAAGTGTGGTGCAGATATAAACTCCACTGTGTTTATATAGATTCTTCTTTCTAATAAGGAGTCTTTGAGAAAATGCAGGGTTGAAAGTTCAAAACAGCACCTTTGCTTGGAGAAATTAAACATAGTCTCACAGCATGGAGGACATTCTGAGGGAGGGGACAAGGCTGTGTAATGGAATGGATCAGAGCAGGAACCCTGGGGCCAGCCTGGATTTGAATCCCAGCGCTACCACTGACCTGGTATGTTATATTGAACAGGTTATTTAACTTTCTGTTTCTCATCTGTAAAAAAAAGATGATAACAATAGTGCTTAACTTATAGTGTTGTTATAAGAATTAAACAAGTTAATATGTGCAACATGCTTACCCTGCAGCATATAATGCATGCTATGAACATACTTATTTAATCCATTTTGAGGAGATAAACATAAATTCTTAAACAGTCTTGACAGTTTTCTGTTAAGGGCATATACTTTATACATGTGTGCTTCTGGGAGTATTTCTTACTCTAATCTGGATGTCATGTGGTTTAAAGAAGAAATTAAAATGAATAAAAAGCTATGTTTTTAATTTGCATATAGGATTTAAAAAAATGAAATGGATGATAGCAGGTTGGTTGTAGTATATGCTTGGGTCTGGGGACTGTTGAATCTTTGTACCAATCATAGGAGATCTAGGTTGTCACAGCAAACCACCTGAATTTGAATAGCACAGGCTTCCCTAAAGCCCCTGAGAAGGCCAGAAAGAAGGATATTTGGAAGAAGACCTGGGTTTCTCACAGTGGGACTGAAGCACTCACAAAGCCTTATAAATAGCTGCACACGCAATTCCACAGGAGGAAGCTCTGGGAAAGGGTAATTTCTGGCTTTAGCTCCTACTGTGTGAAGAATTGGCTCATTTTGGTTTTCATTTGTGACCACAAATGGGATACTATCTGTTCCTTCTATATTCCCCGGTCATCTAGGAAATTATTTTGCAGTTCCCTTTTGCAGAAACTTTTTCTTCCTTCCCACTTCCTCACCCATTGGTTGGCAAACTGCGGCTCGCGAGCCACATGCGGCTCGCGAGCCGCGGTTTGCCGCTCTATTGACTAATGAGTTTGCCGACCACTGCCTTAGGGAAAAACACTTAAAAAACATTTTAATAATGTACTAATGTCTTTAACCTGAAGTCAAAACTTCTGGGTAAGGGTAATGCCTTAAGCAGTGGTCGGCAAACTCATTAGTCAACAGAGCGGCAAAGCGCGGTTCATGAGCCGCAGTTTGCCGACCATCGCTCTAGGCTAATGATATCACTTTTATTTCGCTGAGAAAATAGAAGCTCTCAGAAGATGACTACCAGCTCTTTTCACCACCAGATCTACCCACTCAGCTCCATCTGTATGGGTAAACTCTTCCTTGCCTGCAGTGGTAGGTCTCCGCCTCCTTCCTGTTACAGCCTCTCCCTTTGGTATTCTGTCCTTTCTAAAACAGCAGTGGCAGTGATCTCATACAAATAGAAACTGAGTAAAGTCTTCCAGGGACTCCCAATTTTCTTAAAAAAAAAAAAAATACCAATTCCCTGCAGTGGCTAAAGCCTTCCCGACCTGGCCCTGACTACCCTCCCACTGCATCTCCTGCTCTGCCTGGCTCCATCAGCTCCGGCCACACCCACTTCTCACTGGTCTTTGAACACTCCAAACCTGTTCCTGCCTTAGGATCTTCACACTTACTTCCCGCGTCTCCTTGAATGTGCTGCCTCCAGAAGTCCAGATTGTTTTCTAGCTTCATGCAGCTCTTTGCTCAAACAGCACACTTTAAGAGAGACCCTTCTTGATAATCAGATCCTAAATAGAATTCTACCCTTCTCGTTTCTTATTGAGCTTTATTATATTTTATATTTCTTATATGTTATATTATATATTTCATTGTTACATATTTTATTATATAGTTCTTTGACTATAAACTTATATGTTGACCTATAAGTTCTAGGATTGTGAGAAATGTGTCTGTCATAAGAGAATCAATCTATTCACTGATATAGCTCTAGTGCATAGCACTTAGCAGATTGCAGGTGCCCAATATGTATTTGTGGAATGATTAAGTCAACCTTATTGAATGAATTATTTTTAATATTTAACATTGTTATATCCTCTTTGTGGATTATAAATTCTATAATTTAAAAATATTATTTGTTCCAGTGAATGTTTTGGCCTTAGATTCCAGCTTATTTGATATCATGACTATGTTGCCTTAAATATTATTTACATTATCCTGCTATATCTTTGTGCATCTCTTTTTATTTATTAACTTTGATTCATAGTGATATCTCCTATTTCATTCTTATTTGCCAAATTCAGGTCACATTGATCCATGAGAGCAGTGTCTTTAGCAGTGGCTAACCTACACAGAAACATCAACCGTTGCAATTCTTTAGATTGGGTAGTTTTCTTGAATTTAGACCCCTGAACAAGAGTCTTCTGGGGCTTTGCCAGCTGTGGGGGGAAGGGAGATGCTGTAATCTGTGGGCCCTCCTCATCTGCTTTTGTTGAGCTCAAATATTATTTGTGTACAAGGAGCCAGGATAGGAAGAGATGGGGCCTATCTCAAGTTGTTAGGTGAGCATATGGCAACCTTATAGGGTTGATCTGAGTGAAATGTTTTCATCAAGTTAATTTATGAATGGATCTTGGTATTGAATGGTGGTACATGGTAGAAATTGAGGGGAAATTTATCCATTTACCATTGTCACAACAGTTATTTTAACCTTGGACCTTTAATATTTTTAAATTGTAGAATTTAAGATTCTCATTTCTCCCTTATTTTATTTTTATTTTTATTTTTATTTATTTTTCTTTCTTTATTGATGTCCAAGGCCCATCCACAGTCACAACTGAATAAGGAAGGTTGGGCCCCTGTGAAAAACAAAAAGACTGAAGTGCATTCATACCTTATCAGTGACATGTCCATCATGATGATCTTTTAAAACTCTGCCCCACATGCATGAAGTCATAGAGTCTCTTCTCATGTCATCAACCCTAAACCAGTGGCTGATAATCTAAAACTCATTATTTTTCTAGGCAAATGTGTTACTCATCTTAATATCCTTCACAAAGACAACTAGGCAGCTAATAATCCCTGGCCAGCTTAATAAAATGAGACCAACTGAGGATTTTTATCCCATTCAAATCTTGTTATAACTTATGACCTTGAAAAAACTCAAGTGTAAATACATCAGTATGGTGAGGTCCATTCTGACCATCAAATCCAATAATGAGAGCAGATTCTAAGACATAGTTTTTTTAGTGAGACATGCTAGAAGCCAAATCCAGCATGTCAGCAAGGGCTGAATCATCTGGGAATGGCTGATGGCATTTCCTCAAACTTGAAAAGGATGAATAAATTGATTGCTTGCTGCCAGACAGCTCAGGGCATCTCAATCTACATGTTATTGCCTCCTGTTGGCCAAACACCTGAACAGACGAAGGCAATTCCCCAATCTGACAATGATTCTGTACCTAACTCTACCCTTTGATGTGTATATCTCCACCTTGCCTTAGGACAAATTGTGTTAATAAATAGCAAGGGGTCCTGAGATAAGGAGAACTTAGTTCCTTTAGCTAAGTCTTCTCTGACTCCCTATAATGCCTTTCAAAATTATGTTTCATCTCTGGACTCTTATTTAATTTATGCACAGCCCTTCTCCAGATTGCTAAATCCTTCTAGATGCTGGATCAAGACCACCGGCAGAGACAGATTATATAAACTCAAGTATACAGGACATTGAAGTTTGCTTAACTGAGGTTTACAAAATCAATTTATTTTTCTTGAACTTTTACGTTTTAGGGAACTTGCTAATTGAGTTAGCAATTCTGTTGTATATTGTGAAGCTGACCAAAGTCCAAAAATCAGTTTAAATAAAAAATTTGGAGAGGATTTACTGACCCCTGCTGTGAGAAGTAGGCTCTCTTCCTTGCCAATTTGTCAACTTTTTTGAGCATTTCTTAAATATTTACTCATTCATTCATTATTGGCTGAATAGCTCCAATGTGTTAAGAATTGTTCTAAGCTCTGGGGATAGGTCAGTGAATAAAATGGACAAATCTCTGCCCTTTTATAATACTTGTTTTATTAAAGGAACCCAATGTTTAAAAATAAGCAGACAGACATATAATGTCATTTTGTGAAAAGTGATACAGAAAAAATAAAGCTGAGAACCCAGAGGGTAAGCAACTCATTATTAAAGAGAGACAACCTATATGATTATTAGACCCATTTAAAAGATATTCCAGCTATCATGCTAATAAATTGAAAGCCTTGGTTTTGTTTGTTTTGGATAATGGGTCTATGACAGGTTACCCAGACTGGCTGCATGGGAATTTCCTGGAGGTCCATATTAAAAAATACGGATTTCTGGGTCCCATCCACAATGCATTAAGCCATAATCTCAGAGTTTAAGACCTGAGTTTGTGTGCCTTTGAGTGAGTTCTCCTGTTAACTGGGTATGCTATCAGGTTGGCAATCACTGCAGCTACATAAGGACCACAAAGGGCATTAGACACAGTCATTGGTTTTCTTATTAGCACATGGAGAAGTCTGTTAGGAGCAGTATACAGTAGTTTGTGGTTTTTGTTGACTTTACTTCATCCTTAGTCTCTGTAGGCAAGAAAAGGTCGGAACAAGCCCCATGACCTCAATATCGAGGCTCAGTTACTGAGGCTCCTGCAGAACCTCAATATTATTTTGAGGTTAGAATCAGGCAGGTGTTTTGATGGTTCAGGTAGCAATTTATAGCCAGGCATAACAGTGATGTGATTTGTTCTTACAACCCTCTGAACTGGATGCACAATTATTCTACTCTTAGATGAGCTATGTGTGCACCCCACGCAGCAGAGAAGAAAAGATGGTCACTCTGACACGTGGGCCATGGCTTTTGGTCACACTGTAGTATCTTAATAGTGAAGAAATGGACCATAATTTCAAAAAGGACAGCAAATAATAATTTTAGATTGATAGTCCTCAATTTTTAACATGACTTTGGATCACAATCCTGTATATAGCAAGTGACTTGGTTAATTAATCTAGTGAATTATTTGTAACCTGTAAACCTCAGAAGAGACATTAGGAAGTTTCATTGGTTGAGGTTAAAGATTATGTGGGGGACCGACCTTCATATTAATAAATAAATCACCCAAGGAGCTTAAAAAATCTTCCCCACTTCCAGATATTCTGAATGAATTAGTCTGAGGTGGAGCCTAAGGATCTGATTAAAAAAATTATTTTTTAAAAGAGAAAGCCAGTTTATTACTTATTTATTTTTGCAATCCTCACCCAAGGATATATTTTTATTGATCTTAGAGAGAGAGGAAGAGAGAGAGAGAGAAAAAAAAACACATTGATCTGAGAAAGAAACATTGATCAGTTGCCTCCTGAATGTGCCCCAATTGGAGATCAAATCCAAACCCTAGGTATGTGCCCTGACTGGGAATCAAACCTACAACCTTTTGGTGTGTGGGACAATGCTCCAAACACCTGAACCATCCAAGCAGGGCTTGGCATCTGATTTTTCAAAAAGCTTCATGAGCGAGTCTAGTGTACACCCCGTGTAGAGGACCACTGTTCTGTGGCTTAGCAAGTGATGCCTTGGTCTCCCTGTATCCTTGTACAGGAGCAGGGCTCCTGTGTTCTTATCGGGCCCGTCCCTTTTTCTAATTTTCACATGTAACCAGGAAAACAGAATATATTAGCCACACCAGGTACTTGTCAGGGAATGTTCTTGTGAACTCATGACTACTCAGTAATAATCAGAAGTTAACTTAGAAAAACATTATTAAAAATCATTAACCCCTAGCCGGTTTGGCTCGGGTAGAACATCAGCCCATGGACTAAAGGGTCCCAGGTTCTATTCTAGTCAAGGGCACATACCTGGTCAGGGAGCAACCAATTGATGTGTCTCTCTCACATCAATGTTTCTCTCTCTCTTTCTCTCCCTCTCCTTTCCACTCTTTCTAAAAATCAATGGAAAAATATCCTTGGCAGAGGATTAACAACAACAAAAAAGTAATTAAATAGCCTGCCTTGATGGTTGAGCATCGACCCATGAACCAGGAGGTCATGGTTCAATTCCCAGTCAGCACATGTGCAAGAGGCAGCCAATCAGTGATTCTCTCTCATCATGATGTTTCTATCTATCCCTCTCAACTTCCTCTCTGAAATAAGTAAAAAGTATATTAAAAAGAAGTTAAGAACCCCCCACCCCCAACTCATTAAATAAAATCTTACTGGGTTTCAGATAGAAAAAAACAAATCCGAGGCATTACTATAAAACTAGTAACCACTAATACCTAGTTTGTAACCACTAGCAGAACTTCCCACTTATTATGAATTCTTTCGTCTCTTTTTATTCAGTTCTGTGTATTATCTTGCACTATATTTAAATGTTGACATATATAGATGACAAGCTTTTGAAAGAAGGGAATATATCTTTAATGTGCCTATGTCCTTTATATCTTTTAATATTCCCCCAGAATACAAATGGCATCAGGAATCTAGCAGCTGTTTAATAAATATTTTTTAAAGAATGAATTAATGAATGAACAATTGATCCTTGTAGCTCAAGCAACAGAATATTAATTCTATCTCCTTAGAATTGTAAATGTCCTAGAAAAATTTGTGAAGAATTTTAAGCACAAAAATAAAACCAAGTGCCATACATGGTATTAAAACACACGACAAATCCTGCCAGTGACATCCTTGTCTAGGTAGGTTCAGGCCTTCGTCTTCTTTCTACTGAGAATTCTGTGTTCCATACTTTCAGCAACTCCTCAGCTACTAGTACAGCAGAACCTGTGTGAGGAATGGAGGGCAATTTATCAGTTTCTTTCTATTTCGATGCCTAAAACTTATGGCTCCCAACCCTTCCCAGTTGCCAGTGATTGATGGGTTTGTTTACCACCTCTCCCTCCCGTCTGGGGGGAGATACTGAGCGGGGTTTCTGCCAGCAATCTCCGAGGTTTGGCGGAGTCCCAGATCCAAGAGCTCCGCAGCCGGAGCTGTGTTTATGCCACAGAAGCTCTTGGACTTCTTTGGATTTGAATCACTTTGTGAACAGATGCGTTTCTGTTGGGATGGACAAGGTATGGACACATGCACTCCGCTCTTTCAAACCTAAACTCTGCTTGCTCATAAAGCCGTGGAAGATGTTTCTTTCCATCTGATTCCTGTTTCCACAGTTGCATTTCTCACCAAAATTAAAGAGACTTTTATATTGTAATCTCCCATGATTAATAATCCCTTTATAGTTGAAAGATGACAAGAGAGTTGAATGGAAACAAATATGTAAGATATCAGCAAACTCACTGTGCACAGCATGTGTATAGAGAGTAGCAAGCTGTTTGCTGTCTTTGAGAAGGAGAAACCTGGGTGCGTGCATACGTGCATGAATAATGATGCTCTCCATGCATAAGCAACATATGTTAACTTCTCACTATCTGACAAGGTACAGAGTGTGTTATTTAATTACAAACATTGGCTTTCACACAAAAATAGGAGTTACTTTAAATTTCATGGAACTGTCCTATGAAGAAGGAACGTGGAAAATAAAGTCAAAATTAATGAAAGAATTTTTGTACCTTGTTGCTGCCAGAAAACCTGGTGTACGCAGTCTGACAATTGACCTGGATGCTTTGTATGCCAGCAGCCTCTCTCTCTCTCTCTCTCTCTCTCTCTCTCCTTTATTTCTCTTGTACTGTGTATTGCCTTCTCTGAAAAATCCATAGAAACCAGATCTGGTATTTTTATTGTGCTGAAATGATTCTGGTAAAAAGAGGTTCTAAATAAACACGACAGGTGTCGGGAAAAGCAGCTGGATCTGGCTGAGAGGGTCTAACAGATGGGAAAACATTGCAGTGGAAACGGCGAGGACGAACCTGATTGTCTGATACCAACACCATTTTGGGTGTGGGTTTGTGACCATTTCTAAGAGCTGCTAGCCACCAGCCTTCATCAAATTGTGACACAGTTAGAGGTAAAAAATGACAGGCGAATTCAGTTGAAGAAAGATGTCCCTTAGAAAGATCAAAAGAGAAAGGAGAGGCTCTATCTAGTTGACTGAACTCTTTGATTAAAAAAAATACAGGTTTTCTGAATAAATCTTTGGCAAATAAATATTCTTTATAATAAAGTTGCCTGTGCTGTAATACGTTAACAAACAGAAATTTCATAAATTGAAATGTAGCAAAGCTGTGTTGCTACGTTTCCTACCCTTGTAAGCTCCGATTCTTCAGGCCATGTGAGTCGGAAGCTAAACACTGACTATTGTCAACCATAACAAATTATTTCACCAGCTCTGGTCCTTGTAGAATCTCCCCTCACCCTTAAGTTTCTGGGTGTGGCCAAGGCATGCTTGTCTAAGCTCATCAATGCACATCATTGTAGCTACAGGAGCTCAACTGCCATTTCTTCTTTTTATCGTACTCTTAACGCCCTGCCATGCCTGTTGCTGAGAACTTCAGTTCTCAACAAGTCTTCTGAAGACTGCCTTTCAGTTGCTACACCATTTATAGTGAGTGTGTAGGGGTCATTATGTTGGGACTGTTGGTTGCCAGTGGCAGAAACCCAGTTTAATTTTCCCTCGAAGACTGATGAAATCAGTAGCAGGACTACCGCGTCTCAGGACCAAGAGGTCAGGGAATCCAGCCTGTCAGGAGTCTCTCTCTCTCCCCCGTCTCACCCTTGGGCAACGGCTTTATTTTCATCCTCGCACAGTCTTTCTCTTCTTCCCCAAGGGACATGTTGATAGTTTCTGATTTTGTATTTTGTAATCCAGGCAGCCCAAAGAGGTTGCCAACTCTCTCAGTCCTGGCATTTTCAGGTGAGGGTCTTGTTGCCTCGGTGTGGGTCAGGAGCTCTCCTCTGGATCAGTCAACCATGGCCGTGGAGGAAAAAGGATGTGATGGGTTCAGTGGAGACGGGGACCCACCAACAATGGTCAGGGAGCAAGTTGATGTGGTGACGTGGCTGCTAAGTGACAGGTGGTCAGGAGTCAGGTCTGCCTTCACCACCACTGAACCCTGAGCGTAGACCTCTTACTAGCGGGCATTTAAAAAATCGGAGAGTGAATGGGTTATGTGTATGCCTACGTTTGTGTGTGTGTGTGTGTGTGTGTGTGTGTGTTTCATTTTATTGGCTCCAGCCTGCTATGAGGAGATGCTCTTTGGTGCTGGTTGGTATGGTGAATTTGGGGATGGATGGAAGTCAGCGCAAGGGCAACCTGATTTCAGGCTTTTAAACGATGATAAGATTTCAGGATGAGCCATGATCCTTGTCCCTTTTCCTTTCCAAAGACTCCTCGTATGCTTGAAGAGAATGAGTCTGGAGCCAGCACCCAGAGTCCACAGGAAGCATGTTTCCAGGAGCGGAAGGGTAAATGGCGATCGTCACCTGCTTCTCTGGGCCCTGAAGGCCAGCCCAGAGCTGCCCTGTCTCCTGCACCACCAGCTCCTGTCCTGCAGCTTCCCTTTCTCCTGTTCCCGACCTGGACACAGATCGGTCTTCTCCTTTAATCTCAACCACTCTTCAACTACTTATTCTTCAACTACTTATACTCATTGCATTTACTTCTATAAATTTGAAAATAGTACCAACACAATGACCAAATGTGGAAAACAGAAAAGATTAAGAAAATACAAATGTTCACTGTTCTGTGTTTTAGCACTTTCTGTATATAGCAATTCCTTCCTGTTTTTTTTTTTTTTTCTAAGCATAGTTTTTAAAAACATATATAAGTATATGTATAAAATAGTTTTAAACACTTGGAGTTACACGTTTTTATTTGCTTGTTTTACTTATTCTCCTATGTGCCTTGTATACATTCTTACATGGTCTGCATAACTAGCTGGTACGTTTTTTACCATGAATTAAGTTAGTATTTAATTACGCGTTCTCCCCAGGACCCAGAATGCTTCCTTGTTTGATTTTAACTTCTGCTAATAAAGCTTCTAATAAAAGAGTCTGCTTTTTAGAAAAACCCTCTTTAATAATAGATGTAATGCCACAGTCAATTTGGAGCTTAGAGCTCCCATGATAACTGAATTGGAACTCAAGACTGAACAATTTTGCTGTTTGAGGTAGCCCCCACACCCATCCATCAAGAAGTGCAGTTAAGTAGTTGCATCACCCAAGGAAAAGGAAAGGGAGTGGAAACGTATTTTGTTTAAGATATTTGGCCTTAAAGACTCATAGACAGTGAAAGAGAATTTGCTGCTTTCTAGGCCAGCTTGTGGGACATTTTGAAGCTTCTTAAAAAAAAATTGTTTTTAAAAGAATTGATTTCAGAGAGGAAGGGAGAGGGAGAGAGATGGAAACACCAATGATGAGAGAGAATCATTGATTGGCTATCTCCTGCACGCCCCACACTGGAGATCAGGCCCATAACATGGGCATGTGCCCTGACTTGAAATCGAACCAAAGTCTCCTGGTTCATAGGTCGATGCTCAACCACTGAGCCACACCGGCTGGGCATGAAGCTTCTTTTTGTCTCTCACTTTATATTTTATATCTCCCCCTACAAACTAAAAAAAATTTCTTTAATTGCTGATCATAAGAGAATTAAGCAACTCTCTGGGCCTTTGGAATTATCTCCCTATCTTACTTCCTTAGGCAAACAAAACCCCAGAAAAATTGCCCCCTGCCTCAATTATTGGAGTATTTCAGGTGAATTTGCCTTATTTTAGCCTGGATCCTTTTGAAATCACACAAATGGTGTGTACATCTACTTACCTAAGACAGCGAAGTGTATGTGTCCTGGCAAAGGTATGAAAGGATTACTTTAGAAATGTATTTTGGCCTGCAGTAAAAGGCTGGTTTTCCAAGTTGTCCGTTTTGAAAGAATGCCAGGAAATACCCCCAAATAATTATTGCCGCTTAATTCCCGAGTTCTGCCTGCTGCAGCTTTAGGTGTGACATTCATTAGCTCTGCAGCACATAAGGCCACCCTCTGAAACTTGGGTGGGCCTGAGAGTGAACCTCGGGAATTTGTCGAGTCCCATGGGATCCGTCCTCTCTGGGCGGTCTGTGTCCTCAGAGAGCAGGGGCAGGCTGTGGAGGGGAAGAGCTCCTTGCTTTATTTTTTTTCCCTAATGTGGACAAAACCCCCAGTATATTAGATTGCAGGTTTTATTTGTATCCATAAATAATTTTAAGGAGTATTTATATGAAACACGTAATTTGAGAGACCAACCCTTTTGACTTATGCATCTGAATTCTCTCTTCTTTTTCTTCATTCTACCTCCCGAATTTATTTCTAATTCTGATTTTGCCTGGCAGAGGAGATTGAGTTGACATTTTGTGTTCTGAAGGGTCTAACAGCTGTAATTATGTCTTTAGAGAAGGATCACAGCAAAAGGGTGGAGAGGTCTTAGCATGAGAGGAACACTATCTAAAAACTGTGAAGAGATGGTTCAGATTTCACAATGTGGCCAATTGATACACCTGGAATGAATATTTTACTTTGTTATGTTTAAATATCTGAATATTTGTTGACATGCAGGTTAGCAGTTTCAAACTTTTTGGCCTCAGCACTACTTTATACCTTTAAGTTTTATTGATGTTTCCCCAAGAGTTTTTGTTTATATGGCTTATATGTATTAACAATTACCATTTAAGAAATTAAAATTGAGAAACTGAAAAAAAATTAATTCATTTAAAATTCTAAACTAATAAACCAGTTACAAGTTAATCATTTTTACTAAAGATGTTCATTTTTATTGGCAGTAAGAAGAGTGACATTGTTTTACATTTTTGAAATTTCTTGTGCTTAGTACAAGACAACTGGATTTTCATATCTGCTTCTGAATTCAAACTGTTGCAATATGTTATTTTGGTTGAAGTGTCAACAGATATGTAGTTTTAAAAAGGATATTTGATAGCTTTAAAAAGGTCATTATGAGTAATCATTTAAAAATATTTTTATTGATTTGAGAGAGGAAGGGAGAGGGAGAGAGAATTGTTGATTGGCTGACTCCTGCACGCCTCCTACTGGGGATCAAGTCCACACCTGGGCATGTGCCCTGACCAGGAATCGAACTGTGACCTCCTGCTTCCTAGGTCAATGCTCAACCACTGAGCCACACCGGATGGGCGAGTAATCATTTTTTGATGTTATATCACAGCTAGACAAGTGGTAGTTTCTCACCCCCCCCACCCCCGATTTTACTTTATTTTCAAGTGGTAGTTTCTTAATGGTTGGTTGTAATGTGAAATCTGAAGCCATTTCAATGAACTTTGAATCTTTTTGTTTGTCTTGCCATATAACTGAGTCTTTTAACCAGGTTTGGTTATTTGGAAAATATTGGTTCACTGAGTTATGCATATTTTCCAAATGTTAACACATCCTCACTAGAAAATATGATGAAACCACATTCAATAATATCACCACAGATATTAAATTTCTGACACTAGGAAAAGCCTTTCAGTATTGTGACACTGTCAACCTCAGTATGACGTTTTCAAACTTTTAATTTTGCTGAAAGTTCAAGTTTAGTCATTGACAACAAATACTATTAGTTGTTTTCCTTAAAGTAACAGGATTACATTGTTCATTTTTAAGAAATATATGCCCAGTTCCCAAATCTATGTCATTCCAACCAGAACCGTCAGTTGGTCTTTCAATTGGCAATGATGCGCCAAGAAAAGGGCAGCTGGTTCAGGGCACAGTTCAAGCTATGGCTCCGGTGCTTCTCCGCCAGACTAACGAGGTCCTTGGGTATGCAGCATTCATCCCATTTCTTCATACAGAATACTGCACTGACAGGCACTTAAGGCTTGGATTTTAATAAAATTAGCATTTCTACTGCTTTATGAGGAACATCAAGTGAAACTGCCATTCATATGATCATCATTAGCATTTTTATTGCCAGTACACTACCGTAGTTCTCCTATTTATCCCTGGTTTCACTTCCCATGGTTTCAGTTACTGTCATCTGAAAATATGAAGTGGGAAATTCCAGAAAGAAACAATTCATCCTTTTTAAATTGCCCATCGTCCTGAAATCTAGCACTGTCCTGCTCCGCCCCTCCCGGGACATGAATCATCCCTCTGTCCAGCATCTCCGTGCTGTGCCTGTTCTGTGCCCATTAGTCACTGCCTAGGGGTCTAGGTTATCAGATCAGATTGACGGTAGCAGTACTGTAGTGCTTGTGTACACGTAACCCGTACTTTCCTTAACAGTGGCCCACAAGCACAAGAGCAGTGATGCTGATAATTCGGATCTGCCAAGGAGAAGCCCTAAAATGCTTCCATTAAGTGAAAGCATGGAAGTTCTCAATTTAAGAAGGAAATAAATAAAACTGTATGCTGAGGTTTCTAAGCTCTATGGTAAGACTGCATCTTCTACCTGTGAAACTGGGAGGAAGGAAAAGGAAATTCATGCTAGTTTGGCTGTGGCACCCCAAACTGCAAACGTCAGGGCCCCAGTGTGTGATAAATGCTTAGTTAAGATGGAAAAGTCATTAAATTTGTGGATGAAAGAAATGAGCAGAAAATGAGCTCCGATGGACAGCAACATGTTGTGCCAGAAAACAGTGAACTTGTAAGAAGACTTCAGCATTGGATCCCCTGACCTAAGTGACACCTGACCATTTCCTGCAAGTAAGGGATGGTCACACATATTCAAGAATAGGTTTGGACTGAAGAATATAGAGTACTGGCCAACCTGCATCTGCTAATGAAGCAGCTGCTGCCACATTTCCAGCAGAGGTGAAAAAGTGGAGTAGGAATCAGAACTATTCAGTTTCAGGCATGCACGGCGGTCTTGGAACCTATCCCCTGCGGATAAGTGGGGACTACTGTAATTAGCATTTAATGTATGTTTGTTAGTGTTACTTCTGAGTTTCTGTGTGCTCAACATTTATGTCAGATGACATCTACAGGTTCCAATAATAAATGCCAATTCCTTTCTGTATGGCTAATTTTGGGGCTAATATAGTTTTTGGAAACTATTGACTGCTGATCAAAAAGAAAACCTATCAGTATAGGGAGATCACACATTTATAAACAGCAATGTAAAAAGAAAATGCAGTTATATTCTTTCTCACTTATTTGATCTTTCTTTTAAGTACTTCATCTCTGAGTAGGAAGGTGAAACAATTTATTCTAATCCAATAATTTTAGTCCAATACAATAGTTTAAGTCTGTAGGCAATCTAGTGGATATTGGTTTAAATCTTGGTATTTTGGTTTCCTTCTTCTAAACCTGCTCCTCTCCAACCATGTCCGGGGTGTACTGGAGAGGGAGAGCCTGGGGGGAAGGGAGACAGCCCCTAAGATTTGTTTTCAATGCTGTTTACTGTCCTCTGGTTCGATTGGAAATGCCTCTTGTTTATCTATGACTACTGCTTGCCCCCTTAGCCTTAAAGGCTGAGGTGGTTGTCTGTTCTCTATAAATTCAGGGTGAGCATTGTGCTAAGAGAAGTAAGATAAATGTTGAAGGAAGATAAATGATCTCACTCATTTGTGGAATATAATGAACAACATAAACTGATGAACAAAAATAGAGCCAGAGATAGAGAAGCAGTGAACAGACCTTCAAACCTCAGAGGGAAGGCAGGAGAGGCGAGGGTGGTGTGTGTGTGTGTGTGGGGGGGGGGGGGGGGGCGGTAAGAGATCAACCAAAGGACTTGTATGCATGCATATAAGCATAACCAATGGACACAGACACTAGGGGGCTGAGGGCATGTGCTGGGGGGTGGGAGTGGCTGGGGAGAGGTCAATGGAGGAAAAAGGAGACATATGTAATACTTTAAACAATAAAGAATTAAAGAAAAAAAATTCAGGGTTAGGACCAAGTAGCTTTCTTCGGTTATTGGCCTTAAGATCTTTGTGACATTCATTCAATCCCTGGAACACTGACTTCTGACGATGAGCCATGTCATACTATCAGCTGACTTCTATGTGCCACCTTGGGGTCAGGTGGGAACGTCTATCTTAGGGGCACTCAACGAAGACCCTTCTTCTACCCATCACATTGTGCTATACTTTTACTCTGTTGCCACCATGCCCACCACAGGAAGCAGGACAAAAATCTTTATGTTTCAGGCATTTCCTTAAGTCAAATACACTCTCCTTTTTGCTTCTGAGAGAGGAGAGCAAGACACACATGCCTCACCTATTTCCTCTTACCTTTCTTCACCTGGCTGTTGGGGTGGGCTTTCCACCTCCTCGGGTCCTGTGATCTAGTGCACCAGCTTGGTGCTGGAGGTGGTTCTTTGTGATTCAGACATCATTCTTTCTCCTGACTGCCTGGCTTGCAAGTCCCTTCTCTCAAAGAGGTTAAGAAAGTCAGTTCTGAGAATAAAGGCTGATCAATAGTGTCTTTGTTCTAGGTTCTTTCCCTCCCTGAGAACAATAAACTTCAAGGCTCAAATTGAAAAAAAAGATGAAAGGACTTAGAGGGGGGAAATTAAGAACATTGTTTTAATATGCACAAACTAATATCCTCTGTTATGTTAATCTACCAACCTTTGTCTAACTACAAACCCCCATGCTTTCTCCAATGCAGGATATTTTGAGAGTGGATAAGCCTGTGGTTTTTTCAGATAGAAGACAGAAGAAACTCAGAAGATAGAAAGAGATTGGAAGCAGTTGGAATTTGGACACAAGCAGTGAGGATGAAGAAGAGACAAACATTTACTAAGTAAGATTCTCTGAGAGGGCCTGTGCCAAGTATTACTGCTATATGAAAATGGATGTATTCCCTGAACATTTTATGATGTTGCCCCTCAGGACTGATGTCTCTATTTTTAAAGAGGGTATTAGTAAAATGGCCACTTACAATCCAACATATAGGTCTCATCCAATGGTATAGTCCCGAATCAATCAGGATATAATCAGGTATTATTGCTAGGTAGAATTTCTTTAAAATGTGAACATTTATTTTCAGACTATCTAAATTGAATTAGGACACTGGAGTCAGTCTGTCTGGGTTTGAGTCCGGGAACACACTCCCATGGCATGCGAGAAAATCAGTTTTAATTATCTATAAAATGAGGATTACAAGAGTCAGCATTTACTGAGTGTTTTTGTCTGCCAGGCAACTCCTCTAAGCATTGTGTATTAATTTATGTGATCTAAATAATGCCAGGAATGTACTATAGCCATCTTTGTTTTGCAGTTGACAAAACCGCATATCTGAGAGATTATTTAACTT